>NC_041390.1:132046056-132137686 GCF_002162155.2 Triticum dicoccoides | reverse complement strand
CGACTTCTTCTGTCCCCTTGTGTTCGGAGGGCGGGGTTCGTTCTCGTCCTTGTTTTGAGGTCCTTTCCCATTGTGTTCGGTATATAATTTACTCGCCTATTTAAAAACCTAGCAGTTTCCGTTGGTGTGGTTGGCAGGCTAGTGGTGCCATGAATCTGGCAAGGCCTATCTAGTATTTTGTCCAAATTGGTGGACCCTCTCTATTTCCATTGAATGGCTTCTTCCGCTGACCAGATTTGGAGCCGCTGAATCTGGCGTTCACTGCCATATCATTAGTTTATTCATTGTTGTTCCGACGCTTATTTTTGTTACATCGTGGCCATCCATTGACATCCCTCGACTCCAAGGTGCCGGGGTCACTGGTGTTGTTGCTTCTACGAGCCAACCAGATATCTTCGCCTGCACAGAAGCGGGTCATAAGTGCAGTAAGAGATGCCATAGTTTTTTGCTTTTCCTGACCGATGTGTTGGGCGAGCCACTCGTCATGGACGGTGTGCTTAAAGGCTGCTAGGGCTTTGGTGCACGGATAGTCGACGATTTGGTTCTTTTTGATTAAGAACCGAGTCCAGAGCTTATGGGATGACTCTCCGGATTGCTGGACTATGTGACTAAGGTCATCAGCGTCCAGTGGCCGGGCATAAGTGCCTTGGAAGTTGTCTCGAAAAGCATCCTCCAAGTCCTGCCAACTACCAATGGAGTTCTCTGGGAGGCTATTTAACTAGTGTTGTGCTGGTCCTTTTAATTTTAAGGGGAGGTATTTAATGGTGTGGAGATCATCGTCGTGAGCCATGTGAATGTGGAGAAGAAAATCTTCAATCCGTACAGCGGGATCTGTCGTTCCGTCGTATGCCTTGATGTTTATGGGCTTAAACCCTTCCAGAAACGGGTGTTGCATTACCTCATCGGTAAAACACATGGGGTGTGCGGTGCCTCCGTATCGGGCAACGTCACGACGGAGTTCGGATGGCATCCGTGTTCGGTTTTTGGCCTGAGCTTGGTTATGCTTGTCGTGCCAGGCTTGATGGGCGTCGTCTCGTGTTGGGGCACGCCCCCTAGATCCGTAGATTGATCTGGTCTGGTCGGCTCTATTGTCTAGGTCCTGACGTAAGTCGTACGTGTAGCCCGGAGCCACTGCCTCTTTGCCTCTACGGCGGGGTAGCGTGGGTTGGTGTTCAACTTTGTTAGCCGCTTTGTCTCGTCCCCGTGGTGGTCGGGCCGGTTCATCAACATAATTGTATCTTGACGGAATTGGCTCAAGGGCCTCGTCTTCGAATTGGGGTAGTAGCCCGCACTTTGGGTAGCTCTTTGTTGGGCGCTCGAGGCCGTATTCTTCGGTAGCCAGGACCTTGGTCCATCTATCATTGAGCGTATCCTGTTCGGCTTGAAGCTATTGTTGTTTCTATTTTAGGCTCCTCACAGTGGCGATGAGCCATCGCTTGAATAGTTCTTGTTCGACGGGTTCTTCTGGCACAATGAAATCTTCGTTACCAAGGGTAACGTCCTCTTCTGGCACAAGTTCGTCGGGGTCGACTTGTCCCTCTTCTCTCTCATCATGTTTGAATGCGGACTCGATGGGGTGGTCAGAGTCTTCGACATTGTCCAGAGTGTCATTATTTCTGGTGCCGGTATTGCTTTCCTTTTCCCGGCGTGATCGTGAGCGGTGCCGTTGCCATCGGCGCTTTGGTTGTGCCTCGACATGCTTGTCCCCAATCGGATCTTGAGTGCAATCGTCCTTCTTCTCAGGCGTATCCACCATGTACACGTCGTAGGTGGAAGTGGCTGTCCAAGACCCAGTAATAGGCGAGTTTTCGCCTAGTTCGGCTCCGGCATCTTCGTCCATACCATCGATGTCTTCGGAGGCATAGTCTAGCATTTTGGTTAGGTCTTCGATAGTGGTTATTAAGTGGGTGGTGGGTGGGACATAAAGTTCCCTATTCTCAGCTCCCAGTCTAGGCTGGGCATAGTCCAGAGGTGGTGCCTCCGCGATGGCGAGAGATCGCATTAGGTCCAGAGCCTCGTTTCGGAGCGAAGGCTGGACAGGTGACTGAGGGCCTGCGGAGCTGGGTGTGGTCATCATTACCCGGCCATGCTCGATGGACGCAAACTTTGAGAGTTCAGAGTTGACACCCAGAGATGAGTCCGACTTCTTGATGACAGGGAGAGTCCTGTTGGACCCTGGGCCTACTGATAACATGTCCGCCTCTGGGTCTCCAGTAGGGAGCTCCGTACTGGGAGAGAGTCCGGTGGGGCTTGTCCTCCCTTCTTGGACAGAGTGATCTGCTCTGGATCTAAGGCCAAGACGGGTGTGATAATCGATCCTTGAACGAAATCTGGTGGTTGATCCAACGGGCTCCCTTTGTGTGGATGAGGAGCGGCGGCCGACGCCGAGAACCCTTCGAAGATCAAGTCTCCTCGGATATCAGCGATGTAATTCAAGCTTCCGAAACTGATCTGGTGACCAGGGGCGTAGCAGTTGATCTGCTCGAGGTGGCCAGTTGAATTGGCATGCATAGCGAAGTCCCCAAACACGAAGAGTTAACCAGGGAGAAAATTCTACCCGGAAACAGCATCGTCGCTGATGACAAGTTGAGCCATCGATCCTTCTGTTGACGACATAGTGGAACTCTCAATGAAAATACTAATGTCGGTGTCAAAACCGGCAGATCTCGGGTAGGGGGTCCCGAACTGTGCATTTGAGGATTGATGGTGACAAGGGACAAGTGAGACACAATGTTTACCCAGGTTCGGGCCCTCTTAATGGAGGTAAAACCCTACGTCCTGCTTGATTGTATTTGATGAGTATAGGGGTTACAAGAGTTGATCTACCTCGAGATTGTAATGGCTAAATCCTAGTTCTTTAGCCCATGAGAATTCTGATAGCCTCTATGGACTAAACCCTCCGGTTTATATACACATCATAATGATTTAGGGTTGTATAGACTCGGTTTGAGTGGAAAGGAAATAACATATCCGGACACCAAAACTTGCCTTCCACACATATAGGAGTCTCACCCGGACACGGGGGAAAGTCTTCTGCTTGTAGCTTCACGGCCCATCAGTCCGGACCATATCAAATAGCCCGGACACCCGAGGACCCCTTAATCCAGGACTCCCTCAGTGACTTCTTTGTCAGCCGAACTGGCAGAGAGCGCGTCTGCCTCATGCTCCGTGCCTCTTCTGGTCATCGAAGATACTGCAGAGGTATTGTCCCAAAGGACCTCTCCCGGCCTGGACATGGGAGGTGGTGGCAACGAGACTATGGCCCAGGCTAATACCTCGGTCACCAAAGACCAAGAGGATGAATCCTTCCTGGTGAACAAAGAGGGGGAGCTCGGCCAGTACGAGCCCTCCCAAAGACACCTCCGTAGCCCCCAAGGGTCTTCGAGGCGCCAATTCCGCCCTCCACCGAGGGGGGAGCCAGGCCCCGGCGCCAGCTCCGAACACCAATGATCAGGGTGCGGCAGGGTAGCCGGATGTGATGGAGGAGGTGGTGAACAACTCCTCCATCGTTGCAGAACACCGTGCCCTGATGTGCGTGGTTTTACAAGGTATTCGGTGCGTTAACAACTGACTGAAGGGAGCCTTCAGTGGCCTCCTTACGGGCTTCGAGGTAAGCCATGTAATGTTCCTTTCATAAGGAGAGTATTTGAACAAAATTGTTCATCTCTTGTAGATATCAGCCCCGAAACTTTGTCAGGTATGAAAAAACCTGGCAGAGGATCGAAGAATCATGAAATCGGGAGTCTGAATTACGTGAGTTTTTTTGTAATTGCAGGCATCATCTCTCGCGGCGGCTGGTAATGCCGCGGCGCTGGATGAGATGAATCGGAAGATCAAGAGTTGTGATGAAGAGCTCGACATCGTCAACAAACGGTTTGACGAGGTGCAAAGTGAGTCGGGTCGAGACTTTTACATTTCTTTCATTGACCAAGGTGTTTGGGATTAGCCTTAAGCAAAAAAGGTGCTCGATCATGTGTGCAGATGCCGCCGCGGAGGAGGCCGAACTAAAGAAGGCCAAGGAGGTGGCGGCAGATCGAGTGGCCGCCGAACTCAGGACGTTGAAAAAACTTTGTGAGAAGCATGAGGCCATAGTGGTCGAAGTGTAGCAAGAGATCAAGGATGCCGTCACTAAATGTGAGGACCTTGAGTAGAAAAATAAGGATCAAACTACTGAACTATCCAAGATAGGGCAGGAGATTCGGGAGGCAAGGTCGGAGGCGCGAGGCGCCGGGGAGGAGCTCCGCCAAGTGAAGAAAAATGCAGATGCTAAGCCATACTTACTGCAAAGTTTCTTTGGTGGTGAGAAGTTCGCATTGCTCACACGAGTTTGGCATTCCTCAGGTGTTTTTGCGGAGCTCCCGAGGAGTGCGGCGGATGCTACAAGGCACTATGCAGCTGATAGGTCTCCATCGTATCTACTTTTCCAAATACGTTTCCCTTGTTTTGGACTCTAACTTGCATGATTTGAATGGAACTAACCCGGACTGACGTTGTTTTCAGCATAATTGCCATGGTGTTATTTTTGTGCAGAAATAAAAGTTCTCGGAATGACCTAAAAATCAACGAAGAATATTTTTGGAATATATAAAAAAATTAGCAAAAGAATCAAGGCCAAGTGGCCCACACCCTATCCACGAGGGTGGGGGGCGCGCCCCCTGCCTCGTGGGCCCACTGACGCTCCACCGACCTCAATTCCAACTCTATATATTCACGTTTGGGGAGAAAAAAATCATAGAGAAGGATTCATCATGTTTTACGATATGGAGCCGCCGCCAAGCCCTAATCTCTCTTGGGAGGGCTGATCCGGAGTCCGTGCGGGGCTCCAGAGAGGGGAATCCGTCGCCATCGTCATCATCAACCTGCCTCCATCACCAATTTTATGTTGCTCACCGCCATGCGTGAGTAATTCCATAGTAGGCTTGTTGGACGGTGATGGGTTGGATGAGATTTATCATGTAATCGAGTTAGTTTTGTTAGAGTTTGATCCCTAGTATCCATTATGTTCTGAGATTGATGTTGCTATGACTTTCCTATGCTTAATGCTTGTCACTAGGGCCCGAGTGCAATGATTTCAGATCTGAACCTATTATGTTTTCATGAATATATGTGAGTTCTTGATCCTATCTTGCAAGTCTATAGTCACCTATTATGTGTCATGATTCGTTAACCCCGAAGTGACAATAATCGGGATACTTACTGGTGAAGACCGTAGTTTGAGGAGGTCATGTATTCACTAAGTGTTAATGCTTTGGTCCGGTACTCTATTAAAAGGAGGCCTTAATATCCCTTAGTTTCCAATAGGACCCCTCTACCATGGGAGGGTAGGACAAAAGATGTAATGCAAGTTCTTTTCCATAAGCACGCGTGACTATATTTGAAATACATGCCTACATTACAGTGATGCACTAGAGCTAGTTCTGTGTCACCTTATGTTATAACTGTTGCATGAGTGATCGCATCCGGCATAATTATCCATTGTTTATGAGCTTTTCTCATATTGATCTTCACTTATTTACTTTTCCGTTGCCACTGTTACAATCACTACAAAACCAAAACTATTACTTTCACTACCGTTACGGCTACTATCATATTACTTCCTACTAAATACTTTGTTGCAGATACTAAGTTTCCAGGTGTGGTTGAATTGATAACTCAGCTGCTAATACTTGAGAATATTCTTTGGCTCCCCTTGTGTCGAATCAATAAATTTGGGTTGAATACTCTACCCTCGAAAACTGTTGCAATCCCCTATACTTGTGGGTTATCAGCAGCTCAGGAGGGTGATGCCGAACATAGATTGTTTTGGACGCAGTTCCAAGCGCCCAAACATCCTCCCCTCCTTAGGAACCAGATGAAGCAGCTGATGGAGCTACATCGGATAGGTGAAGCATCCATGAAGGATCTCTGTGTCTGGCTATGGCCCGTAGAGCCCATACCAAGCTGCTACTTTGGCCTGGTTCAGAAGTTGCGCGACACGTACTCCCGGGTTGACGCTGTGAAGTGCTCCACCTGCATTGAAGGGGTGCCGATGGACTTTGCAAATACCATGGTGCACTGGCCAAAGATCAAGCCAGCTGAGATGGCTACTGGTCCCTGCCCTGTTGGAAAGGAGCATTGCCACCCCAAGCAGTATTTTTCCGTTGTTATGGATGGTGCTCGGGTGATAGAGGACTAGTGTCCCAAAGATGGAATCCTTGAGTAAACTGTCATGTAATGACAATTAGACCTTTTGCTTAATGCGGCCCTTCGTATGGTTTATCATACTTGAATCGGGTTTAGTTTTATTTTGACTCATGTGCGGCTGTTTTGAACCTGAAGGTTGCCAGTCGTCGGCTTCAGCCCCCATGTAGATGTTACAAGGGGTGTTCTGCCTCCGCACTGTGACCCTTAGCCGACGTCTCGATGCCCGAAGGTGGTAGTGCAGGAGAGGGACAAGGCTATCTGACTATGAGGCTTTATTACTTTCGCTTAGCCATAGGAGATTGACAGTAGGGGCTAGTGACTAGCCCCCAGTGTGATATTCAGGAGATTCGAGGTATATATCTATATCACATGGCTTGGCCGAAGACACAAACCCTTCGTATTACATTATTTAATTGCCAATGATTTTTAGTTCGACACTTGTCATCGCATCACTGACCAGTTCTCACTTATTATGACAGTCAGTTTCGGCTTTCACCATTGAGGTACGTAGTCAGGCTAGCCAGACATACAATCGCAGTGGTTCTCGATTTGCCTCCTTAGCCGTACGAGCGAAATGTTAGAAGGCAAGCACATGACACTGGTACGCGTCGGTGTTGTACAAACTATTTTAACCCCTTTCTGCGAAGGCATTTGGAACCGTCACCTAGTGAGTGATGGTGATAGGGGGTCCTTCCCACACGACCCAGAAACCGTCGGGGATAGGGACCCTACAGTACTCCTACTCGTTTCTGCTCGCATTGCCATCGCAGTCGGTATTCTGTGGTGCTACGTTTACGATGCGTGGCCCATCACAAACGGTTCACTATTATAGAACGTGTATGATGCACGGCCCATCATAAACGGTTCACTATTAAGAAGATTAGCTAATCGTCGTACGAGTGTCGGACAACTAATCGTCATACGAGTGTCGGACAGGATTACGAAAGATCGGACCGTTGTAACATCGTCGTACACGACAACTATCGCACACGCTATTCTGTGGTGCAACATTTACGGTGCATACTTCATCAAAAACAGTTCATGGTTGTGAATCGTGTACGATAAGGCAACTAACACAAACGTTTATTTTGCTCGCACCGTTTGTGATATTGTCTGACATAGCACATGCTTTGCAAACGGCAACTGTGTGCATGCTTGTACATGTTTCCTCCCTGTGAACCGTCTCAGAATATGGTGTATATCACAAACGTTTGTGTTTTACCAACCGTGTGTGTCGTAACGACCTAGAGTGCGTAATTTCACTGTAATTTAATTGCTGCCATTCCAAATTGTACCGGATTTGAATTTGAATGTATGCTACAGGTTTATTCATATCCATCAGGTTCAAACAACCAATGCATTATTCGATTCATAGGTACATATGTTCAAGAACCAAGTAAAGAATGATGAACCATAGTTGTATACTTGTACTATTAAATACGGTAAAGAAAGAGGTGAAATACATTCTGGTTGCTGAACAAGGTGAAGCAGAATGCCCATATTGTGCCCTCCTCCATGCAGAAGGCATGCATGATGTTGGGTCACGTAGTAATTTCAAAAAAATTCCTACGCACACGCAAGATCATGGTGATGCATAGCAACGAGAGGGGAGAGTGTTGTCTACGTACCCTCGTAGACCGGCAACGGAAGCGTTGACACAACATAGAGGAAGTAGTCGTACGTCTTCCTGATCCGACCGATCCAAGTACCGAATGTACGGCACCTCCGAGTTCTGCACACGTTCAACTCGGTGACGTCCCTGGAGCACCGATCCAGCCGAGTGTTGAGGGAGAGTTTCGTCAGCACAACAGTGTGATGATGGTGATGATGTTCTACCGACGCAGGGTGTCGCCTAAGCACTGCTACGATATGACCGAGGTGGAATATGGTGGAAGGGGGCACCGCACACGGCTAAGGAACGATCACGAAGATCAACTTGTGTGTCATGGGGTGCCCCCTGCCCCCGTATATAAAGGAGGGAGAGGGGGAGTGCGGCCTGCCTCTAGGGGTGCGCCTGGAGGAGTCCTACTCCCATCGGGAGTAGGACTCCCCCCTCTTGCCTTGTTGCAGAAGAAAAGAGGAAGGGGGAAAGAGGAAAGGGGGGCGCCACCCCCCCCTTCCTTGTTGCAGAAGAAAAGGGGAAGGGGGAAAGAGGGGAGGGGGCGCGCAGCCTGCCCTGACCGGCCCTCCTCTTCTCCCTTAGGGCCCATGTAGGCCCATTAACCCCCAGGGGGGGTTCCAGTAACCCCCCAATACTCCGGTGAAATCCCGATTTCACCCGGAATGTTTCTGATATCCAAGTATAGGCTTCCAATATTTCAATATTTATGTCTCGACCATTTCGAGACTCCTCGTCATGTCCGTGATCACATCCGGGACTCCGAACAACCTTCGGTACATCAAAACACAAAAACCCTAATTACGATTGTCACCGAACTTTAAGCATGCAGACCTTACGGGTTCGAGAACTATGTAGACATGACCGAGACACGTCTCTGGTCAATAACCAATAGCAGAACCTGGATGCTCATATTGGCTCCTACATATTCTACGAAGATCTTTATCGGTCAGACCGCATAACAAGATACGTTGTTCCCTTTGTCATCGGTATGTTACTTGCCCGAGATTCGATCGTCGGTATCTCAATACCTAGTTCAATCTCGTTACCGGAAAGTCTCTTTACTCATTCCATAATACATCATCCTGCAACTAACTTATTAGTTGCAATGCATGCAAGGCTTGAGTGATGTGCATTACCGAGAAGGCCCAGAGATACCTCTCCGACAATCGGAGTGACAAATCCTAATCTCGAAATACGCCGACCCAACAAGTACCTTCGAAGACACCTGTAGAGCACCTTTATAATCACCCAGTTACGTTATGACGTTTGGTAGCACACAAAGTGTTCCTCCGGTAAACGGGAGTTGCATAATCTCATAGTCATAGGAACATGTATAAGTTATGAAGAAAGCAATAGCAACAAACTAAACGATCAAGTGCTAAGCTAACGGAATGGGTCAAGTCAATCACATCATTCTCCTAATGATGTGATCCCGCTAATCAAATGACAATTCATGTCTATGGTTAGGAAACATAACCATCTTCGATCAACGAGCTAGTCAAGTAGAGGCATACTAGTGACACTCTGTTTGTCTATGTATTCACACATGTATTATGTTTCCGGTTAATACAATTCTAGCATGAATAATAAACATTTATCATGATATAAGGAAATAAATAATAACTTTATTATTGCCTCTAGGGCATATTTCCTTCAGTCTCCCACTTGCACTAGAGTCAATAATCTAGATTACACAGTAATGATTCTAACACCCATGGAGCCTTGGTGCTGATCATGTTTTGCTCGTGAAAGAGGCTTAGTCAGCGGGTCTGCAACATTCAGATCCGTATGTATCTTGCAAATTTCTATGTCTCCCACTTGGACTAAATCCCGAATGGAATTGAAGCGTCTCTTGATGTGCTTGGTTCTCTTGTGAAATCTGGATTCCTTCGCCAAGGCAATTGCACCAGTATTGTCACAAAAGATTTTCATTGGACCCGATGCACTAGGTATGACACCTAGACCGGATATGAACTCCTTCATCCAGACTCCTTCATTTGCTGCTTCTGAAGTAGCTATGTACTCCGCTTCACATGTAGATCCCGCCATGACGCTTTGTTTAGAACTGCACCAACTGACAGCTCCACCGTTCAGTATAAACTCGTATCCGGTTTGCGGTTTAGAATCGTCCGGATCAGTGTCAAAGCTTGCATCAACGTAACCATTTACGATGAGTTCTTTGTCACCTCCATATACGAGAAACATATCCTTAGTCCTTTTCAGGTACTTCAAGATGTTCTTGACCGCTCTCCAGTGATCCACTCCTGGATTACTTTGGTACCTCCCTGCTAGACTTATAGCAAGGCACACATCAGGTCTGGTACACAACATTGCATACATGATAGAGCTTATGGCTGAAGCATAGGGAACATCTTTCATTTTCTCTCTATCTTCTGCGGTGGTCGGACATTGAGTCTTACTCAACTTCACACCTTGTAACACAGGCAAGAACCCTTTCTTTGCTTGATCCGTTTTGAACTTCTTCAAAACTTTGTCAAGGTATGTGCTTTGTGAAAGTCCAATTAAGAGTCTTGATCTATCACGACAGATGTTCATGCCCAATATGTAAGCAGCTTCATCGAGGTCTTTCATTGAAAAACTATTATTCAAGTATCCCTTTATGCTATCCAGAAATTCTATATCATTTCCAATCAGTAATATGTCATCCACATATAATATCAGAAATGCTACAGAGCTCCCACTCACTTTCTTGTAAATACAGGCTTCTCCAAAAGTCTGTACAAAACCAAATGCTTTGATCACACTATCAAAGCGTTTATTCCAACTCCGAGAGGCTTGCACCAGTCCATAAATGGATCGCTGGAGCTTGCACACTTTGTTAGATCCCTTTGGATCGACAAAACCTTCTGGTTGCATCATATACAACTCTTCTTCCAAAAATCCATTCAGGAATGCAGTTTTGACATCTATCTGCCAAATTTCGTAATCATAAAATGCGGCAATTGGTAACATGATTCGGACAGACTTAAGCATCACTACGGGTGAGAAGGTCTCATCGTAGTCAATCCCTTGAACTTGTCGAAAACCTTTCGCAACAAGTCGAGCTTTGTAGACAGTAACATTACCGTCAGCGTCAGTCTTCTTTTTGAAGAACCATTTATTCTCAATTGCTTGCCAATCAATGGGCAAGTCAACCAAAGTCCACACTTTGTTCTCATACATGGATCCCATCTCAGATTTCATGGCTTCTAGCCATTTTGCGGAATCTGGGCTCACCATCGCTTCTTCATAGTTCGTAGATTCATCATGATCTAGTAGCATGACTTCCAGAACAGGATTACCGTACTACTCTGGTGCGGATCTTACTCTGGTTGATCTACGAGGTTCGGTAGTAACTTGATCTGAAGTTTCATGACTATTATCATTAGCTTCCTCACTAATTGGAATAGGTGTCACAGAAACCGGTTTCTGTGATGTACTACTTTCCAATAAGGGAGAAGGTACAGTTAACTCATCAAGTTCTACTTTCCTCCCACTCACTTCTTTCGAGAGAAACTCCTTCTCTAGAAAGGATCCATTCTTAGCAACGAATGTCTTGCCTTCGGATCTGTGATAGAAGGTGTACCCAACAGTCTCCTTTGGGTATCCTGTGAAGACACATTTCTCCGATTTGGGTTCGAGCTTATCAGGTTGAAGCTTTTTCACATAAGCATCGCAGCCCCAAACTTTTAGAAACGACAACTTTGGTTTCTTGCCAAACCACAGTTCATAAGGCGTCGTTTCAAAGGATTTTGATGGTGCCCTATTTAACGTGAATGCAGCCGTCTCTAAAGCATAACCCCAAAACGATAGCGGTTAATCAGTAAGAGACATCATAGATCGCACCATATCTAATAAAGTACGATTACGACGTTCGGACACACCATTACGCTGTGGTGTTCCGAGTGGCGTGAGTTGTGAAACTATTCCGCATTGTTTCAAATGTAGACCAAACTCGTAACTCAAATATTCTCCTCCACGATCAGATCGTAGAAACTTTATTTTCTTGTTACGATGATTTTTAACTTCACTCTGAAATTCTTTGAACTTTTCAAATGTTTCAGACTTATAATTCATTAAGTAGATATACCCATATCTGCTTAAATCATCTGTGAAAGTGAGAAAATAACGATATCCGCCACGAGCCTCAATATTCATCGGACCACATACATCTGTATGTATGATTTCCAACAAATCTGTTGCTCTCTCCATAGAACCGGAGAACGACATTTTAGTCATCTTGCCGATGAGGCACGGTTTGCAAGTACCAAGTGATTCATAATCAAGTGATTCCAAAAGTCCATCAGTATGGAGTTTCTTCATGCGCTTTACACCGATATGACCTAAACGGCAGTGCCACAAATAAGTTGCACTATCATTATCAACTCTGCATCTTTTGGCTTCAACATTATTAATATGTGTATCACTACTATCAAGATTCATAAAAAATAGACCACTCTTCAAGGGAGCATGACCATAAAAGATATTACTCACATAAATAGAACAACCATTATTCTCTGATTTAAATGAATAACCGTCTCGCATCAAACAAGATCCAGATATAATGTTCATGCTCAACGCTGGCACCAAATAACAATTATTTAGGTCTAATACTAATCCCAAAGGTAGATGTAGAGGTAGCGTGCCGACTGCGATCACATCGACTTTGGAACCATTTCCCACGTGCATCGTCACCTCGTCCTTTGCCAGTGTTCTCTTAATCCGTAGTCCCTGTTTCGAGTTGCAAATATTAGCAACAGAACCAGTATCAAATACCCAGGTGCTACTGCGAGCTCTAGTAAGGTACACATCAATAACATGTATATCACATATACCTTTGTTCACCTTGCCATCCTTCTTATCTGCCAAATACTTGGGGCAGTTCCGCTTAAAGTGTCCAGTCTGCTTGCAGTAGAAGCACTCAGTTTCAGGCTTAGGTCCAGATTTGGGTTTCTTCTCCTGAGCAGCAACTTGCTTGATGTTCTTCTTGAAGTTCCCCTTCTTCTTCCCTTTGCCCTTTTTCTTGAAACTGGCGGTCTTGTTGACCATCAACACTTGATGCTCGTTTTTGATTTCTACCTCCGCAACCTTTAGCATTGCGAAGAGCTCGGGAATCGTCTTATCCATCCCTTGCATGTTATAGTTCATCACGAAGCTCTTTTAGCTTGGTGGCAGTGATTGAAGGACTCTGTCAATGACACTATCAACAGGAACATTAACTCCCAGTTGAGTCAAGTGATTATGATACCCAGACATTTTGAGTATATGTTCACTGACAGAACTATTCTCCTCCATCTTGCAGCTATAGAACTTATTGGAGACTTCATATCTCTCAATCTGGGCATTTGCTTTGAAATATTAACTTCAACTCCTGGAACATCTCATATGCTCCATGACGTTCAAAACGTCGTTGAAGTCCCAATTCTAAGCTGTAAAGCTTGGCACACTGAACTATCGAGTAGTCATCAGCTTTGCTCTGCCAGATGTTCATAACATCTAGTGTTGCTCCAGCAGCAGGCCTGGCACCCAGCGGTGCTTCGAGAACATAATTCTTTTATGCAGCAATGAGGATAATCCTAAAGTTACGGACCCAGTCCGTGTAATTGCTACCATTATCTTTCAACTTTGCTTTCTTAAGGAACGCATTAAAATTCAACGGAACAACAGCACGGGCCATCTATCTACAATCAAACATAGACAAGCAAGATACTATCAGGTACTAATTTCATGATAAATTTAAGTTCAATTAATCATATTACTTAAGAACTCCCACTTAGAAAGACATCCCTCTAATCTTCTAAGTGATCACGTGATCCAAATCAACTAAACCATAACCGACCATCACGTGAAATGGAGTAGCTTTCAATGGTGAACATTAATATGTCGATCATATCTACTATATGATTCACGCTCGACCTTTCGGTCTCGGTGTTCCGAGGCCATACCTGCATATGCTAGGCTCGTCAAGTTTAACCTGAGTATTCTGCGTGTGCAAAACTGGCTTGCACCCGTTGTAGATGGACGTAGAGCTTATCACACCCGGTCATCACGTGGTGTCTGGGCACGACGAACTTTGGCAACGGTGCATACTCAGGGAGAACACTTTTATCTTGAAATTTAGTGAGAGATCATCTTATAATGCTACCGTCAATCAAAGCAAGATAAGATGCATAAAAGATAAACATCACATGCAATCAATATAAGTGATATGATATGGCCATCATCATCTTGTATTTGTGATCTCCATCTTCGAAATACCGTCATGATCACCATCGTCACCGGCGCGACACATTGATCTCCATCGTAGCATCGTTGTCGTCTCGCCAATCTTATGCTTCCACGACTATCGCTACCGCTTAGTGATAAAGTAAAGCATTACAGCGCGATTGCATTGCATACAATAAAGCGACAACCATATGGCTCCAGCCAGTTGCCGATAACTCGGTTACAAAACATGATCATCTCATACAATAAAATTTAGCATCATGTCTTGACCATATCACATCACAACATGCCCTGCAAAAACAAGTTAGACATCCTCTACTTTGTTGTTGCAAGTTTTACGTGGCTGCTAAAGGCTTAGCAAGAACCGTTCTTACCTACGCATCAAAACCACAACGATAGTTTGTCAAGTTGGTGCAGTTTTAACCTTCGCAAGGACCGGGCGTAGCCACACTCGGTTCAACTAAAGTTGGAGAAACTGACACCCGCCAGCCACCTGTGTGCAAAGCACGTCGGTAGACCCAGTCTCGCGTAAGCGTAAGCGTAATGTCGGTCCGGGCCGCTTCATCCAACAATACCGCCGAATCAAAGTATGACATGCTGGTAAGCAGTATGACTTATATCACCCACAACTCACTTGTGTTCTACTCGTGCATAACATCAACGCATAAAACCTGGCTCGGATGCCACTGTTGGGTCACGTAGTAATTTCAAAAAAATTCCTACGCACACGCAAGATCATGGTGATGCATAGCAACGAGAGGGGAGAGTGTTGTCTACGTACCCTCATAGACCGGCGATGGAAGCGTTCACACAATGCAGAGGAAGTAGTCGTACGTCTTCCTGATCCGACCAATCCAAGTACCGAACGTACGGCACCTTCGAGTTCCACACACGTTCAACTCGGTGACATCCCTCGAGCTCCGATCCAGCCGAGTATTGAGGGAGAGTTTCGTCAGCACGACGGTGTGATGACGGTGATGATGTTCTACCGACGCAGGGCTTCGCCTAAGCACTGCTACGATATGACCGAGGTGGAATATGGTGGAAGGGGGCACCGCACACGACTAAGGAACGATCACGAAGATCAACTTGTGTGTCACGGGGTGCCCCCTGCCCCCGTATATAAAGGAGGGAGAGGGGGAGGTGCGGCCGGCCTCTAGGGGTGTGCCTGGAGGAGTCCTACTCCCACCGGGAGTAGCACTCCCCCCTCTTGCCTTATTGGAGAAGGAAAGGGGAAGGGGGAAAGAGGAAAGGGAGGCGCTGCCCCCCCTTCCTTGTCCTATTCGGACTAGGGGGGAGGGGGCGCGCGGCGTGCCCTGGCCGGCCCTCCTCTTCTCCCTTAGGGCCCATGTAGGCCCATTTCACCCGGAACGTTTCCGATATCCAAATATAGGCTTCCAATATATCAATATTTATGTCTCGACCATTTCGAGACTCCTCGTCATGTCCGTGATCACATCCGGGACTCCGAACAACCTTTGGTACATCAAAACACAAAAACCCTAATTACGATCGTCACCGAACTTTAAGCGTGCGGACCCTACGGGTTTGAGAACTATGTAGACATGACCGAGACACGTCTCCGGTCAATAACCAATAGCGGAACCTGGATGCTCGTATTGGCTCCTACATATTCTACGAAGATCTTTATCGGTCAGACCGCATAACAACATACGTTGTTCCCTTTGTCATCTGTATGTTACTTGCCCAAGATTCGATCGTCGGTATCTCAATACCTAGTTCAATCTCGTTACCGGCAATTCTCTTTACTCATTCTGTAATACATCATCCCGCAACTAACTTATTAGTTGCAATGCTTGCAAGGCTTGAGTGATGTGCATTACCGAGAGGGCCCAGCGATACCTCTCCGACAATCGGAGTGACAAATCCCAATCTCGAAATACGCCAACCCAACAAGTACCTTCGGAGACACCTGTAGAGCACCTTTATAATCACCCAGTTACGTTGTGACATTTGGTAGCACACAAAGTGTTCCTCCGGTAAACGGGAGTTGCATAATCTCATAGTCATAGGAACATGTATAAGTTATTAAGAAAGCAATAGCAACAAACTAAACGATCAAGTGCTAAGCTAACAGAATGGGTCAAGTCAATCACATCATTCTCCTAATGATGTGATCCCGTTAATCAAATGACAATTCATGTCTATGGTTAGGAAACATAACCATCTTCGATCAACGAGCTAGTCAAGTAGAGGCATACTAGTGACACTCTGTTTGTCTATGTATTCACACATGTATTATGTTTCCGGTTAATACAATTCTAGCATGAATAATAAACATTTATCATGATATAAGGAAATAAATAATAACTTTATTATTGCCTCTAGGGCATATTTCCTTCACATGACTCTAGTCCAACCCCTTGTGATGGCCGACCACCCATCCTTCACGGTCTTCATGAAAACATCTAGATAATCATCATGTTCTGGTAGAAATACTTTAGCCTTTGCATGCCCACCAATCATGTAGTTTGAGAGGTAATCTTGAGTAAACTGCTTTGGCAACCATTGCAAAGGAAAAAGATTCAGACATTGTCATCTAACACAACTCATTATGGGCAGTAAAAAGAAGGCTGCAGAGTTCTTACTTACCATCCTGCAGTTCGCTGTTGTCTTGGATAAAGTGTAAACAAATAGTTTATTTGCCATCTTTGGACCCATTTTACTAACAATCTTTATCATCTTCCTCACTTGATGCTGGTTCATCGATATCTCATTGCCCCATAAGCAGAAAGGGTCGAAGCGCAGATCTTTACCAATGACATATGTACCTAAAAGCACCAAGTTAATATTAGAATCTAAACAGCAATTGCACAATGATGTAGTACAACACTCTTTTATAATATCTTATAACATCCAATATACTCACATATTAGATGAATTTACATCTTATATTATGGGCCGGAAGGAGTTTAGTGCATTCTTACAAATTATCGGCTGATTAACTGCTGCTGTATCCATGGGTTACTGTTAGTTTGAGCTAGTTCGCGCTCAAATAGCCCTAAAGTATAGCTAAACATGAGGGCTAGTTTGAGCTAGTTGCATCTATAACCCACCCAAAAAACTATCCAACCCAAGAGGTGCTAATTGGACCTAGTTCTCCTAGTGCATTTATTGTCAATCTAACCCTGCCATCCAAACAACTCTTTGGATGGAGTTAGTTTAGGGTTAGTCATGAGATAGAAACTAACTCTAACCTCTAGCTAAGTTGAGTATCCAAATAGGGCTGTGTTGTTGTTGTTGTTGTTGTTGTTGTTGTTGTTGTTGTTGTTGTTGTTGTTGCTGCTGCTGCTCTTCTACGTATATCTAGACATCATCAGAACATTAATGTAACACTCTTCCTTGTTGTTATGTAGCCTAGGATTGCATATTTAGACATTAAGTACAGTGCATGTTGCTATGTAGCCTCAGATATATTACATATGGCCCTAGTTAACCTAACGATAAATGGGTGGCAGATATATTCAGTTAAAAGTCCAATTCACCGATTAGTGCCTTATCAGCCCCCGGCCTATATGGTACCAGCTACTGATATCCTGAACGGTGAGAATATATAAGCCATGGGATGAAACTAACCTTGATGGAAAACAACAGTCATTCCCAAAATGTCCCGTGTAGCTACATCGAGAAGCATATTAAGCACAACAGGCTAAACATCAACCAAAATTATCCATGGCAGACGGAATATCTCCAAAAGATAGCTTCAGTGTGCAGGTTTAAGCACGCTAGTAAAGCAAAACAAGTGGGAAGGTGTGTTAACTGCAACAGGCCTAACATTTAACAACCAGAAAACATAGTCATTCAAACTAGTATTGTGTCGGTCTAAGTACACTGGTTATTGTTAAATAAAAATGGAAAGGTGTGTTAACTACAAGATGCAGCAACCAAATGTAGTCATTCATAGTGGTATTGTTGAAACTGGTTGTGATGAAATTGAACTACACAGTTCATACTTGCACATATAGAACATCACGTTGTGAATAACTGGAATAAACAAGGCATACTACGAACAACCAAAGATAGCATTTGAAACTGGACATATGCTAACTACAAACAACCGAACAATCAAAAAACTTTAGAAGAGGAATATGCTAGCTATAACAGGCTTAACAACAAGAAAATATATGCATTCCTATCGGTATGTTTAAAACTGGATTGATGAAATGTACTGCACACTAAATAATTGCACATATAGAGCATCACATTGTGAACAACTGAAATAAGCAAGGCATACCGCAAACAACCAGATATAGCAATTAAAACCAGACATATTCTCACTACACTACAAAAGGTACTCGACAAAACAAATCATGGGTTCCCCCTGTGAAGAGCCACGGCAAAACAAATCATGGGTTTCCTCACTTGTCACAGATGGGATCGTTCCCGTGGGAAGAGCACGGACCCTGGATGCGCTCCATGTTGTCGCAGATGGGCTCCTTCCCCTTGGAAGAGCACGGCTATAGTGTACCCTCCCTAATATCGTAGACGGGCGCTTTCCCCTTGGAAGAGCAGATAGGCTCTTTCCCCTTGGAAGAGTCGGAGAGGGTGCCCTCCTCATGGTCGCCGTCGATGAGGTCTGACTTGGAATCTATGGATCCCAAGCCAGCGTCGCAGAATGTGTCCTTTAGAAATGACAAAAGGGGCTCAATGGCGATGTAGGATGGCAAATTGTTGACAGTGAGCCAGAGGAGATCAGCGGCGGTGCCATGGATGAGATGGACGGCGGTTGAACCCGAGGGGTTGGGGGTGGGCCAGCTAACCTGTGACATTGCCCGCCTCAGGCCGTCATTGTCGATGACCTCGATGTCGTAGCCGGTAGTAGAGACATGTCCGCATACTCTAGCCTACTGCTTGAGTGCTTGCTGCCAGTAATGGTCGTCAGCTTCCTCGGCGACGCCGGGCGAAGAGACCGCGATACACCTCTTTTGGTCCAGTCACTCCTCGAGCTCCACGGGAAGCGTAGCCAGGCTTAGGATGCGACACTCTAGAGTGGAGGATGGGGATCTATGGGAAAGGGGGCGTTTGGGAGGCATCATCTAAGAAACTCAGGGCGGCCTGGGTATGGAGATCGGTGGGTAAGCTGCACGGGCAAACCGGCAGATGTTAACAAGGGAGGCCTTCCGGCGACGGCGGCGGGGACCTTGCTAGGGTTTTGAGGGAGGGAGGGGGTGTGCTTGTGTGCGCACGCCCGAGGAGGTTTTAGTGTGTGTGTGTGTGGAGGGGGGGGGTTGTTTGAGGAAATGACGTGGATACTGAAAATTTTACTATGCGGGAGTCAAATGCGGGAGTGAAATGCCAGGTCTATTGAAAATTTTGATGATGGTGCATCGCACACGGTCCGGAGATAACAACTGTGTGTTATGAAACAGAAAAACCCTCGAGCTAGGCAGATATTTTCGAGGGATGCAAGCGGGATTGGGAACAAGAAACATCGCACACGGTCCGGAGATAACAACCGTGTGTTATGAAACAGAAAAACCCTTGAGGTGGGCAGATATTTTCTAGGGATGCAGGCGGGATTGGGAACAAGAAACATCCCACACGGTCAAAACACAATAACCATGTGTTATCAAACAGAAAAAAGCTGCAGGCGGGTAGATATTTTTGAGAGGGGAAGCCTCATGGAGTCCAATGTATTGTGCATATGTGTGCGTGATAGGGGCACCAGCGTGGCAGACGGTTAGTTTGAGTGAAACCGTGTCTATTGCATCATCCGACTTGTGTAATGTTCTTAAATTTGGCAGAAAATGACACGGGAGAGGGTCAGAACACGAACACACTGGCATGTGGACCACATTTATGTTTGAAAAGGGTGGTTTGATTTTCAAATTCCAAATGCAACTTCGATGTGGCACCTATCTCGCAAAGCGCACAGTATTGCTAGCCCCCCCTCGTGTCAGCACGAAGGGGATCCTAAGCTATGAATGCATGCCCCGCCTCCCCCCCAACCGAGGTTCACCTACCAAAGTGCGGAGGAGCTAGCAGCCCCCCTCCCTCGTGTCGGCACGAAGGGAATCCTAAGTAATGAATGCATGCCCCCAACCAAGGTTCACCTAGCAAACTGCGAAGCAGCAGCTGGCAGCACCCCCTCGTGTCGCCACGAAGGGAATCCTAAGCTACGAATGCCTGCCCCCCAACCGAGGTTCAGCTAGCGAAGTGCGAAGTAGCAGCCACCCCCCACACACATTCAGTCGGCGGGCCAGAGAGGCATCTCTGACCAAGATGGATCATAAAACCGACCAAGAATAATCCACCTTGGTCGTACAATCTCTCTCTTGTTGTTGGTCAAAGTGATGGCCGTCCATGCGACCCCGGAGATGGGCTAGCTCGCCAATAATCACGCAAGTAGCTAGTTCCCAAAGACAACCACTACATGTGTGTGGCCCAAACATATGTATGGAGAGGTGTGTTTTTGAGTAACAATGGAACAACTTTGATGTGGCACCATGAATTCAAACTAGAAATCCCCACACTAAGTGAGGGTTAGGTTGAGGATGCATATGTATGTTACACCACACTTCAAGCCAACAACGGGGATTCATGCATGCATGCATGCATAATATATGTGCTCAAATTTAATTAGGTTTGAATCTCACCATGACCTATACTACGATAACACGAACCAAATGAAGAATCCGCCATGGTAACCTATCTTGTTGTCGGTCATGGTGATCATGGATGTCTACGCGGGCCCATGGATATATAGGCTTGTCACCGATAACCACGCGAGGGAGTGTACCGTTCGAAGGCAAACACTACATGCATATGTATGGAGGTGATGCATGCATGCATGTTTGAATACCATTTCACAACATTGATGTGGCGCGTGCGTCAAAAATCATACACTAGCTCCCCACACAGAGCGAGATCGGTTCATGACGTGTCGTTGTACTAGCCACTTCGACTCGATGGGAGGGATTCATGCAGACACATGCATGTGTGTGTGCTCAAACTGTATCATGTGTCATACCAGAGCATGACCTATATATATACCGAATTGCAAGCAAAAGATAATCCCCTCCTAAGTCAAATTAACCTCTCTTGTATTGTCAGGCAAAAAGTAGTGATGGACCAAGCGGGCCCACAGATGGAAAGCATCGATATTGCTGATAACCACTTAAGTGGGTGCGAGAGGACAACCACCACTGATTTGCATGTGGGCCAAACATATATATGTTGAATACCAAAAATGCACAACTTTGATGTGCCACATGCCTCAAAAACCGTAAACCATGCACCCACATAGAGCGAGGTTCGTGAAGCGTACTACATATGATGGTCCCCTTCCCCCCTCTTCGCCACATACTATATGCTCCCATCGTAATATGTACAACCCAAAAGAATCCTCATTGATGGTGAAATGAATTAACCTCTCCCAATGTAGGTCAAAGTGATGCATGCATATGCATCGATGATGGCCTCGTGGGCCCACATATGGAAGTGTCACACGTGAGTGTCCTAGCTAGGATAACTACCGCGTGCATGCATGTGGCCCAAAGAGGTGTTGTGTGATGTTTGAATAGCCAATTTCACAATTTTGATGTGGCACGTGCCTCGGAAACCGAAAAGTCCCGACACTGAGCGAGGTGTACTTGTTCATGGATGCGTACGTATAGTATATATGCTAGTCCCCTCTCACCTCTTCGACGCGTACTATATACCACCATAACACAAACAAAAATGATTCTACCTTGCTGGTCAAATTAACCTCACTGCCGGCTGTTCGTCAAAGTGATGGACGATGACCTCGCGGGCCCACAGAAAGCGTCACACGCGAGTATCGAGTGTCATGTAGGACAACCATTGACTACATGTGGCCAAAACATGTATGTACAAAAGGGTTGTGTAATGTTTTAAATAAGGAATTCACGACTCTGATGTGGCACCGACCTGCCTAACAAAACGGCCAACCCACACAGTGGCTCACAACTCGTAGTGTACTGCGAGCCACCCACCACCCCCAGACGCACGCACCCACACAAACACCGTGAATCCACCGCAACTACGATGCACATTAAATTAATTATCCCAAGGTGAACATATGTTACCAAAGGAGGGATGTTTTAATTTCAAAAAAATCACAAAGATCATTAAGACGTTTTAGTACATTAATTGATTGATTTTCTACGAGTACAATGTACAAAAATCAAATTGAGCTACATGCACACGTGACAGTGCACCTAAATGGATTGTAAAAAACACATGTGTCTCATTGGGCGCATGTTTACTCCCCCTGCAACAAATTTCAAACATTAAGAATCTTGATTTTTAAATTCTAGTACATCCAAAACTTATTTGAAGTTCATGAAACTTATCATGTTGTCATATGGACACTAATACAAAGTGGCATTGTACGTTTTATTGTCAAATTTGAGACCAATTTTGATGTAATCTAATTACAAACGGGAGATTATTAATAATTGGGAACCAATATCCCAAATGGATTATTTATTCGAACCGTGAGCGTTAGACCAACAATGGATACGTGCCATGCTTCGGTTAATCAATAAAGAGGCATCATTAATCATCCAAATAGAATAATAATATACGTGCCGCTGTGTGACCCGTGTGCCATGCGAGCAGGCGTGAGTTGACGGGACGCATGCGAGCAGTCCGCCGCGCAGGCAGACCGGGAGGCGTGCGTGCAGGTGTGTCAATTGACGGAAGCGTGCTCGCTGCATAGTGTCATCGGGGGGTGTGCGAGTAGTTGTGTGAAACTTTGGTAGGCATGCCAACAGTCCGGTGCGCAGGCTCACCGGGAGGCGAGCCATCGGTTTGACCTCTGCCCGCCTCTCTCCCACAACTCCCACTTGAAAGTGCGTTATATCGACTAGAGGGGGGGGTGAATAGGCGATTTTTATGAAATTCTTCACTGAGGAATTTCTCGTTGAGGAAATTACTTAGCGAAGAACTACAAGCAGTGGAATAAGTACTCAAAAGTAAACATAACAGAATACAAGCATAGTCATCATGATGAATTGAAGACAGGCACAGAGTACAGGAAATGTAATCACAGGATAACACAGGATGAAGACAAACAGACTGAAGAAATTAAACTGAGGAAATTGAGAAAGTCTTCAGTCAAAGTCTTCAAACACAGATATGAACAAACACACAACACAGTTATGAGGAAATGAAAGAGTTGCGGAAATAGAACCAGTAAGCTTGGTGAAGACAATGATTTGGTAGACCAGTTCCAACTGCTATCTCAGTTGTACGTCTGGTTGGAGCGGCTGAGTATTTAAACTCAAGGACACACAGTCCCGGACACCCAGTCCTGAACACGCAGCTCAGGACACCCAGTCCTCACTGTATTCTCCTTGAACTAAGGTCACACAGACCTCGTCCAATCACTTGTGGTAAGTCTTCAGGCGACTTCCAAACCTTCAAAAACTTGGTCACTCGGCGATCCACAATTCCTCTTGGATGCTCTAGACCATGACGCCTAACCGTCTGGAAGAAGCACAATCTTCAAAGGTAACAAGCGTCGGATCCACACAGGATCAATCTCTTTAGTGATGCTCAATCACTTGGGGTTTGTAGGTGTTTGGGTTTTGGGTTTTTGGTTTTTCCTCACTTGATGATTTTCGCTCAAAGTCCTCAGAGGATGGGTTGCTCTCAAATGACAAGTGTTAGTTTCTCTCGGAGCAGCCAACCAGCTAGTGGTTGTAGGGGGCGGCTATTTATAGCCTAGGGAGCAGCCCAACATGATAAGACATAAATGCCCTTCAATGATATGACCATTAGGTGGATAGATATTTTGGGACAGCTGGCGCATAGCACAGCAACGGTCGGAATTTTGAGTAGCAAAATCCTCAGGGCTATTATGTTCCTCACTGTGTAGGCAATCCGCACTGGCGAATTCCTAACTCCTCAGTTAGGACAAATTCCTCAGAGACCAGAAGAACTTTGTCTCTGTCACTGAAGAAATTGACTGAACTGTATGAGATTTCCAATGGCTTCACTCGAAGGGATTCGTAGGTGTAGGATTTTGAGTTGAGCATCACATGGAAAATTTTCCTTAGTATTTCCTCGACCCCCTTTAACAGTACGGTGTTTCCTATGACTCAAGAAAGAGAAAAACAAAACTATGAAAACGTAAGTCTTCAAGTTTCATATTCCTCGCACGAATACCAAGTCTTCACGGACACACCAATTTCTTCACTTTCAAAGTCTTCATGAAAGTCTTCAGAAATACAAAATCTTCAGTCGAAGATATTCATTTTTAGGGGTCGACTTTTCCTGTAAATATCAAACTCCTCATAGACTTATAGACCTGTGTACACTCACAAACGCATTAGTCCCTTAACCTATAAGTCTTCAATACACCAAAATCACTAAGGGGCACTAGATGCACTTACAATCTCCCCCTTTTTGGTGATTGATGAAAATATAGGTTAAGTTTTCAACGGGGATAAACATATGAGGTGTAACTACTGATATTGAGGAATTTGATTGCAAGATATAGAAGAACTCCCCCTGAAGATGTGCATAGTGAGGATTTTGCTTTTGAAGCAGTGCATACTTGAAGAGTTGAATGATGGAGATCTCCCCCTATATCTTGTAATTCATACACGCATTTAACATATAATATGAAGAATTTGAAATGCATGATGAAATATGGTGCCTGATGAAATTCAGCATGCGTGCAAATAATATTAACGAGGAATAAGCATGCAGAATTGTGCATCAAAAGTATCAGAGCACAGTGCATCAAAAGTATCAGAGCACCATCGGGTTTAAGATTACAACTCGATCCAATAAAGTTTCAGAAGAATGAGAGTTGTAACTTAGCAAAAAAACACCCATATAGTAGAACCGCTTGAAGACTAACTCATATTTCTCCCCCTTTGTCATCGAATGACCAAAAGGATCGAAAATGAGGACTAACGCCCCTGAAGATAATCATGTTGATGAAGGAGTGCCAGCGTTGTTGCGGTCGTTTGTTGATGTAGGGCCTGCCGCAGTGTCGTCCAAATCTTCATGTTCATCAGTGTCGCACGATGAAGAAAATGAGTTGGCCACCAGAGAAGGAACCTGGACCTTCTTGAATTTCTTCGGTGGAGGTGCAGACCAGTCAAAATCTTCTTTGAGACCCATGTTCTTCAGATCTTCTTCACCATACAGATGTGACAGGATTGCCCAGGTGCGACCGAAGACTTGATGGAGGTAGTAGTGGTTTTTCTTCACTGCATTGTGTGTGGCAGTCATGTTGTGAAGAAGTGAACCAAACTGACGGTTAACCCATTTGTGATTTCGATCCACCTTCTGGTGAAGACTAAGCAGAAGTTCACGGTCAGTCATCACGCGCGGAGCAGTGGCTTGAGGAGTGGACTTAGGTGCATTGGCAGAGTCATGTGTGGCAGAGTCATCATTGGTGGAATAAGATGCAGCTTTGCGAAACTGACCATCCAATGGACGAATGCCTTCATCTATTACAGCTGGTGCCTTGCCCTTTCCATCAACTGAGGAATATGTCTGCTTGAGGACTTCAATTGGGGGCAAGTAGCTGAGGTGATTCTGGAAATCAGCTTTGTAGTTGAGTGAAGACCTTGTCCTGAGGAAACTCATAATCCAATGTGCATAAGGCTTCAGCTCAAATGGAGACAGTGCAACATTGGCCATAGTCCTCATGAAGAAATCGTGATAATTGACAGGAATGCCATGAACGATGTTGAATACTGGATTCTTCATGATGCCAACAATTTCCTCATCAGATGAGTCGTGGCCTTTGATGGGACTGATTGTCCTCGTAAGAATACAATAGACAGTTCTGGGCACGTACAACAATTCCTTCATGAGGAATTTGGTTCTTGGTGCTTGACCTGGCTTCAAAGGTTTCATCAGCACCTGCATGTAATGATGTGTGAGCTCAGGTTCACTGTAGATGCAGCGAGCTTCTTCAAGGGGAGGACTGAGTGGTAGAGCACGAAGCAATTTGGAGGCTGGTGCAGTGTAGTGAGTGTTTTCAGACATCCAGTCTAGCACCCATGAATTCACATCTTCAGCATCTCCGGTGATGTGCAGCGTTGCATAGAATTGAAGAATCAGTTCTTCATTCCAATCGCAGATGTCAGAGCAAAAGTCGAGCAGTCCAGCGTCGTGAAGAACACTGAGGACTGGTGTAAAGCACGGCAGAGATTCCATATCCACGTGAGGAATATTCTCATGGTAGAAAATCTTCTCCTTGTTGAACAACACTGAGGAATAGAAATTGGCTTGACTGGCAGTCCAAAAACGCCTCTTCCTAATGCGAGCAGAGTCATATGGGTTGTAATCTTCGAAGAAGACGTGCTCACCGAAGAAATCATCAGCCTTGAACTTTTGCTTGTGTGAGAATGGATCCTTTGACTTTGGCATAGGAGTGTCAGTGAGTTGCATCACGACCTCAGGAATCTCAATCGCAGGTTCTTCAGGCTGAGGAATTTCTGGTTCCTCCTCAGTGGCAGTCTGCGTCGTTGGTTGTTTAGCAGCAGCAGTTTCTTCAGCGCTAGTGGCTGGAATTTCCTCATGGAAAGATGCAGTGGGATGAGTTTCTTCAGAGCCCATGTGAATAGTTTGTGTGGGGGACTGAGGAATTTGCTGTAGAGGGGTGAACATTGGAGAATTTAGATGCTGACCTTCCCAGAATTCATCACTGATTACGGGTGTGGAGCAGCCAATGTCCACATCTTCATCTTCCATTTCTTCAACGCCAGCCTCTTCAGCTGTGAAATGAGGCATAGGCAAGGAGATGATAGGTGTTGAAGGGATCGCATCCACTTCAATTTCTTCATCCAACGGTTCACACGAAGGAGCAGAAGGAGTTTCTTCATCAGATCCGCTGGGGATCACATATTCTTCATCAAAAGGAACTAGGTCCTTTGATGGCCTGGTTGAAATGAGAACATTATCAATCGGATTTGCAAATGAACTTGTCATAGGCCTCATTTTCTTCGGAGCTGAAGAATCTGAAGCAGCTGATGCTTTCCTTTTCTTCACTGCAGCACGCTCTTCAGCCTTGGTCTTCTTCACATCTAAGGCAGATGGAAGAATTGGAGTTGAAGTTGGTGTAGGAGCAGCTGAGGAATCTGGTTGATTTTCTTCAGGCACAACTAATGCAGTTGCCCTGAGTTCTTTAGTTTCTTTAGGCACACCACTAGTGGGTGCCCTGGCAATTTCTTCAGCGGCTGGAATGCAGTCATCAGCCCTGGAACTCACATTGTCTTAAGTAGCCTAATTTTCCTCAGCGGTGCTGGCATTTTATTCAGTAGGCTGAGCAGATGCTTCAGCCTGAGGAAATTCCTATTGCGTTGGGGCTGCAACATTGGAAGTGAAGTTATTCGCAAGTTTCACAAAACGAACCTTGGCTCCAAGCCAATCAGAGCGATATGCGTCAAAGTCATCACTGAGTTTCTTAAGCTTAGTCTAAATAGTGACAAGTTCTTCAGTTGTCATAGAGACAACGTTTTTCTTCAGATAGTGCTCTTTCTTGTACTGCGCTTTCTTGATCTGCTTGGCCTTCTCAAATTTCCACTTTTCTTCTTGAATGAAGTGGGTCAGCATGTGACTCTGGCCAGGAGTCAGCTTGAAGTCAGCCAAGGGAGTGTTGGGGTCCTTGTGTCAATCATCAATGTAGTCGAGGATCAGCTTGGGATCCAAAAGCAGTGGCACCTCTGATCCCTTGGCTCTAGCGGCCCTGACTTGCCTGTCTCCGATGATTTCTGCAAGTTCATCATCATCAGCTTCGTCTTCATCAGACGACACTTGGAAAGCGACTTGCTTCTTTTGAGGACTTGGGCGAGGACCTCGTCCAGCAGTGGCCTTTGTCTTCAGCAGTGAGGGGCCAGCTGAGGAACTTGGTGCAGCTGAGGAACTAGCTGAGACACCTGAGGCAATGGAGATGCCGACAGTCCTTTGGCACGAGGCGAGATGCACAGGTGCTGATGATTTGGTCGGAACAGCTGAAGGCTTTGGCGAAGGAGCTGAGGACTTTGGAGGAACAGGAGCAGCATGAGGAATTTGTCGTGAGGGCTTTGATGATTCTGTCCGTGAGGGCATTGCTGAGGAGCTTGGCCTTGAGGGCATTGTTGGTGAAGCACTTGGCTTGCGCGCATGCTTCTTAGACATAGCCTTCTTTGGCTTGACAGCAGAGGCCTCAGTAGAGGCAGCAGCAGCATCAGAGTCTTCATTGAATTTCCTCACTGCTTCTCTGGCGTGCTTAGCCAACTTGGTTTGGCGTTTGGCCCATTCATCAGGATAGTCCTCACCGCGCTTGAGGCTGGTGGGATCTGCTATTTGGCCAGGTGCCAATGGAGCTCTTGGGCATGGAGGATTGAGTGCGAATTTCTTCATGTACTTAGGAGTGACATATCTGTACACCCTCCATTCTCTTGCCCATCTCCTCTCTATCCTCTGTTTGCGCACTTTGCGCTCATTCTTGGTTTCCTCAGTAGGTGTGCAGTACCCAGCGTATATGTCATCAGGGATCTCAAACGCTGTATTTACCTCAGGCCTCTTTCCTCCCTTCTGTGGCTTCTTACCATCAGCCATTTTCTTCAGTTGAGGAATTTGAACAATTGAATTCTCTGAAGAAGAATGCAACTTTTCTTTGAGGAATGCTGCAAATGAGTTAAGTTGATGAGAACCTAGTGATTTAGCAGCTGACATGTGTACCTGTGAACAAAGTATAGTTGCGAGGAATTTGGAGAGGTCATATGCGTTCTCAGAAGGTTTTTCAAAAAGAACAAGTTTGAGGAATTTGACCAGATGAGTCTTGAAGATTTTTACTAAGCGTTCTTTGTCTTAGGTTCCAGAGTTGTATAGATCGAAGATCCACACAATTGAGGAATCTTGAAGAAAAAAATGATGCTTAGAGAAACGAATCAAGAACAGATGACTTGTGAGGTGTTCAGTGTGTGAAGATATGAAGAAAAACACTTTTGAAGATTTTGTAGATAATCATTCGAATCAACGAGGGCAGTAAAAGTAACTTTTAATTACCTTGGATGAAGAACACGACGAACTGGAGTGAGGAGATGTGAAGTTCGTCTCTGCAGATCTTCCACGCCCTAACTTGGTGGAGGAAGACGGCTACGGCGGCGGCGGAGTGAAGATGTCTGCGATCAGCGCGAGTACGTCGGCGACGAGGTCGAGGCAGTGAAGCTCTTCCTCATGGGCGGCGATGAAGTAGCAGCGGCGCTAGGGTTTGAGAAGCTCGAGCTAGAGAGAGAGGTCAAGCGGAGTAAAAGAAGTGAGGAAGGGAAGGAGGGGTATTTATAGCCACGGTGAAAAACTGCTCGCCCGAAGAAATTGGACGAACGTGCCTCTGACCCTTCTCATTCGCATGACATGTGTCAACCATGTAGTGAGAGGTGGAGATCGTGTTAAATCGTGGGTGAGTGGATAAGTGTATCGTGGGATGCGGAACGGTTTGAGCGGCAAAGCCGAAAATTTCGATAAGATAGGTTTTAAAGTTCCGTTCGCAATTTCTTCAGCTGACAAGGATACAGTGAAGATTTTGAACGAGTTTCAAATAGAACGCACATGAAGAATTTGTGAACAGATTGGGTTGAGTATAGCATAGAGGGGAAGGGTCCGATCACATTCACTTAGAAGAAAACCAACTTGAAGAAATAGCAATAAGTGAATGTTGTAGAGGACATAAACTCATATATATATATAGCCAATGAAGAAAAATGACGGGACAAGTGAAGACTATGCAAAGTTGAAAAATATGAATAATTTGAGGAATTTCAACTTTTGGTGGTGGCGTGACCCACCATATAAGAATGATGATTTCAGACACCGCGTACAATTATCGTAGGGTTCTGAGAATCAAATTCTTCGTTAATTTCTTCACACTAAGAGTGTTATTCTTCATTGATTGAAGAAAAACGTTTCTTCATGTGTTGCACATCTAAGTCATCAATTTTGCATAAGTGTTAGGATGAGTGTCCTTTTCAAAGAACAGTCGAAGATTCTAGGATATTTAGCTCACACGCAACTTGCTAAATCTCTTCTCATCCAAGGGCTTTGTGAAGATATCGGCTAGCTGTTCTTCAGCCTTCACATGCTCAATAGAAATGTCGCCCTTCAACACATGATCATGAAGAAAATGATGACGAATCTGAATGTGCTTTGTCTTCGAGTGTTGAACTGGGTTGTGAGCAATCTTGATGGCACTCTCATTGTCCCGGAAGAGAGGCACATTCTTCATGTTGGCGCCATAGTCTTTGAGAGTTTGCTTCATCCATAGCAATTGGGCACAGCAATAACTAGCGACAATGTACTCAGCTTCAGCAGTAGATAGTGATACGCAGTTCTGTTTCTTCGAGGACCAACAGACCAAAGATCGTCCGAGGAAATGACATGTACCAGATGTTGACTTGCGATCGACACGATCACCAGCATAGTCAGAGTCAGAATATCAAACAAGATCAAAAGCCGAGCCCTTGGGGTACCATAATCCAAGTGTTGGTGTGTGAGCTAGATATCGAAGAATATGCTTCACAGCCTTATGGGGTGATTCCTTCGGTGCAGCTTGAAATCAGGCACACATGCAAACACTAAGCATTATATCTGGCCTAGATGCACATAAGTACAATAAGGAACCTATCATGGAGCGGTATACCTTATGATCGAAGTCCATACCATTTTCAGTGCATAGATGGCCATTTGTGGGCATAGGAATTTTGACGCCTTTGCAATCTTGCATGCCGAATTTCCTCAATACATCCTTGAGGTATTTCTCTTGGGAGATGAATATGCCATTGTGTTGTTGACGAATTTGAAGACCTAAGAAGAATTTCAAATCTCCCATCCTAGACATTTGATATTCTTCACTCATCATATAGGCAAATTCATCACTATAACGTTGGTCAGTACAGCCAAAGATAATATCATCGACATATATTTGGCACACAAACAACTCACCATCATAAGATTTAGTGAAAAGAGTAGGATCGAGTGAACCGGGTTTGAAGCCTTTCTTCATGAGGAGTTCCTTCAAGGTATCATACCAAGCTCGTGGGGCCTACTTGAGGCCATAGAGGGCCTTTTTGAGTTTGAAGACTTTGTTGGGATTCTTTGGATCTTCAAAACATGTGTGTAGCCTTGAGCTACTAGTCGTGCCTTATTCCTCACCACAAGGCCATTTCATCTTGCTTGTTGCGGTAGATCCACTTTGTGCCGATGATATTGTGCTTGCGAGGATCTGGATGTTTCACCAGTTCCCAGATATTGTTGAGCTCGAACTGATGTAATTCTTCTTGCATGGCCTGAATCCACTCAGGCTCCAGAAATGCTTCATCTACCTTAGTGGGCTCTGTAATAGAGACAAAAGCATACTGCCCACAAAAGTTAGACCAATGTGAAGCTTTTGAGCGTGTGAGAGGACCTGGCGCTTTGATGTCATTGATGATCTTTTCAACTTGCACTTCTTTTGCAATGTGAGGATGAGTTGGTTGTCGTTGAAGAGTTTGATTAGCGTTTTCTTCAGCACCATTTTCTTCAGCATTTTCTTCAGGTGCATTAGCTCGACGTTCTTCATGTTCTGGAATGAATTCTTCAGCAGATTCTTCAGTAGGAATGACATCCTCAGTAGCGTTGAACTTGATAGTTTCCTCAGGTGCTGGTTCATCTATCACAGTAGGTAGGTGCTCTATTGGGTTTCTTATCAGTGAGGAGTTCATAGGCAGTCTTTTTGAAGAATTTGTGAAGATATACTCTGTTGATGATGTGGCACGCAGTATCAATTGCCTCAGTCCAGAAACGGCGAGGCATTTTGTATTCATCAAGCATAGTGCGAGCCATCTCAGCAAGAGTCCTGTTCTTGCACTCCATGATGCCATTCTGCCGAGGAGTGTAAGGAGCAGATAATTCATGAGTAATACCAAGTTCATCAAGATAGTCATCGAGACCAGAATTCTTGAACTCAGTGCCATTGTCACTTCTGATGTGCTTGATCTTCACACCAAAGTTGGTTGAAGCCCTCGAGGAAAATCGTTTGAAGACTTCCCGCACATCATGTTTGTAAGTAACAAGGTGTACCCATGTATAGCGAGAATAATCATCAACAATAACAAAGCCATATTGAGATGCTTCATCTGAAATAGCAGAATAATGATTAGGACCAAAGAGATCCATGTGAAGCAATTCAAATGGGCGAGTGGTGGTCATGATAGTCTTTGCTGGATGCTTGGCCTTCGTCATCTTCCCAGCTTCACAGGCTCTGCATAGGTGATCCTTGAGGAATTTGACATTCTCGATGCCAATGACATGCTTCTTCTTCGCAAGCGTGTGCAAATTCCTCATGCCTGCATGACCAAGTCCTCGAAGCCACAGCCAACCTTCTGAAGCTTTTGCAAGTAAGCACACGGCTGGTTGTGGTCCTGTAGAGAAATCAACAATATACAGGTCTCCTCTCCTAAAGCCTTCGAAGACTTTGGAATTGTCAGCTTCCATAAGCACAACACAATTGTACTTGCCAAAGACAACAACCATATCAAGATCACAAAGCATTGAGACAGACATAAGGTTGTATCCTGAGGACTCAACAAGCATGACTTTGTCCATGTGTCGATCCTTTGTAAATGCAACCTTACCTAGACCCAATACCTGACTTTTGCCTTTGTCAGCAAAGATGATATGCTTCAGATGCGACGGAGATAATGGAGCATCCATCAATAGATTCTTGTCACTAGTCATGTGGTTTGTACATCCACTATCGAGGACCCACTCAGTGGCTTTGGGTTGATCATCCTGCAGATGAATTAGTGCAGCTTACAAACTCATATACTTCATCAATGAAGAATATGACATCAATTCATCAGATCAATTTCATCAAGTAAAAGAACTGATAAAGCAATATGAGGACGTGAGAAATGAAAGTTCATTTCTTCATGATTAGCCTGCGTCCTATCAGGCATGCTCAGGTCTCCAGCAAATTCTTCAGACGATTACGTGCGTCTGGAGACCTGACCTTGCAGAACATATTAGTTCTTTTTCTTCATCACCCACATCTGAAGGGGTGGCAAAGAGTTCATCATTCTGCAAGCTCCATTCAAAAAGGATGGCATAGAAGCCAGTCCATTTCGTTTCACATAAGAGGGGTTAGAGTAAGCATAAGAGTATGCAGAGAAATTCTTCGAGGACTTATGGATATAATGATTTGAAGAATAATGCACATATCCATAATCATTAGATCTTCCCTGCAAAACAGACGGGTTAGCACGATGATGTTCATATGAGGACTTTGATCCATATGAGGAATTTGGTCCATATGAAGACTTTGATCTGGGGTTCCTATTCTTCATAGGTGGCGTCATGATGACATTCACCTGAAGATTTTCAGGGCATCTTTTGGGAACCCAGATTATCTTCATAGGGGAGCCATTCCTGCAGTTAGTGCCAACATATCTAGCAAATACTTCACCATTCTGATTTTTGAACAGTTTATAGTTGGAATCAATTGACTCATCATCAGAATGAGGAGATTCACATGCAAATCCAGATAAGTTAGATGGATCAACTGGAGGTCCCTTTGCAGCAACCCATGTAGTTTTGGGGTACTGCTCAGGCTTCCAATATGTACCATCAGCATTGAGTTTCCTCTCAAAGGCGATACCCTCTTTCCTAGGGTTCCTGTTGAGGATCTGCTGTTTAAGCACATCACAAAGAGCCTGATGCCCTTTGAGGCTTTTGTACTTGCCTGTCGTGTACAATTCCTTCAGCCCTGCATCGTCAGTGATACTAGCAATGTCCTCAGATGATGAATTAGTGATAGCAGAGGCATGTGAAGAATTTGAAACATTAGCAGCATTTGAACATTCAGGTGAAGAATTAGCAGATTCATGTTCAATGCACTTCAAGCATGGAGGAACAGATTCTTCCTGAGAAGCGCTGATTTGTTGAGCAAGTAATGAATCGCGCTCTTTCTGAAGATCTTCATAGCTCACTCTTAGCTTTTCAAGATCTTGCTTTCTTTGAAGAAATTCATAAGAAAGCTTCTCATGATCCGATAAGAGAGTGTTATGATGACTTTGAAGTTTGTCAAGCTTGGACTGAAGTCTCTGAAGATTTTCAGTCAAAGATTTAGTGCGATCCATTTCTTCACCCAACATATCATCACTTTTATTTAGCATGTTTTGAACCTTTTCTAAAGCCCTTTGTTGTTTTATAGCAATATTAGCAAGTTTAGAATAGCTGGGCTTAAGGTTTTCATCAGATTCATTCTCACTTGATTCAGAGGAGGTGTATTTGAGTACCTTGGCACCCTTTGCCATGAAGCAATAGGTGGGAGTGTTGTCATCATCGCTTTCGTCATCCTTGTTGGTGAGGTCATTTTCTTCAGTGTTGAAGATAGACTTGCTGACGAATGCAGTAGCGAGAGCTAGGCTCGCCACTCCGGATTCGGACTCCTCAGATGTCTCATGTTCCTCATTTTCTTCATATTCAGCCTCAGAGTCCATTTCCTTGCCAATGAATGCTCTAGCCTTCTTGGAGCTACTCTTCTTGTGATATGAAGACTTTGAGGATTTTGATGATGAAGATTTTGTGGATTTCTTCTTTTTCTTCGCATCATCAGAACTGTAATCCTTGTATTTCTTCTTCTTTGATTCCTTTTCCCATTAAGGACAATCTTGAATGAAATGTCCAGGTTTCTTGCATTTGTGACAGAGCCTCTTCTTGTAGTCACTAGATGAGGAATCATTGCTCCTTGAGGATCTTCTAAGACGACCATGTCTTGAGAACTTTTGGAACTTCTTCATGAGCAGAGCCAGATCATGGCTCAGTTCTTCAGGATCACCAAGGCTGCTACCAGAGTCTTCATCTTCGGACTCAGATACTGCCTTGGCCTTCAGTGCACGTGTTTTACCATAGCTTGAACCATAGAGATTTCTCTTTTCAGCAAGTTGGAACTCATGAGTATTTAGCCTCTCGAGAATATCAGCGGGATCAAGTGACTTGTAATCAGCACGTTCTTGTATCATCAATGCCAGAGTGTCAAATGAGGAATCAAGTGATCTCAGCAATTTCTTCACCACCTCATGGTCGGTGATGTCAGTGGCACCAAGTGCTTGAAGCTCATTTGAGATGTCAGTGAGGCGATCGAAGGTTTGTTGAACATTTCCATTGTCGAGTCTTTTGAAGCGGTTGAAGAGATTGCAAAGAACATCAACTCGAGAGTCATGCTGAGTTGAGACTCCTTCATTCACTTTGGACAACCTGTCCCAGATAAGCTTCTCTGTCTCCAAAGCACTCACTCTGCCATACTGTCCTTTTCTCAGATGGCCACATATGATATTCTTCGCTTGAGAGTCGAGTTGCTTGAATCTCTTCACATCAGCAGCATTTAGAGAAGGTGTGACTGAGGGAGCACCATTTTCCACAACATACCAGAGATCGTTATCAATTGCTTCAAGATGCATTCGCATCTTATTCTTCCAGTAGGGGTAGTCCGTCCCATCGAAGGTAGGACACCCAGCAGAGACCTTGATCATACCTGTGGTCGACATAACTAAAACTTGGGGCGGTTAAACCAAAATCACACAGAACAAGGGAGTACCTTGCTCTGATACCAATTGAAAGTGCGTTATATCGACTAGACGGGGGGTGAATAGGCGATTTTTATGAAATTCTTCACTGAGGAATTTCCCGGTGAGGAAATTCCTTAGCGAAGAACTACTAGCAGAGGAATAAGTACTCAAAAGTAAACATAACATAATACAAGCATAGTCATCATGATGAATTGAAGACAGGCATAGAGTACAGGAAACGTAATCACATGATAACACATGATGAAGACAAACAGACTGAAGAAATTAAACTGAGGAAATTGAGAAAGTCTTCAGTCAAAGTCTTCAAACACAGATATGAACAAACACACAATACAGTTATGAGGAAATGAAAGAGTTGAGGAAATAGAACCAGTAAGCTTGGTGAAGACAATGATTTGGTAGACCAGTTCCAACTGCTGTCTCAGTTGTATGTCTGGTTGGAGCGGCTGAGTATTTAAACTCGAGGACACACAGTCCCGGACACCCAGTCCTGAACACGCAGCTCAGGACACCCAGTCCTCGCCGTATTCTCCTTGAACTAAGGTCACACAGACCTCGTCCAATCACTCGTGGTAAGTCTTCAGGTGACTTCCAAACCTTCACAAACTTGGTCACTCGGTGATCCACAATTCCTCTTGGATGCTCTAGACCATGACGCCTAACCATCTGGAAGAAGCACAGTCTTCAAAGGTAACAAGCGGCGGATCCACGCAGGATCAATCTCTTCAGTGATGCTCAATCACTTGGGGTTTGTAGGTGTTTGGGTTTTGGGTTTTTGGTTTTTCCTCACTTGATGATTTTCGCTCAAAGTTCTCAGAGGATGGGTTGCTCTCAAATGACAAGTGTCAGTTTCTCTCGGAGCAGCCAACCAGCTAGTGGTTGTAGGGGGCGGCTATTTATAGCCTAGGGAGCAGCCCGACATGATAAGACATAAATGCCCTTCAATGATATGACCGTTAGGTGGATAGATATTTTGGGACAGCTGGCGCATAGAACAACAACGGTCGGAATTTTGAGTAGCAAAATCCTCAGGGCTATCATGTTCCTCACTGTGTAGGCAATCCGCACTGGCGAATTCCTAACTCCTCAGTCAGGACAAATTCCTCAGAGACCAGAAGAACTTCGTCTCTGTCACTGAAGAAATTGACTGAACTATATGTGATTTCCAATGGCTTCACTCGAAGGGATTGGTCGGTGTAGGATTTTGAGTTGAGCATCACATGGAAAATTTTCCTTAGTATTTCCTCGACCCCCTTTAACAGTACGGTGTTTCCTATGACTCAAGAAAGAGAAAAACAAAACTATGAAAACGAAAGTCTTCAAGCTTCATATTCCTCGCATGAATACCAAGTCTTCACGGACACACCAATTTCTTCACTTTCAAAGTCTTCATGAAAATCTTCAGAAATACCAAAATCTTCAGTCGAAGATATTCATTTTTAGGGGTCGACTTTTCCTGTGTACACTCACAAACGAATTAATCCCTTAACCTATAAGTCTTCAATACACCAAAATCACTAAGGGGCACTAGATGCATTTACACCACTACTCCATATTAATGGTGTGCCCGAGCGGCCGCACCCCCCATCCTCCCCACACACACAATCCTCTCTCTCTGCTTGCATCCTTGATGCCTCTCTCAGTCCTCAAAGCCGTCAGTGTATGAGGATGCCGCCGAAGCGCCCTGATACGTCTCCAACGTATCTATAATTTTTGATTGCTCCATGCTATATTATCTACTGTTTTGGATGTTTATGGGCTTTATTATACACTTTTATATCATTTTTGGGACTAACCTATTAACCCAGAGCCCAGTGCCAGTTTCTATTTTTACCTTGTTATAGAGTATCGCAGAAAAGGAAAATCAAACGGAGTCCAATTGACCTGAAACTTCACGGAACCTATTTTTGGATCAGAAGAAGACGAGAAGACTTGGAGTGCACGTCATGGGACCTTCGAGGAGGCCACGAGGTAGGGGGCGGGCCCACCCCCCTAGGGCGCGCCCTCCACCCTTGTGGGCCCCTCGTGGCCCCCCTGACGTACTTCTTCTGCCTATATATCTCCATATACCCTAAAACTTCTGGGGAGCATAATAGATCGGGAGTTCCGCCGCCAGAAGCCTCCGTAGCCACCGAAAGCCAATCTAGACCTGTCCCGGCACCTTGCCGAAGGGGGCAATCCCTCTCCGGTGGACATATTCATCATCCCGGTGCTCTCCATGACGAGGAGGGTTTAGGGTTTAGGGTTTAGGGTTTAGATGAATCTGAGATTGTGTGATGCATATCGTATAATCGTACCCACGGATACTTGAGGTGACATTGGAGTATCTAGGTGACATTAGGGTTTTGATTGATTTGTGTCTTAAGGTGTTATTCTAGTACGAACTCTAGGGATGTTTGTGACACTTATAGGAATTGCCCAACATATTGATTGGAAAGAATACCTTTGAGGTGGTTTCGTACCCTACCATAATCTCTTCGTTTGTTCTCTGCTATTAGTGACTTTGGAGTGACTCTTTATTGCATGTTGAGGGATAGTTATGTGATCCAATTATGTTATTATTGTTGAGAGGACTTGCACTAGTGAAAGTATGAACCCTAGCCCTTGTTTCAACGCATTGCAATACCGTTTACGCTCACTTTTATCATTAGTTACCTTGTTGTTATTATATTTTCAGATTACAAAAACTATTATCTACCATCCATATACCACTTGTATCACCATCTCTTCGCCCAACTAGTGCACCTATACAATTTTCCATTGTATTGGGTGTGTTGGGGACACAAGAGACTCTTTGTTATTTGGTGGCAGGGTTGCTTGAGAGAGACCATCTTCATCCTACGCCTCCTACGGATTGATAAACCTTAGGTCATCCACTTGAGGGAAATTTGCTACTGTCCTACAAACCTCTGCACTTGGAGGCCCAACAACGTCTACAAGAAGAAGGTTGTGTAATAGACATCAAGCTCTTTTTTGGCGCCATTGCCGGGTAGGTGAGTTCTTGAAAGTATATCTTTAGATCTTGCAATCGAGTCTTTTAGTTTCTTGTTTTATCACTAGTTTAGTTTATAAAGAAAACTAAAAAATGGAATTGAGTTTGTCACATACGCTTCACCTTTTTAATATATTTGGGAGTATGATGGAAAGGATAATTGTGGTAAAGTTCTAGAAGAATAAATCTATAAAATGTTTGGCACTAAATATTTGAATGATGAGCATGATTGCAATGTTTTTAGTATGAATTCCTTGAATATCCATGATGCTAATGATATGCAAAGCCACAAGATTGGGGAAGCTATGTTTGATGAAGATGATATTTTTTGTCCCCCAAGTTTTGATGAGCAAATTTATTATGATGAAAGCATGCCTCCTATCTATGATGATTATTGTGATGACACGTATCCTTTAAGGAATAATGATAACCATGAAACTTGTCATCTTGATCTTAATTTTCAATCACATGATAGTTATTTTGTTGAGTTTGCTCCCACTATTATTCATGAGAAGAATTTTGCTTGTGTGGAGAGTAGTAAATTTTCTATGCTTGTAGACCATGAAAAGAATGCTTTAGTTACTGGTTATATTGTTGAATTCATTCATGATGCTACTGAAAATTATTATGAGGGAGGAATATATGCTTGTAGGAATTGCAATAATATCAACTTTCCTCTCTATGTGCTTAAAGTTTTAAAGTTATGCTTGTTTTACCTTCCTATGCAAGTTGATTCTTGTTCCCACAAGTTGTTTTCTCACAAAATCCCTATGCATAGCAAGTGGGTTAGACTTAAATGTGCTAGTAATATTCTTCAAGATGCTCTTTTTATGTTACAATTCTTATCCTTCATGTGAGCATCATTGAAATCATCATGCCTAGCTAGGGGCGTTAAACGATAGCGCTTGTTGGGAGGCAACCCAACTTTATTTTTGTTCCTGTTTAGTAATAAATAATTTATCTAGACTCTGTTATTATTGAGTTTTTATGTGTTTAATTAGTGTTTGTGCCAAGTAGAACCGTTGGGAAGACTTGGGGGAAGTCTTTTTGATCTTGCTGTAAAAAACAGAAACTTTAGCGCTCACGAGAATTGCTGCCGTTTTTATTTGAAGAGTGATATTTAGTTAATTCCTTTTTGAAGATGATTAATAGATAAATCCCTCTGTTCCAGCAATTTATTTGAGAATTTTATGAGTTCCAGAAGTATACGTTTGATCCAGATTACTACAGACTGTCCTGTTTTTGACAGATTCTGTTTTTCGTGTGTTGTTTGCTTATTTTAATGAATCTATGGCTAGTAAAAGAGTTTATAAACCATAGAGAAGTTGGAATATAGTAGGTTTAACACCAATATAAATAAAGAATGAGTTCATTATAGTACCTTGAAGTGTTGATTTATTTTCTTATACTAACGGAGCTTACGAGTTTTCTGTTAAGTTTTGCGTTGTGAAGTTTTCAAGTTTTGGGTAAGGATTCGATGGACTATGGAATAAGGAGTGGCAAGAGCCTAAGCTTGGGCATTCCCAAGGCACCCCAAGGTAATATTGAAGGATATCCAAGAGCCTAAGCTTGGGGATGCCCCGGAATGCACCCCCTCTTTCATCTTCGTTCATCGGTAACTTTACTTGGAGCTATATTTTTATTTACCACATGATATGTGTTTTGCTTGGAGCATCATTTTATTTTCTTTAGTTTTGCTTGCTGTTTGAATAAAATAGCAAGATCTGAAATTATTAAATGTTAGATAATCTTCACATAGTTGCATAATTATTTGACTACTCATTGATCTTCACTTATATCTTTCGGAGTAGTTTGTCATTTGCTCTAGTACTTCACTTATATATTTTTAGAGCATGGTGGTAGTTTTATTTTGAAGAAATAGATGAACTCTCATGCTTCACTTAGATTATTTTGAGAGTCTTAAATAGCATGGTAATTTGCTTAAAATCCTAATATGCTAGGTGTCGGTGTCAAAACCGGCGGATCTTGGGTAGGGGGTCCTGAACTGTGCGTCTAGGCCGGATGGTAACAGGAGACAAGGGACACGAAGTTTTACCCAGGTTCGGGCCCTCTCGATGGAGGTAAAATCCTACGTCCTGCTTGATTAATATTGATGATATGGGTAGTACAAGAGTAGATCTACCACGAGATCGAGGAGGCTAAACCCTAGAAGCTAGCCTATGGTATGATTGTTGATGTGTATGTTGTCCTACGGACTAAAACCCTCCGGTTTATATAGACACCGGATAGGGTTAGGGTTACATGGAGTCGGTTAAAATGGTAGGAGATCTTCATATCCGTATCACCAAGCTTGCCTTCCACGCCAAGGAAAGTCCCTTCCGGACACGGGACGGAGTCTTCAATCTTGTATCTTCATAGTCCAGGAGTCCGGCTGAAGGTATAGTCCAGCTATCCGAACACCCCCTAATCCAGGACTCCCTCAGTAGCCCCAGAACCAGGCTTCAATGACGATGAGTCCGGCGCGCAGATTGTCTTCGGCATTTCAAGGCGGGTTCTCCTCCAAATTTCATGTACCTATTTGAATAAAGTCCGGTTTCTTGTAGATGTTGCGCTCCTTGGCTTCTACGCCCAATAATGGCCGCTTCCCACATGTCAAACGAATATGAAAAGTCTGAGTGTTTTTACATTCACACCCCTAGCCGCGTAAATGAGCTGCCCTATTTAAGGGGACAAGGATTTAGATCCAATCCACACCTTCTCCCCTCCGCGAGTGTTCATCAGAGCGCATCCGACAAAGGTCCATTCCACCATGGCCAGCCGTCGCAACTCCTCCCCTCGCCCATCCAGCCCTAAGCCTGGATATTGGGAGAGACGTTCCACCCCGCATAGCGAGCTAGTGACGTCCAGACCAAGGGATTTCTCCCCCGGCCTATATGGTCCCGGTTCGAGCCGGTCTTGGCGTCTACAACGGTGGAGAGCAAGCAGAGAATGCCCCTAATCCTTCCAAAGGAGAGCGGGTGTGCCTCATCCCTTACTTAATAAGGGGGCTCGGATTTCCAATCCACCCATTTCTCAGGGGCTGCTGGAGTTCTACGGCCTCCAGCTACATCATCTCACGCCTGCCTCAGTATTGCATATCGCGGGCTTTGTAGCCCTCTTAGAGCTGTTCTTGGGTGTTGAAGCTCATTTCGGACTGTGGAAGGAGCTATTTTGCCTTGTTCCCCGTTCCAAGAAGGGGTCAATGTATCAGGTGGGCGGAGCCGAGGTGTGGCGCATCGCCGGGACCGGATATCTTTCCGGAACCCCAAAGAAGGCGTCCAAAGACTGGCCCTCGGAATGGTTCTATATAGAAGACTTCCCGCTGCCAGATCCTGTCCGGATCGGCCTCTCTGAATTCAACAGTGCTCCCTTAAAGAAGCGCCTAAGCTGGCGCCCACAGAGCCCTCAGAGGGAAAGTGACAGGGATATCATTTACCTGATGGGCCGAATAAGATTGTTAGCCCATTCCGGACTAACCATGATTGGGGTTATGGCCGAGTGCATTATGCGGGGGGTGCAGCCGCTTCAGTATAGAAGCCACCCCATGTGGGACTTCAAGGGGGAGGACGACGCCACCCGCTACCGTCGTAAGGGGCCGGATTCAGCTGCCGCTCTACTAAAGATCTTGTCCACTTTGTATAAGGGAGAAGAGGAGGAATTTCTCCGCGTCAACCCTCAGGGTGGATTCTCCATGCACAATCCCCCGAGCTGGGTAAGCGGTCATATTTACTTGTCCATCCGATTTGTATTCCCATTGTTCAATATTCAGTCTGACGACTTTGACGCAGGAACTGCGCCGGGCTGTTAACGAAATAAGAAGCCCTCCTCCACAACCCGAGGACCCAGGAAGGTCCCTCGACCCGGCCTCTCAAGAAGATCCGGACATATCTGTGGAGCTGATTGATGGAGTGTTCCATCAATTGAGCGAGGACAATGCCTTGGTGGCCATTACGGCCGATTACCTAGGGCTAATCCTGACGCCCCAGGTACCTGAGATCGAAGTCCCAGTACCCCGAATAGGTGTCCGCCCACTCGTGTTCAGTTTCCTGATTGCAACTGAACTCTGTAGGGGAGGTTTTTAAGGCGGAAGGCCGAACCTGCGGTGACAAGCCAATGAGGGGCCGTGGGGCCCCATGGGCCGAAAAGAAGTGCAGTCCAGACCGAGGCATCAGCGCAAAGGTATGGCGCGCCCCCTTATCCCAGGTGTTATACCTTCGAGGCACATTGACACTCGTGCTCTCTTCAGGACAAAGAGACCTCGCCGGACTATACCCGGAGAGGCTGCCAATCGCGCCTCCACCAGCCAGGCTCCAAAGCCTGGTCCGGAGGCGGAGGCGAACGCTAGGCGCGCGCTAGATGCTCCTCCGACGGAGGATGTGGACGGGTTGTCTGCCACCAACTCTAGGTTGAAAATGTGCCATGAACCACAGGCATCGCCGGACAATTCTTCACGACGCTTGTTTCTCCCAAGGGGCGTTAGATGCCTTCAACTCGGGAGATGCGCACCTCCGTGCCGCTCAAAATGGTCTAGCCAGAGCCACGGAGCAATATGTAAAAGACATACGGGTAAGAAAATTGAGGTAAATATATATATAGCAGTAGCCCCCGAGACTTGAAACAGTTAGAATAACTGATTTAAGGATCATTTGATATGCAGGTTCTTACAGAAAAGAATTCCCTACTGTCCAAGGAGCTGGAAGGGTGCAAAGCCCAACTGGAGGCCGCACTAGCCGCAACAGGGGAGCCTAAGGAGACCCCCCTCTCGTAATATACACTTCGAAAGATAAGTATTTTGTGAAGCACGGCTTTGGTGCGAATTTGACAAATGAAATTGCAGATGGCGCCGGATTGAATTCGGAAAGGCAACACCTCCTACGGCAGCTAGAGGCTGGTGAGAGGGTGCTATTAAAGGTGATGGGGGAGAAGAACGTTCTCCAAGATGCCAACACCAAGCCGGGCACCGAGCTGAAAGATGTTCGTGCCCAGCTGTCAGACTCTGTGAAGGAGAATCAGCGGCTTCGGCGCGGCATATTTAGTAAGTGCTTGAACGAACCTTTTGAAAGAAAGTTCAGCGGGGAAGTCGACTAACAGAGCAATGTCTGTACGTGTGCTAAAAGGTCGTCCTGCAGAGGAGATGCCCGGTTCTACAGGTGACCTTCTTCCCGAGCTCTCGCAACTGCTCGATCGAGTTCGGCAGGCGATGCGAGGCATCGCCCAGGCCCTATGGCCATCCGCCTCCATGCCCGAAGGTCTTGGAGAGCTTGCGGAGAAGCTAAAGGGAGCACAGCGGCGCTTCTAATTGTGGAAGATATCAGCCTGCCGACAAGGCGCTAGGGAGGCCTGGGCCATGGTGAAGACGCGGTAGGCGAAGGCTGACCCCAACCACATGGCCGAGGTCCGTCCTATAGGGCCCGATGGGAAGGATATCCCTGTAAGCGTAGTATATGGCCAAGTAGAGTTGGCCGCAAAGTATTCCCAGCAGGACTATAAATTAGACAGCCTGTTAGATGGTATTGAAGAGGAATACAACCAGTCGAAATGACTATGTAATTTAATTGACATTTATAATGCCTTCTAGCCGGATTGTAGATCATTTGTCATGGCCAACCTTTTCGCTTCAGCCTCGGGACCTGACAGTCCGGAGTGTGTCCGAATTCCCATGCGGTTATATAGGAACCGAGGAATGCATGGAGACCAGGCGTAGGGGTCATTAGGGCGTTAACAGACAAGTGCCCGACTAGGTATGTTATATTACATGGTTAGCAAGAAACATCTTCCAGGGAGAATAGTTCCGTTAGGGGTTCCTTTCCCAGGGAGGCATGCCCTAAGGTGCATGTCCATGCTGCGAAAAGAAACGCAGGAAAAACATCTGGGGGCGTATAGATAAAATAAAAAAAGATCATCTTTAGTTCACCGACCGAATATTCCCTTAAGAACGCTAGCTTTCGGCTTCACCCAGTCTGAGGTACACGTCCGGCTGACCCGGCAGTAACAATCGCAGAGGTGCTCCCTTTACCACCTAGCCGAATAATCGGGAACATAGGGGTAAGCACAGGAGCCAGGCAACCCAGCTTGGCCAAAACTTAAGTCATATACATGCGGAAGTGTGACACTTGTGTTCGGCATGAAGCCCGCATGAATAAGCTTCTGTTTAAAGAAGCCCCCAGGTTTAATGAGCGCGGATAGAGCGTCACTTTATGAGCCTTTAGAGGCTATAAGAGAGGGAGAGAGAAGAAGAGAAATGTAGCACAGAAAATATAAAAAATGGACAGAGGAAGGAGACCAACACACAGTCCGACGCTAGGCATAGAATCTTCGGAGACGGGCTGCATTCCATGGGTTTGGCTTGAGTCGGTTATCCGATGCATCCCACAAGCGGTACGCTCCACCAGTCAGGACTTGGTCACTTATGAAGGGACCTTCCCATTTGGGCTTGAGTTTGTCCTTTTTCTTGTCCGGTAGTCGTAGAACTAATTCGCCAACGTTGTAATTTTTGGCCCGTACTTCTCTGCTTTGGTATCTTCGAGCCTGCTGTTGATATAATGCGGAACAGGCTTTTGCCACGTCGCGCTCCTCCTCCAATGCGTCCAAGCTGTCCTGCCGATCGAGCTCGGCTTCTCTTTCTTCGTACATGCGCACTCGAGGTGAGTCATGAATTATGTCGCAAGGCAAAACTGCCTCTGCGCCATACACCATAAAGAATGGTGTGTATCCGGTGGTGCGATTCGGCGTGGTCCACAGCCCCCAGAGTACGGAGTCGAGCTCCTCTACCCAGTGCGTGTTAGATTCCTTGAGGGACTGCACTAATCTGGGTTTGATGCCGCTCATGATAAGACCATTTGCACGTTCGACCTGGCCGTTAGTTTGTGGGTGATAGACGGAAGCATAATCGAGCTTGATGACCATGTTTTTGCACCAGAGTTTTACCTCGTCGGCCGTGAAGTTCGTGCCGTTATCAGTGATGATGCTGTGGGGGACGCCGTAACGGTGTACAACCCCGGATATAAAGTCTATTACTGGTCCAGATTCCGCCGTCTTAACAGGCTTGGCTTCTATCCATTTGGTGAACTTATCCACCATGACCAGTAAGTATTTTTGCTTGTGGGTTCCGCCTTTAAGGGGTCCAACCATGTCAAGCCCCCAGACCGGGAAGGGCCAAGTAATGGGGATGGTTTGGAGGGCGATGGGTGGCATATGGCTTTGGTTTGCAAAGAGCTGGCAACCGGTGCATCGTTGGACTAAATCCTGAGCGTCTGCCCGGGCCGTCGGCCAATAAAAGCCTGTACGGAAGGCCTTGCTTACAAGGGACCGGGCTGCAGCGTGATGACCGCCGAGTCTGGCATGAATTTCAGCCAGGAGATTCCACCCCTCCTCTTCGGAGATGCACCTTTGAAGGACTCCGGTAGTGCTTTTCTTATAAAGCTATCCCTCATGGACTCTGTAGGCTTTGGATCGCCGCACTATGCAGCGTGCCTCATTTTGGTCCTCGGGGAGTTCCTGCCTAGTAAGGTAGGCGAGGAATGGTTCTGTCCACGGGGCGATGATGGCCATTATTGCGTGGGCTGAAGGTGTTATTTCATTGGCAGAGCCTCCGGTTGTATCAGAATGTTCGGTGTCGGGCAGTGCGGTTGGGTCCGGGCTGTTATTGTTCGGCTCCCCTTCCCATGCTACGGATGGCTTGAACAACCTTTCCAAAAAGATGTTGGGGGGACTACATCGCGTTTTGCGCCGATGCGTGCCAGGACATCTGCCGCCTGATTATTTTCCTGGGCTATATGGTGAAATTCAAGCCCCTCAAACTGAGCTGACATTTTTAGGACGGCATTGTAGTAAGCTGCCATTTTTGGATCCTTGGCATCGAAGTCTCCATTTATTTGGGATATTGCGAGGTTCGAGTCCCCACGCACCTCTAGGCGTTGGATGCCCATGGATGCTGCCATCCGGAGACCATGTAAAAGGGCCTCATATTCGGCTGCATTGTTGGAGTCCATGTACATAATGTGTAGTACGTATTGAACTGTGTCTCCTGTGGGGGACGTCAAAACAATGCCAGCCCCCAGTCCGGTCAACATCTTGGAGCCGTCGAAATGCATGATCCAATTTGAATATGTGTCGTACTCTTTAGGGAGTTCGGCCTCCGTCCATTCTGCGACGAAGTCGACCAAGACTTGTGACTTAATGGCTCGTTGTGGCTTATAAGTTATGTCGAACGGGAAGAGCTCGATGGCCCATTTCGCAATCCGGCCCGTTGCGTCACGATTGTTTATAATATCGTTAAGTGGTACTTCTGAGGCTACCGTTATTGAACAGTCTTGAAAGTAGTGTCGTAGCTTCCGGGATGCCATGAATACTGCGTACGCAATCTTTTGATAATGCGGGTACCATGATTTGCAGGGAGTGAGGACAGTGGACACATAATAGACCGGCTTTTGAAGGGGGAATTTGTGTCCGTCCACTTCTCGTTCGACGACGAGCACTGCGCTTACAACCTGATGTGTTGCTGCAGTGTATAATAGCATTGGTTCGCCAATGTTTGGCGCGGCCAGGACTGGGTTTGTTGCCAGTATGGCTTTTATTTCGTCGAGTCCGGCCATGGCTGCGTCCGTCCATTTGAAGTGTTCGGTGCGCCGAAGGAGGCGGTAAAGGGGTAGGGCCTTCTCTCCCAAGCGGGAGATAAAGCGGCTTAGAGCCGCCACGCATCCAGTTAACTTTTGTATTTGTTTGAGGTCCTTTGGGATATCCAGTTGCGACAGAGCTTGGATCTTGGCTGGATTTGCTTCAATTCCTCGACCGGATACAATGAAGCCCAAGAGCTTTCCGGCTGGAACGCCGAAAACGCATTTTTCCGGGTTGAGCTTGATGTCGTATGTTCGGAGGTTATCAAATGTGAGCCTCAAGTCGTCTACTAGAGATTCAACATGTCTTGTTTTGACGACCACATCATCTACATATGCCTCCACTGTTTTGCCGATCTGGCTTGCCAGACATGTCTCAATCATGCGTTGATATGTTGCGCCGGCGTTTTTGAGCCCGAAGGGCATCGTGTTGAAGCAGAATGGCCCGTATGGTGTGATAAATGCCGTTGCGGCTTGGTCTGATTCTGCCATCTTGATTTGATGGTAGCCAGAATATGCGTCGAGGAAACACAACGAATCGTGTCCTGCGGTAGCATCGATAATTTGATCGATGCAGGGGAGGGGGAAGGGATCCTTTGGGCAAGCCTTGTTAAGGTCTTTAAAATCAACACACATGCGCCAGGATTTGTCCTTCTTTGGTACCATTACCAGGTTTGCTAGCCAGTCCGGATGTTTTATATCTCTGATGAATCCGGCCTCCAATAGCTTTGCTAGCTCCTCTCCCATGGCCTGTCTCTTAGGTTCAGAAAAACGCCGAAGAGCCTGTTTGACAGGTTTGAGTCCTATTTTGGATATTTAAGCTGTGCTCGGCCAGCCTGCGTGGGATTCCTGGCATGTCTGAAGGGTGCCAGGCGAAAATGTCCCGGTTCGCTCATAGGAACTCTCGCAATGCAGCGTCGACATCAGGGTTTAACTATGCCCCGATGGAGGCTGTTTTATTGGGGTCCGTTGGATGGACTTGGAATTTGACTATTTCGTCGAGTACCACGTCGTCCCTATTCACCGTAGAGCGCAGCGCAGTCAGCTCCTCAGCCGCTAGGGCTTCGGATAGTGCCTTGAGGGCCAGTGCGACTGTCTTGTTTTCGACGTGGAGTGCTATGTCCGGATCACTAGAGAGAGTGATGATCCCATTAGGCCCCGGCATCTTGAGCTTCATGTACCTGTAATGGGGTATTGCTTGGAAGATTGTAACCGCCTCCCGCCCTAGCAGAGCATGATAAGCGCTGCTGAACGGAGCCACCTGGAACGTGACCTCTTCGGACCTGTAATTATCCGGCGTGCCGAACACCACATCTAGTGTGATTTTTCCTGTACAGCGCGCTTCCCGACTGGGGATTATTCCTCTAAAGGTTGTGATGCTTCGCTCAATGCAGTTCCAGTCTATTTCCATTTTTTTGAAGAGTCTCCTCGTAAATGAGGTTCAATCCGCTACCGCCGTCCATGAGTACCTTGGTAAGACGAAAGCCATCCACTATTGGACTGAGAACCAATGCGGCTGGTGCTCGGGCTGTTCAGAATTTAGGTTCATCACTGGCGTTAAAGGTAATAGCCGTGTCGCTCCATGGGTTTATTGTTGCTACTTGGTAGACTTCGGCAAGGCTGCAGAGTGTCCTTTTTCACATATTATTTGATGCGAAAGTCTCGAAGACTGTTAATACCATATTGGTGTCTCTAGGGTGGCTTTCTGTGGCCTCCGAAATTAGGAGATTTTCGCTAATTTTGGCCACCTGCCAGAGTATCCAACATGCTTTGAGGCTGTGAGTTGGTGTGGCGTCCTCTGTACTTTGAATTTTACAGGGTCCATTAAGCCACCCTTCCAGTACGGTTCCATGCCCTGTAGGGGTTTTTTGCTTTTTAGTGCTTGACCCGGGTGACTGGTGATGATGCACCCTTTTATTTTGGACTAGGTTTGTATTCAGGGCCGGATTGTCCCAAAATTTTATTTCGGTTTTCCAGGCGCTTTCCGTCGCACAGTACTTTTGTACAATGGACGCCAAGTCAGCGAAGCGTGTAATATCATGGTGACTTATGGTGTTGAGTATTCCCTTGTCCGTGCAATTATTGCAGAAGATTGAGATTGCGTCTTCCTCGCGGCAGTCCCTTAGCCTGTTCTTAACCAGGAGGAATCTGGCCCAGTAATGATGTACTGTTTAATCGGGTTCTTGCCTGATTTTGGACAGATTGCTTATGTTGGGGTGGGTGGGTGGAATTAAATCCGAAGCCTCGCCCCATCTAAGGCTCAGAGACCGAGGAATTTCTGAACTCGAAAATTTGGATTCCTGGATGTTGTCTAATGAATCCAGCCCGTCGCCTGACTCTAAGTTCAGGTCTTGAGTGATATCCTCCCCTCCGCGGGTATCCGGCTTGGAGGGATCGGGAATCCGGACGTACAGAGTCCTTAAGATAGATGAAGGGTCGCCGCACTGTCCCTCTACCACGGCAACGTGATGGGTGACTTGGGGAGAGTTAATCTCTCTCAGATCGGTTTTAGGCCCAATCTGGTCGTAATCCGTAGAGACTCCCAGGGCGGCGAAGCGATCCAAGAGCTCGTTTATGGAGGAAAGATCTATTGGATCTAACTGCTCGTTGAGTTCTGAGTTGACATGAAGATTGTTTTCGATGGCTCGAGAGGTCATCATGGGCGCAGAAGCCGAACAGGCGGTCATAAGAAAGCCACCTAACCGGAGGGTTTGGCCGACAGCCAAAGCTCCCTTAGCAATGGTGCCGTCTTTAAAGATGGGGCGAGGCATCCTTCCTGATGGCGATGACACAGAGGAACTCTCAATGAAAGCACCAATGTCGGTGTCAAAACCGGCGGATCTCGGGTAGGGGGTCCCGAACTGTGCGTCTAGGCCGGATGTTAACAGGAGACAAGGGACACGAAGTTTTACCCAGGTTCAGGCCCTCTCGATGGAGGTAAAACCCTACGTCCTGCTTGATTAATATTGATGATATGGGTAGTACAAGAGTAGATCTACCACGAGATCGAGGAGGCTAAACCCTAGAAGCTAGCCTATGGTATGATTGTTGATGTGTATGTTATCCTACGGACTAAAACCCTCCGGTTTATATAGACACTGGATAGGGTTAGGGTTACATGGAGTCGGTTACAATGGTAGGAGATCTTCATATCCGTATCGCCAAGCTTGCCTTCCACGCAAGGAAAGTCCCTTCCGGACATGGGACGGAGTCTTCAATCTTGTATCTTCATAGTCCAGGAGTCCGGCTGAAGGTATAGTCCGGCTATCCGAACACCCCCTAATCCAGGACTCCCTCACTAGGTATTCAAGATTATTAAAATTTTCTTATGAGTGTTTTGAATACTAAGAGAAGTTGGATGCTTGATGATTCTTTTGAGATATGGAGGTAATAATATCAAAGTCGTGCTAGTTGAGTAGTTGTGAATTTGAGAAATGCTTGTGTTGAAATTTGCAAGTCCCGTAGCATGCATGTATGGTAAACGTTATGTAAAAAATTTGAAACATGAGGTGTTATTTGATTGTCTTCCTTATGAGTGGCGGTTGGGGACGAGCGATGGTCTTTTCCTACCAATCTATCCCCCTAGGAGTATGCGCGTGGTGCCGAGGTTTTTGATGACTTGTAGATTTTTGCAATAAGTATGTGCGTTCTTTATGACTAATGTTGAGTCCATGGATTATACGCACTCTCACCCTTCCATCATTGCTAGCCTCTTCGGTACCGTGCATTGCCCTTTCTCACATTGAGAGTTGGTGCAAACTTTGCCGGTGCATCCAAACCCCGTGATATGATACGCTCTGTCACACATAAACCCCCTTATATCTTCCTCAAAACAGCCACCATACCTACCTATTATGGCATTTCCATAGCCATTCCGAGATATATTGCCATGCAACTTTCCACCATTCTGTTTATCATGACACATTCATCATTGTCATATTGCTTTGCATGATCATGTAGTTGACATCATATTTGTGGCAAAGCCACCATTCATAATTTTTCATACATGTCACTCTTGGTTCATTGCTTATCCCGGTACACCGCCGAAGGCATTCATAAAGAGTCATACTTTGTTCTAGTATTGAGTTGTAATCATTGAGTTGTAAATAAATAGAAGTGTGATGATCATCATTTTCTAGAGCATTGTCCCAAGTGAGGAATAAAAAAAGAAAGGCCATAAAAAAGAGAAGGCCAAAAAAAAGAAAAGAATAAGGCCATAAAAAATAGAAGGCCCAAAAAAATGAAAAAGAGAGAAAAAGAGAGAAGGGACAATGCTACTATCCTTTGCCACACTTGTGATTCAAAGTAGCACCATAATCTTCATGATAGAGAGTCTCTTGCTTTGTCACTTTCATATACTAGTGGGAATTTTTCATTATAGAACTTGGCTTGTATATTCCAACAATGGGCCTCTTCAAGTGCCCTAGGTCTTCATGAGCAAGCAAGTTGGATGCACACCCACTAACTTTCTATCATTGAGCTTTCATACATTTATAGCTCTAGTGCATCCGTTGCATGGCAATCCCTACTCCTTGCATTAACATCAATCGATGAGCATCTTCATAGCCCATTGATTAGCCTTGTTGATGTGAAAATTTCTTCCTTTTTTGTCTTCTCCACATAACCCCCCTCATTATATTCTATTCCACCCATAGTGCTATGTCCATGGCTCGCGCTCATATATTGCGTGAAAGTTTATAGGTTTGAGATTACTAAAGTATGAAACAATTGCTTGGCTTTTCATCGGGATTGTGCATGATGAGAGCATTCTTGTGTGTCGAAAATGTAGCATGACTAAACTATATGATTTTGTAGGGATGAACTTCCCTTGGCCATGTTATTTTGAGAGACATAATTGCTTAGTTAGTATGCTTGAAGTATTATTATTTCTATGTCAATATGAACTTTCATCCTGAGTCTTTCGGATCTAAATATTCATGCCACAATTAAGAAGAATTAAACTAAAATTATGCCAAGTAGCACTCCGCATCAAAAATTCTATTTTTATCATTTACCAGCTCGAGGACGAGCAGGAATTAAGCTTGGGGATGCTGATACGTCTCCAACGTATCTATAATTTTTGATTGCTCCATGCTATATTATCTACTGTTTTGGATGTTTATGGGCTTTATTATACACTTTTATATCATTTTTGCGACTAACCTATTAACCCAGAGCCCAGTGCCAGATTCTGTTTTTACCTTGTTTTAGAGTATCGTAGAAAAGGAAAATCATACGGAGTCTAATTGACCTGAAACTTCATGGAACCTATTTTTGGATCAGAAGAAGCCCAAAAGACTTGGAGTGCATGTTAGGGGACCTTCGAGGATGCCACGAGGTAGGGGGGCGGGCCCACCCCCCTAGGGCGCGCCCTCCACCCTTGTGGGCCCCTTGTGGCCCCCCTGACATACTTCTTCCGCCTATATATTTCCATATACACTAGAACTTTCGGGGAGCACAATAGATCGGGGGTTCCACCGCCAGAAGCCTCCGTAGCCACCGAAAGCCAATCTAGACCCATTCTGGCACCCTGTCAGAGGGGGCAATCCCTCTCCGGTGGACATCTTCATCATCCCGGTGCTCTCCATGACGAGGAGGGAGTAGTTCTCCCTCGGGGCTGAGGGTATGTACCAGTAGCTATGTGTTTGATCTCTCTCTCTCTCTCTCTCGTGTTCTTGAGGTGATACGATCTTGATGTATCATGAGCTTTGCTATTATATTTGGATCCTATGATGTTTCTTCCCCCCTCTACTCTCTTGTAATGAATTGAGTTTCCCCTTTGAAGTTATCTTATCAGATTGGGTCTTTAAAGATTTGAGAACACTTGATGTATGTCTTGCCGTGCGTATCTGTGGTGACAATGGGATACCACGTGATTCACTTGATGTATGTTTTGGTGATCAACTTGCGGGTTCCTCCCATGAACTATGCATAGGGGTTGGCACACGTTTTCGTCGTGATTCTCCGGTAGGAACTTTGGGGCACTCTTTGAGGTTCTATGTGTTGGTTGAGTAGATGAATCTGAGATTGTGTGATGCATATCGTATAATCATACCCACGGATACTTGAGGTGACATTGGAGTATCTAGGTGACATTAGGGTTTTGATTGATTTGTGTCTTAAGGTGTTATTCTAGTACGAACTCTAGGGATGTTTGTGACACTTATAGGAATAGCCCAACGGATTGATTGGAAAGAATAACTTTGAGGTGGTTTCGTACCCTACCATAATCTCTTCGTTTGTTCTCCGCTATTAGTGACTTTGGAGTGACTCTTTGTTGCATGTTGAGGGATAGTTATGTGATCCAATTATGTTATTATTGTTGAGAGGACTTGCACTAGTGAAAGTATGAACCCTAGGCCTTGTTTCAACGCATTGCAATACCATTTACGCTCACTTTTATCATTAGTTACCTTGATGTTTCTATATTTTTAGATTACAAAAACTATTATCTACCATCCATATACCACTTGTATAACCATCTATTCGCCGAACTAGTGCACCTATACAATTTACCATTGTATTGGGTGTGTTGGGGACACAAGAGACTCTTTGTTATTTGGTTGCAGGGTTGCTTGAGAGAGACCATCTTCATCCTACGCCTCCTACGGATTGATAAACCTTAGGTCATCCAGTTGAGGGAAATTTGCTACTGTCCTACAAACCTCTGCACTTGGAGGCCCAACAACGTCTACAAGAAGAAGGTTGTGTAGTAGACATCACGCCCCATCAGAGGGAGTGGCGACGCGGGGGTGCTAAAGCACCGGAGCATGGCATGGAGATGGAGACAGAGATTGTCGTCACCGCCACCGAGTTATCGCTACACCCTGACATCGTCGACGGCGTCGAGCTTCCACAGCTGGAGGCAGAGTTCCACACCGACTCTGGTGATGACCCCAGGGACGACGACGGACAGCTGGTTAGTCATCTATACCCATTTATTTGTCAAATAGATCATAGGGTTTCTCTGGTTACTCCTGCCTCCCTGTTGGGGATATTACCACTAGGCGTGAACCGGCCTGCTTGGGCCGGGATAACTTCATTAGTGGTATGAACAGATGAAGGCCCAAGGCCTGTACCTGGTTTAGAACCTGTAGCCGTAAACCGGCCTGATGTGCAACTTGTATTGTAAGTTAGGAACAGAGAGATACCAACCGGGATACGAGTATGGACCGGTTGGGACTCTATGGACCGACGGGCGTCACCCGTGTATATAAGGGGACGACCCGGCGGCGGTTCAGGAGGAGAAGGAAAGCTCGAGTCTAGGCGAAGCTTGTTTGCTCCCTAGCCATCGAGACCACATCAATTCCATTGCAACTAGACGTAGGCTTTACCTTCATCGAAGGGGCCGAATTAGTATAAAACCCTCGTGTCTTTGTGTCCGCTTTAACCCCTTCAAGTAAACTCATAGCGATGGCTCCACGACTAAGTCCATTCGCTAGGACAACTGCCGTGACAAATCCACGACAGTTGCGCCCACCGTGGGGCTATCGCACGATGGTTTGACGATCTTGGAGGGCAAGCTCAAAGGACTCGAAGGCTATGCTGTGGGCCAGATGACCAAGAGTCGTCGTGGCAAGATCTACATCGACGACGCAGGATGGGGTCCCGAGGCCGATTCGATTGAGTACGGGTATCGGGTCCCCTTTTGTGGCATACACGTTTTCATCGGCAAGATCGGTGAGCCGGGGCCTGAGCCGGACATCTGCATCGACCTCGTCGAGACGGCTCAGCGTGCGAGATCTACCCAGGCTAAACCGGCCGTGAAGCGTGCCTTCGTTGGAGTCATCCACGGAGGAGGGCGTGAGGACGAGTCAGAACACGGTAGCGAGACCGTCGTCTATTCCGGCGACGAGTCCTCGACCGGAGAGACCGAATCACTATACCAGTTACAAGACGACCAGGTTAGGGCTGTTCCGATGGCGACAGTATTCCGGACCCCCCAGGCCAGGTCAACCGGGTTGGAATATTCATGGCCGGCACACAGGCGGCGAATCACTCTTCGACCGCCGCAGCGATGCTCTCCGGATCAGCAGGGGCAGGAGGCCTTGTGCACCCGCCGGTTCAAGTTCTATCTGATCTGTTTGATGCACTAGCCGCGCTTATGGCAGAGGACAATCCGGCGGATCAGGAGGCCCATAATGCAGAAATTGCAAAGGTGAGAGAGCAGATCGTGCAAGCCAAAGCGGATCTGGCCGCAGAAAAAGACAGGATGGCCGCGGAGCGGGACGCTTTGGACGCCCAGGCTTATAAGCTCATGCTTGACCAGAACGCATCACAGGAGGTCTTAAAGCGGAAGCATAGATCACGCCTGCCGTTAGGGTTTGATCCTCGGAGCTGGACCCAGTAATCCGCCGCAGCACCTGGAGACAAACCGGATTGAGGCACCAGGACCAGGGGGGACGGTCCAACCTCGCCTGATGGAACCTCCTCAGCAGAACATTGTGATTCTTCCGCCGGTCCAGACGCCCCTAGGTCATTATTCTAATCCTATGGACAACCTTGTTGCAGCTGCCGCGTGATCAGAGGCTATCCCAGTTGAAGGGGACTCTCCGCAAGCGATAGAGATGCGCCGGGTTAAGGAGCTTCTCCGGACCGCGCTGATTTAGCAGGAAGCATATTCATACAGCCGTGATCGGATTCACTCTACGCCCCATCCAAGCCGGAGCTATAGCAGGCGCTTGGATGAACCGGCCATATCGAGCAATGCTCTATCTATGTACATATCATGACAGTGTATATATTATCTTTGATATAATAAAACCGGAGCCTCAGCTAAAGCGGGGTCTCTGTCTTTCTTATCATGCGTGGTTACATGGAGTGGCTCTGTTTTTAAAGCGGACTCCGGTTTACCCTTTGACATTTGCTTTTTATACATCACTGGGGGCCTTGGTCGTGTCCGAACCAACGCGACACCTTTTGATAGGCGACAGCCACCAGATCACTTGGGGACATGGTCAAGTCTGAACCAGTCACGCCTCTTGGTCGGCCTAAGGCCACAAAATCACTTGGGGGCTTGGTCGAACCCGAACCACTGCCACGCCTCTTGATCTGGCATATATGCCACGAATCATTTGGGGACCTGGCTGACTTGAATCATTGTCACTCCTATTGGGGGCTTGGTCCTGTCCGACCATCATAATACCATCTGATCAGCTCAGTATAGCATATTTTTGCAAACAGTTTTTATCATTGCCTTGGTTTCCATGGTATTTTCATGGCTTTTTTGTTCTTAGTTTTTTGTTGGATTCCTTTTATGTCAACAAACACCTTTAATCTGGAGAAGTATGCCCGGTTTATTTTTATTTTTTCCTGCTAACATCATGGAGTAACAAGGGGGTTTATATTGACCCAGTACGGTCTATACGGGAGCTGTTTTCTCCCCCCTTGTTGACGGTAATGGTTTATAAAACCTCCGCTTCAAAGCTTGGCTAAACCAGCTTCATGCCAAGACATGGCAGGAAATATGAATGGAGGTTTTTTTTCGAACAAAAGCTTCAGTACTTATGCACGAAGGCATATTGAAGATAGAAGTATTAACTATCCTGTTACAAGGCATCACGGTGCCCGAATAAAGATCATTTGTTATTTTGGAAAGATTCCAAGGACAGCTATACAAACCGGCTCCCGGTTTAGGCCTGCTCCTCGTCATCATCCGCTTCAGCTTCTTCGTCCCTACCCATTGGCTGGAAATCAACAGTGGTCCAGTTGATTCCCATTAAAGCTTGGAAAACAGCCTCTTCATGTATCAGGGAAGACGGTTCAATATCAGGAGCGTAAGTGTGCTTACGGATTGGAGGGATCAGATTCTCTGCTTCAAGAGTTGGGGCAGGCACTCGCTTGTTCTGGTCATTGTATTGTGCTTGATAATGCGTCAAGTCTGCCTCTTCAGCTAGCTGACAAGCCAGAGGGTGCACTGCATGGTTTATTGCCCTTAAATCCTCTTCGTTGAATTCAGAGCCATCTTCCTTTAGGCTGGGATAGCCTTGAGATGCTTCCACAGGGTCGAAATCTGGCACCCATGCCTTTGCCCGGATCAAGGCGTTAATAGCTCCGGTTCGAGCAGCAGATTTCTTCAGCTCCTCCATCCGGGCCGGAAGCATCGACAACATGTTAAGAGTGTCCTGGATTAAAGAAGGTGCCGGGTTGTTATGAGAGGCCGTGGTGATGATCCGCTGGGCTCCGGTATATAATTGTTCCACTAAGGTGTAGGCAGCCTTCAGTTTCTTCTGCACATCGTTTCCCAAGTGCCCGATGCGTGTGCCTACAACAATATAGGGACGGTTTCAAACCAGATTTACGCTGTAGCAGGTTCAAATTATCACAAAAGTTAAAAGGAGCTTACCAAAGATCGCAGCGGTCATGGAGTGTATTTGCCGCTTTACGGACGTCAGTTCATCCGCCACCGGTTTAAGGGCAGCTTCAGCATTTTCCGCTCTTTTGGTTAAAGCGGCCTTCTCCGTGGCCCAATCAGCCCGCTCTTTCTTGAAGCCTTCCTTCAGCTGTTCAGCGGTGCTCAAGGCGCTGGTTAATTCTTCCTTTGCCTTGTCTGTTTCAGCTTGTTGAGTTTTCAAGGCCTCCTGCAAATCAGCAATCCGGTCCTCCTTGATTCTCACCTCAGCCTGCATACAGACAGTATTTAGCTTTAAACAAGCGGTCCAAGAAATTGAAGTATCAACCACATAACAAAGTTATACACCTGATACTTAGGGGCTAATGAACCTTCAGTTTTCAAAAGTTACTAGATTACAAAGTCCCAAGTTCAATACAGGTATTCAACTTGGCACTTGGGGGCTAATGGCTATTTGCTCAAATTATGTTCTAAGGGTAGTTTTCTGTTGGAGCCCCGGTCTAATTCTGCTAAGTTAAACCGGCCCTTGGGGGCTATATTAATGGATTTCAAAAGTGTTGAGGATCATATTCAAGTCCCGGTTTGACGAAGGCTACAAACCGACCCTTGGGGGCTAGGAGGATTGATGCAAAGGCAGTCAGTAAAGAAGTAAGTTACCTCAAATTTATCCCTCATCATTTTTACCAGACCAGCTTCATAGTCACGGCTAGTATAAAGCTGGTTTAGATAGCCGGAATGAAGATCTTGGGCACTCAGAGCAGCATATGTCTCCAGTTCAACATCCCATTTTTCTTTATTCAGAGCGGAAAAATCCTCTTTTATGGTATGCTTGGTTAAGGTGACAGGATTCCCGGGTTCAAAGCGGCCTACACCGGTAATCACAACATCATCATCCTTGGACTCGCCGGTTTGTGTTAGTGTGATCGGTTTGTCAGCAGGACTGTGGGATTTCTCAATCCGGACGGAGCTGACAGGCGGGTCAGCAGAGACTGAAGTATTAATAGGCCTCTCTTCGGGAATAGCATCGTCTTGTAAAGGAGGATCATTGGGAATATCCTCAGGAGCAAATGCTTCAAGATCTGGCGTTTTGTCATGTTCTGGGGCTACATCTTCTTCAGCCGCTTTATCCAGGCGGGCTTTCTTGCTCGGTTTAGGTTTGGCCCTGAAAGAAAATCAAAGAGTCAAGGAAAAGCATAAGCCATTACATAGTGTACTGGAAGCATATGTTCAGCTTAGCTTACCCCAGAACCATTTTTAACGGTGGCAGCTGAGTGGCCGACGATTCACCAGAAGATGAATGAGAAGTAACCTGATAATCGGAGTCGGATGGGTTAAGAGGTTGACGGAAGAAACCCGCTTTAGGATGTAAATCAACAAAAAGGTCAGAGACCTCGGAGCGGCGTTTTCGAACCGGACTGTTTGGTAAACCGGTGGAGGTAACTACCTGGCCACTGTGCCGGGTTGTGCGGCGAGCTTCATGTTGCTGAGTCTTCATAAGAAATTTAGGATCCAAATAAGCAAGAGGATGAGAAAATTTAACTTTCCGGTTTGCCTGTCGAAATTTTGGCAAAGGCAAGATTTCTGAATCGGAAGAGAGAATAGTTACCTCAACGAATTCCGCATTGCTGGCTTCAGCGTCGTCCTGACAAGCATCATCATCAATAAGGCGTGTAAAAAATAAGCCAAGCGAGTCAAGTTCTACCTCAAGGTCCGGGTTACCCACATCGTCATCAATAGCTGGATCAGATGAAGCGGTGGTTTTTCTCTTGTGAGCTGGCTTCTTGATAACCTTGGTCTTGGGACGGATTGGCCGCCCTGCTTTCTCTGTTTTGTCTTGAGAAAGCTTCTTGCTCCAAAACGGATTATCGCCCTGGATCAGCAGTAATTAAATGTCAAACAGATAAAGCAGTAACCGGTTCAACAATAGAGCAATTAAAATCTTACCGCTGGCGGTTTGTTGGTGGTGCAGTAAGGAGGTAGACCGGTTTGAGCATAGAGGTGCTCCGGCTCATTCAGCATCTTTTTTACAGATTTTGTGACTTCATCATCGGGGAGTTGGATTTTAGTGTGTCGGAGTGGGTCATCGACACTATCAGTATACTTGCACGTCAAACTGGAGCGCCGGCTCAGAGGCAGTATGCTCCATGATATCCAACAGCGTGCAAGATCTATTCCCGTTAAGCCGTTGGCCATAAAAGCTCGGAGCTTGGACAGTTGCGGAGCGTATTTAATTCTTTCCTTGGCGCTTAGTCTTTGTGGAAAAGGGTGCGTGTTGCTGAGCCGTTCCGGACGGAAGCCAGGCAAGGGATTTACATTGTCAGGGGAGGTATCCTTGCAATAAAACCAAGTTGCATTCCACTCCTTGGGGTGAGTATGGAGTTTGACGTGGGGATAAGTGATCTCCTTCCTCTTCTGAATGGCCATACCGCCCAATTCAGTGTTGGGGCCATCGGTGAATTCAGTGCGACGGTTTAAATGGAAGAGGTCTCTAAACAACTCAACTGAAGGCTCCTCTTGAAAGTATACCTCAGAGAGCACTTGAAAGTGGCATAGATTGGTAACAGAGTTGGGGCCAATATCCTGTGGACGGAGCTGAAAATTGGCTAACACATCCCGGTAAAATTTAGAGCCGGGTGGTTTGAAGCCCCGAGCCAAGTGATCTGCGAAGACCACAACCTCTCCTTCCTGGGGGGTGGGAGGACATTCATTTCCAGGAACCCTCCAGTGGATCGTATCTTTACTGTCTAAAGCGCCGATCAAGACTAGATCGTCCAACTGTGATTCCGTGACGCGAGAAGGAACCCAATTGCACTCATACACTTGTTTGGCCATGGCGAGATCTACAAGAAATAGGTGATCCGGTTCAAGAACACGCTGGGTAAAAGAAGGTGTTGATCTAAACTACGATAAACTGGGGACAGTACCTATAAACCGGTCTTCCACAATGCGGCATCATGTGGATTCTGGCGGTTGAACCAGGGGACTAATGGTATATACCGGTTTAGTAACTTTTTTCTATGATAAGTTAAACTGCCTGACCTAAGCATCGGAAGAAATTGAAGCTATGGATAACTGGGTATGCAGAAACAAGTTTCACATGATCTTATCACAGCCGCGGATCTATCGCGAGCTCACAAAAACAGAAAATATTCCGAAGAGTAAGGCAGAAACAGAAGTGAACCATTGAGCGGGTATGTGCGAGAGATATATGGACTTAGATGAGAAACTACAGGTGGATGCTTAAAGACTACTACTAAACGCAGCAGGGATTCAAATATTCATTCAAGGTCAGAAAACAGGTATGAGCATGCGACGAACACAGCACGAACATGGAACCCTAAGAACAGATCTAGGTCAAGAAGAGGAGAAAGCTTACCGGGAACGGAGAAGATGCGGAAAGATGCCGCAATGCTCTGGTACGTTCAGGTTGATGCAGCGGCCCAAGACGAGGCAGAGGTCGACGGCAGTGGCGGAGCTCCAAGGCTAGCGACGCGAGGAAGACGAAGAAGAAGGGACGAAGGGAAAGGGAAAGAAATGACCCTTCGGTCTTATTTATAAGGCAACAGAGCTAGGTCAAGCGCGCGGATCCAGGAGCTATTATTAAAAGAGGGCGTTATAAATGATAAAATTTCATGATGACGTCATGCCGGCTTACAGCAACCAGAAATGATGACGACACGGCGGTTTACCAATTACCCAAAGATGTCCAAGACACCAGATTTTGTGAGGGATTGACATGAACCAGTTCAAATCAATCTGGGGCCTAATGTTGGGGATATTACCACTAGGCGTGAACCGTCCTGCTTGGGTCGGGATAACTTCATTAGTGGTATGAACAGATGAAGGCCCAAGGCCTGTAGCCGGTTTAGAACCTGTAGCCGTAAACCGGCCTGATGTGCAACTTGTATTGTAAGTTAGGAACAGAGAGATACCAACCAGGATACGAGTATGGACCGGTTGGGACTCTATGGACCGACGGGCGTCACCCGTGTATATAAGGGGACGACCCGGCGGTGGTTCAGGAGGAGAAGGACAACTCGAGTCTAGGCGAAGCTTGTTTGCTCCCTAGCCATCGAGACCACATCAATTCCATCGCAATTAGACGTAGGCTTTACCATCATCGAAGGGGCCGAACTAGTATAAAACCCTCGTGTCTTTGTGTCCGCTTTAACCCCTTCAAGTAAACTCGTAGCGATGGCTCCACGACTAAGTCCATTCGCTAGGACAACTACCGTGACAAATCCACGACACTCCCCCTTTTTGGAATAGAAATCCTATGATCATGTTCTCCCAATCCATGAAATCCGAGTAAGTTTCATTAGATCTGTGTAGTGTATTGATTGTTTGAATGGTACAAGTGACCAGTGATTAGTTGTTTCATCTGTGCAAATGATTTCTGCTAGTAATCCGACTAGGGTTAGTGTCCGTGCTAATAATTCCTAGCGAGGACTTGACAATTGATTTGAATGACCTACATATGTTTGTGCCATTATTTTCTTCAAGATTGGTGTGTACATAGACGACTATGCTTAAAAATCAAACCATAATCTCTGGATATGTATAAATAAATAGCCATAAATTCCTAATCCTACTTCATGGCATGTAATCATTGATTTGATGCCAAATTTGTTTTACTATTTGTATAGGTGTTGTCTGATGATGTGGGCAGTGAGGATGAAGATGTCCAGAGGAGGTACAAGAGGCAAATCCTGAGGGAGCTTTATGTGGGAATGCATAACAGGCATATTAGGACCTGGAACAGCGGCTATCAATGCCCATTTTGCAACCACAAGCTTCATGGCGCGTATCTAAGTGTTCTGGCGCATGCAAGACGATGGGCCGTTGGCTCCTTCAAGCAGAAGTATTCTCATAGGGTGGAGCATGGTGCATACGCCGAGTACCTGGAGAAGCTTCGGGATCGTGCCAGCATGTGAGATGAGATGTGGGATCGAACTATGTACGCTTGAGTATGCTTAATGACAGTTGAACTATGTATTTATGGTTGAACTATGCTTGTGTACGTGTACGCTTATTATCTATGTCTGAGTATGTTTAATCTATGTTTACTTATGTCTAACCATGGGATATGGATGCAGTCAGTTATGTTGATGGAATCTACCTCCGTCTTGGTTTATTAGTCCCGTTTGTAATTTGTGTTAAATTTTGACCAAAGGTTTAACTAACAAAATGTTAGTGCAGGTCGGCAAAAATTATACCGTTGGATGGGTATTTGAGCATAGTGTTCAATGATATAATTTCCGGCGACATGCATAAACCTTTCTAAGTTAAATATTTGGTCAAAATTACAAAGGGGACCAATAAACCAGGACGGAGGTAGTACGTCAATCACACACGGTTCCCAAAATTGGAACCGTGTGCAATGACTTTCATTTTGCCTGTTGCGTCAATCACACACGGTTAGCTCTAGCAAATCGTCGCCTCCAAAATTCTTTGTGGGACAGAAAACCCTCACCACCCAATTCAAAAAAAAACCCTCACCATCCCCACATCACAAAAACCCTCACCCCGCCCACCACCCCCTCCGGTCACAATTCACACTTGCACAAGATCCTCCGCATCTATGCATGGCACCGCCTATCACGGCGGTAAACACTTTGCTCGCCGCCTACCGCCGCCGCCAGGTTGCCGGCAAAGCCCATCGCATTTCGCCACTTCGGATTGCCGCTGCCTATCACCATCAACTTTCTCGACGCTGCTCATGGTGGACCCAGCTCCACTCTAGGGGAATCTGCCATACTGAGGGTTCTTTATCATCGACAACCAGGTAACTAATTTAATGAGATATTATCTCATCTCTTATCCCAGTTCATCTGGCTCCTTTAACCACCCGGCCGAAATCTCCGTGAATTCATTTTTATTCGATCTGATTTGAGGGTTTTCTTCCGTTCATAGATTGTACACTGCGCGGACACATCATGACCTTGTGGCCGCCGCCAGACATTCCATCTCACCGTACTAGATGACTTGAGGATGCGCACGGTATGTTCAATCTCACCCTAAATCGGCTGGCATGGCCTACTTTCCTGAACATATTCTAAATATTACTACAATTGGATAAAAGGTGACACATGCACCATATACGTCAAAGGGGATTTCCCCCTCTTCTTTCTATATTAGGCAAATTAATGATGTATTGTTCTTTCGATTACTCTCATATGTTCATGACATCATGTTGACCCTATCTGTTTAATTATAAAATTGTGTCCTTCAATTTCGACTGTTGTACAGTTCTTTCAATTTGGGCACATATTTGCATGTTACCATATTTTCTATAACAATCCTATCATTTTCAGCAGCGCGTCCCTTGCTATGCAATAGAATCTGTAGTGCACAATCTTTCCCTTTGCATAAATCAAGACTCCAGGGATGTCATACTGCACACAAACCATGGATTTACAATCGTTGCTACTGTAAGACTTGATCAACGTGGTGACCCCTATTTTGCAATAGATTTTGGAGAGAAATTGCTAAGTTTTATGAACTGCAAGCTGGCACTGGAATTGCACTTCACATAAAAGGGTCTGGTCATGAGATATATGGTAACTTCCTTGACGATATCATCCATCCAGACTTTGTTTGAAGTAAGTTTTCTTTGCAACTATCTGCATGTTGACTTACCCAGCAATATCAAATGAATTGTGTAGTATTTAAGCAACCAACTGTTATTCCCTTTTCTTAAAATATTCCTACCTAATAACTTCTAGTTACTAATACACTTTTCTATTGCCCTGTTTTAACTAAATATTCACTATACTCCCATTTCTATCAGAAAGCGCCGCTGTCAAGGAGACTCCGGAGGTGGAGAATGGGGCTGCCAACAAGCAGAGGCGGGGCGATCTAGAAATGCAAGCGTCTCCAACAGGCCTAGACTTCATCAGTAGCCTTGCCGATGATATGTTGACAGTCATCATCTCCCTCCTCCCAATCAAATATGGGGCGCGGACAACCGTCCTTTCCCCGCGGTGATGCCGCCTATGGAAGTCCAGCCCTCTCGACCTCATCGACACCCATGAGCTCTACCATGGCTATCGCACAAGCTTGGATGCGTTTTCCAAGATCCTCGGCAGTCACCTTGGCCCAACTAGATGTCTTAGAATGAGCAAGTTTCGTTCCAACGGCAAGGACCAAGCCAAGTTTGATGACTGGTTCCGTTCCCCCGCCCTAGATAAGCTTGAGAGCTCACTTTTGATGATGGGCATATGCGGTCGCTGCCAACGTTCGCACTCCGCCTCGCTCCCACGCTGCGCATCACAAAGTTCAGGAACTGCCATCCCCCCTTAATGACGGGCCCGCTCTTATTCTACCGCGACTGAAGCAACTCGAGCTTGTCGTCGTCTGCCTCTCAAACGGTGACATGGAGCGCCTGCTCCGTAGCTGTACTACACTCGAGTACCTTCGTCTTCAGGCGATCAATGGTTTTAGTACCTTCCACATCACCTCCATGACTCTCCGGACTATTTATGTGTGTTGCTGGTGCGGCAGGACGACATCACAAGATGTGAACCACGGTATGGTCATTGAGGATACACCTACACTTGAGAGATTACTTGTAGTTGATCAAGAAGGTCCAACAAATCATGCCATTTCTGCGCCGAAATTGACCGTGGTAGGCTACTCGTCTGACAAATACTCCGAACTTGTTATTGGATCCACACCCATTGAGGTACAACAGCCGCCTTCTACCTCTTCTTCTACAAATTAACATTATTTCTAATTTTGAAGATGTTTGTTCGTCTGTCATTCAGAAAATGATTCCAACAAGCTCGACCCTGAAAACTGCGCACAGTGAAGGTCTTGGCACTAGAATCTATCGGCCCCAACCTGGAGCAAGTTGTCAGTTTCCTGAGATGCTTTCCGTGCCTGGAGAAGCTATATATCAAGGTGATGTTCCTTTCCTGTTAAATGTTAACCATAAGGGATTTCAATTTGTGACACCTTTTTCCAGGTTTACAATGACAATGTACTACGATTGCTGAAGGATTCTTTTGGAGGATTTCAGTACATACATGTCCCCCCACTTATTGGTTGCTTAATCCATATGGTTACAATCAATAAGCATTTATCCTTTGGATTCATCTGTACTAGTTTTCTTAGGAACTTTTCATCCACGCCGACCTCTTGTGAAGAAGGCTTCATTTTTCTAGAATGTAATCAAATGCCCATGTTAATCATGTCAGATCGAAGATGGCATGTTAGTGCATTTTACAAATCCTGCAAACCAAATAGGCATGTAGTAATGTTCAAAACTGCATGTAGCCACTAACACGTTTTCTTCTTTTGCAGATAAGATTAGGCCCAGTGGTGGATAATGTGATACAATATAACAATCATGTCGAATGCCTAGATCTGCATCTCTCAGAAATTACTTTGAACTCCTACCAAGGGACCTTACCAGCGATTATATTCGCCAGGTTCTTTGTTCTCAGAGCAAGTGCACTAAAGGAAATGAGGTTTGCCCTACATTTATTTCGCAAAAATGAATGGTTAGTTGATCAGCGCCGGCGCCTGCGGCAGAATGGAATGGGCTCCAAAAATGCTGAATTTCATTTTGGAACTTCAGATGACAGAGTAATCGGAAGTCATCATGTCAACCCCATACTTGACTTCTCAATGGTTGACCCCTTTGCAGAAATTGTGAGGTTTCAATACTAGACTTAGAAGTGGTAATATTAGTTTGAGCCTCTCTGATATCCATGTTCAGCGGATCAACGCGAGCGTTTGCAGCTGATGAGCTGAATTTCATTTCTAATATCAGTTTGAACCTTGTAATCTTCGAATTTAAGCCATATAAATCTGGAATTTGAACCTTGTAATATTTCGAGCTTTTGTGGTACAATCTTTGAAATGGCATCGTATGAGACTCGTATATTGGTAGCACTATTTTGACCTTAATATGCAATGGTATTAGATTTTATTAACCATCTCGAATATGTTTACCTTGTCGATCTGACAGCACACGATCTGTATAGCTAACTTGACTGCGATCATCGACATTATTGCACACAGTTGGTTTCTTCCACCATGTGCCCTATAGAGCCCAAAATTAATTATCGCACTTGAGTGTCCATCGTCATCCTTCTGTGTAACTTTGACCTCATCAGCCACGGGTAAACTTATGACCAAAGTCATTCCACACACTTCGTTTTTACAAAGCTTTTTGACAATAAACGCCCACGATTTGTCCCTGTTCTAGCCGACGCGTGGCCAAACTATCCAGGCGGGAAGCTTGCGTGGTAAACTGTGCGGTAGCACGGGAACAAGCTCACGGACGATACATTTGGTGCCTCTTCAAGCCCATGCGTGCGGTGCGGTGTTGTCAAGCGTGCACTGGAATCCTCCGCTATGAACGACATTACAAGACGTGACGATTACAGGCCAGCTGGCCCCCATTTATTACAGCGGCCATTGAACCCTTGTGTCTCTTCAACCTTTCGATTGTGTCGCACCATTGCAAGAAGCACACCCACCACGAGAAATTCTTAGAGGGTATCCTGCGCGGCTCCAATGGCGCTCCGAGTGGCTGTCGACGACGAGCAGCAGTTCACCATGCATGCTGTGGTGGGCACCCACAGAAGGTTCATGGACCTCTTGGTGGTGTACACCGACAACCCGGTCTGGGTGGAGCACTCCATCCACATCATGGAGTTGTTGCTTGCCGAGGAGAAGTACAAGGTGGTCGGGTTCGACCTCGAGTACACCCACACTTGTGCCGGGTCTCGTCCCAAGGTTGTTGTCGCCCAGATGTGTGTGTGCCACCACGTCGTCGTCTACCACTACTGCCTGGCCACAAGTCCTTGCGAGCGTTTCTCCAGGTTTGTCAACAGCCCCCACTACATGTTCGCTACTGTGGACACCACCAATGATGTAAACGCGCTTGAGAATACGGGCATCGCCTGCCAGAATCTTGTCGACCTCCGGGGCCAATACAAGATCTGGGGCAGCAAGGAGCATGAGAAGGACTCATTGGTTCATCTCGCTGAGGCCATCATCGACCCCTACTACAGAGACAAGAACAATTTGTGCAACAAGGACAAGCATGCCTGGTACTCGGCCTGCATGGAGAAACTCGACAAAGCTCACGTCGTCTGCGCAGCCAAGGAGGCGTACACGAGCTATACAGGCGGATCGTTGACATGAGGAAGTGCCTCCTACCCCAAAACGGCCAGGGATCCAGCCGGAAGCAGAGCAATGGCAAGCATTGTTGCAATAATAAGTAGATGATTAGATCCTCGTTTCTCCTAGGTTAGTATCCATGTAATTGCTTACTAGGTGTGTAGAAATGTTATGTGTGTAGTCACTTGTGTAATTGTATACTTAATTTGGTTATGCAATGATGTCTTTTTAAGTATATATGTTGATGCTCTGTAGACAGAGCGTAGATGTTGTGCGGACAAAGAAAATCACACCGCACACAGACTAAACAATGGAACCCGTCAGTGATGTTTCATCGATCACTCACAATAGTATACTAGCAAACGTTTGCTCACAACACACATGGCTTGTTAGCAGCAATCGTTTGTGTTGTTATCGGTCTTTGCACACGTTCCCGATTACAAACCTGTTTGCCGCGTATCACACACATCTTGTTAACTTGAACTGTTTCTGTTCTCTTATCTCAATGCAAACAGTTCATCCGAGTGAATCGCATGCCGTATATCGCACACACCTTGATCTGGCTGACCGTTTCTTTTGTGTTGCCTAATCACAAACAGTTCATCCGAGTGAACCATATGTTGTACATTGCACACACCTTCATCTGGCTGCCCGTTTATTTTGTTCCTCCTCATCGCAAACAGTTAATTGAACTGAACCATATGCCCTGCATCGCACACACAACTAAAATCTGAACCTTGTTTGATGCATCCTCCATCACAAACGATTTGCAACTTTTTTGACAGTTTTTTTACACCACCGTTTGCGATTATTGCATCACACACAGTTTCGTCGAAGGGTCTCTAATTGTAGTGTCACGTTAGCAGCATCCTGCAGTAGTCGGAGCCGGGAAACCCAACTATCGACCCAAGACATAATTTGGAACCAATGCATATAATGCAATACCCGAGATGCCGAACGCATAAAGAAAGAAAAGTGGCGGATTTGAGGCATAGGGCGAGTATTATGGTCGAGCCCCCGGTCTATTACCCGTTTACTGTCGTAAGAAAAAAATTGTGCCAAACTAGCTTATGGTGGCCTCGAATAGTGGAAGGAAGGTGCGATATGGAAAGTGGACCGTAAAGAGTGGTCATTATTTCCAAAAAGTTCATAACGTCTATCCGTACAGTTCGAACTTCCAAAGCATCTGTTACAGGCACTTTATATGTATATGGAAAAGGATTTTTTCTTACAGATGAAAGGTTTTACACAAGGCCTTGAAGTGTGGGTTGATATCCCTACTGTGCCTTGCTTTACGTTTGCACCTTTGCTTCTGTTGGGGGAAGCTCCGTAAAGGGCTTGAGAGTCGGCCAACGGGCCCTTGACTAGGAGCCTTGAGAGGTCATCGAACTGTTTTAGCTTGATGTTGTTCGTCAACCAGAGACGTGTGGGACCATAGCTCGGTTGAGCCGAACTCTCGGTCTTTAGGTGGATTTAGTCCCCACAGCCGCCCATGGTATTTTGAGTGCGAAATTGTGCTGACGAGGCACATAATGTGCGAATTGGGTGGGCGTGTTGTGGGGGTGCATCCCTATTTACGTGAAACATAAGGATGTACCTCGAACGGAGATAGAGCTCAAGGCCCATTTCCTTGCTTCTCGTGCCTTGACGGCGGGCTGATAATGGGGCCCCTCGATGTTGGTTTGGACTTCAGCTGCTAGGGCCGTTGTGTGTTGTTCGGTCCAGAGTGAACATTCTGTGTTACCATTGACTGTAATGACGCCCTTAGGTCCGGGCATCTTTAGATTTAAATATGCATAATGGGGGACAATGTTGAAACGAGCAAACGATGTTCGGCCCAGGAGTGTGTGATAGCCCCTGCGAAAGGGAACAATGTCGAAGATCAACTCTTTGTTGCGGAAGTTGTCCGACGAGCTGAACATCGCTTCCAAAGTGAAGGTGCCCGAGCAGCGGGCCTCCACGTCTGTGATTACAACCTTGAAGGTGGTGTTGCTAGGCTTGATCTTTGGCGGGTCAATGCCAATTTTCCTCATTGTATCTACATAAATTAGATTGAGGCTACTGCCTACGTCCATGAGGACTCTAGTGAGGTGATACCCACCGGTAATGGGGTCGAGGATTGATGTCTACTACACAACCTTCTTCTTGTAGACTCGTCTTGGGCCTCCAAGCGCAGAGTTTCATAGGACAGTAGCAAATTTCCTTCAAGTGGATGACCTAAGGTTTATGAATCCGTGGGAGGCGTAGGATGAAGATGGTCTCTTTCGAACAACCCTGCAACCGAATAATAAAGAGTCTCTTGTGTCCCCAACACACCCAATACAATGGTAAATTGTATAGGTGCACTAGTTCGGCGAAGAGATGGTGATACAAGTGTAGTATGGATAGTAGATATAGATTTTTGTAATATGAAAATATAAAAATAGCAAGGTAACTAGTAACAAAAGTAAGCAAAAATGTTATTGCAATGCTTGAAAACAAGGCCTAGGGTTCATACTTTCACTAGTGCAATTTCTCAATGGTGATAACATAATTAAATCATGTGGCAATCCCTCAACGTGCAACAAAGAATCACTCCAAAGTTTCTATCATAGAACGTAGGATGAAAATGTGCGTCAACCCCTATGAATAGATTACCCCAATGTCACCTCGGGAATCCATGAGTTGAGTGCCAAAACATACATGAAGTGAATCAATTGAACATCCCATTGTCACCACAGATATCCCACTAGTAGAAAAAGGGTCAAATGTGAAGCACATTAGTGCCGGTTTGAATTTGAGCCGGCACTAGTGTGTCCATTAGTGCCGGTTCCAACGGCTAGGCGGGCGGACATCATTATTACCGGTTCGTGGCGAACCTTTAGCACCGGTTCATGCCACAAACCGGTACTAAAGTGAGCGGTGGAAGGATGTTGTCAGTCTGGGGCCCCTCCAGCACCTTTAGTACCGGTTCGTATCACGAACCGGTACTAAAGGTCATCCTACATAAACCCTTCGTCCACCCCGAGCTCGCTCTATTCTTCCCCTTTCCCCTCTCCTCTGTGTTCTTCCCCTCTTCCTCTCAAGCTCATCACACATTTTGCCCAAAATTTGTCAAGATTTGAAGGCCCCCATCCTTTCAAATGATCACAAAGGTTAGCAACTTTGTCCTTTCATCTCTCATTGCTAGATTAGCTCTTGCAATGCTTTATATAGTGATTGATTTGTGAGTGTAGTAATTTGGGAGGAATTATATATATGTGCTAGTATTTAATTGTTATGCAATTTGAGGTCAAAAATAACACTTAGTTTGCATATGTAGGTGTGGTTTACTTAGTGCCTTCTAAATCTCCATCGTAACAACCGTCGATCGCCCGCAACATCCCGTCGCCGGCACCAGCTTGTGGTGAGCCTCTTGTTCATGAATGTTTTATATAAAAAATTGATGTTTGTGTGATTTGGATATATAGTTACTCGTATAATTATCTTACCCATACGTTGTTTGTTATACATAGTGCCATGGTTTTGATATCCGTCCCCGTCGGCCCTCGTCCGGGTTATGATTCAGATGTGGTTCTCTTTTAAAACTATTTTTTGCATTTCATGTTTATGACAAATTATGCCCATCAAGTTGACATAGATATTTGTATGTAGGAGCTAGTTGAAACGGAAATTCCAACCGACCCTATTGTCGAGAGGTTAAATTTAGTTGAAATAGAAAACGAGGATTTGAAGGAAAAATTGAAAAGAATTGAGGGGGAGAAGATGGAATTGGAGTTGCATGTTGCCGCTGTCGTCGATGATCACAAGATTAAGATGGAGAAAATGTGCTTGAAGATTAGAAAATATGCCATTCACAGTGAGGCTTGGTATCATTATGATGTTGGATCAATTGTTACCTTAGTTGCGATCTTGATCACATTTGTTGTTGCATTTAAATTCTTTAGCTAGAGAGTTATTTGTTTGTTGCATTTAAGTGTTGTATGAACTTTATGTATGAAATTGTATTAATTTGGTCTTTTTCGGTGTTGTGTAATGAAGATGAGCCGACAATGGATGTACGATGACCGATGCTCTCCCGAGTTCATTAATGGCGTGCAAACTTTTCTGCTTGCGGCTGAGACAAACAAGCGGACGGATGGTTTTATGCCTTGTCCATGTGTTGGCTATAAGAATGATCTAAATTACTCTAAGTCAAGAACCATTCACGTCCACCTGTTTAAGTCTGGTCTCGTGCCCCACTATAATGTTTGGACCAAGCATGGAGAAAGAGGGTTATGATGGAAGACAACGAAGAAGAAGAGGACGACGACAGCTATCCTGGCCATGTGTTCCCTGAATACGATGATACAACAATGGGGGAAGAAGCTGAGCCAGTAATGCGGGAAGAAACTGAGCCGGCAATGCGGGAAGAAGCTAAAGAAGAGGCATCAGATGAGCTCGGGCCATTGCCGATGCAAAGAGAAACTGCGCAAGTGATTTTGAGAAGAAGAAGTTGCAACGCATGTTAGAGGATCACAAAAAATTGTTGTACCCGAATTGCGTAGGTGACAAGAAAAAGCTGGGCACCACACTGGAATTGCTGCAATGGAAGGCAGAGAATGGTGTATCTGACAAGGGATTTGGAAAGTTGCTGGTAATGATAAAGAATATGCTTCCAAAGGACAATGAATTGCCCAAGCATACGTACGAAGCAAAGAAGGCTATCTGCCCTCTAGGGTTAGAGGTGCAGAAGATACATGCATGCCCTAATGATTGCATCCTCTACTGCGGTGAGTACAAGGATCTGAACGCTTGCCCGGTATGAGGTGCATTGTGCTATAAGATCAGCCGCGATGACCCTGGTGATGTCGAGGGCGAGCGGCCCAGGAAGAATATTCCTGCCAAGGTGATGTGGTATGCTCCTATAATACCACGGTTGAAACGTTTGTTCCAAAACAAAGAGCATGCCAAGGCGATGCGATGGCACAGAGAAGACCGTAAGAAAGACGGAAAGTTGAGAGTACCCGCTGACGGGTTGCAGTGGAGAAAAATCAAAAGTACGGGAAGGAGTTTGCAGATGACGCAAGGAACGTATGGTATGGTCTAAGCGCAGATGGCATTAATCCTTTTGGGGAGCAGAGCAGCAACCATAGCACCTGTCCTGTGACTCTATGTTTGTATAACCTTCCTCCTTGGTTGTGCATGAAGCGGAAGTTCATTATGATGCCAGTGCTCATCCAAGGCCCTAAGAATCCCGGCAACGATATTGATGTGTACCTAAGGCCATTAGTTCAAGAACTCTTACAGCTGTGGAATGGAACAAGTGTACGTGTGTGGGATGAGCACATGGGTGAAGAATTTGACCTAAAGGCGTTGCTGTTCGCGACCATCAATGATTGGCCTGCTCTCAGTAACCTGTCAGGACAGACAAACAAGGGATACCGCGCATGCACGCACTGTTTGGATGATACCGACAGTATATATTTGGCTCATTGTAATAAGAATGTGTACCTGGGACATCGTCGATTTCTTCCTAGCAGGCATGCCGTAAGAAAGAAAGGCAAGCATTTCAAAGGTGAGGCGGATCATGGGACGAAGCCTCGCCACCGTACTGGTGTTGATGTACATGATATGGTCAAGGATTTAAAGGTAGTCATTGGAAAGGGTCCTGGCGGACAACCTCTTCCGAATGACGCTGACGGACGCGCACCCATGTGGAAGAAGAAATCTATATTTTGGGACCTGCCCTATTGGAAAGACCTAGAGGTCCGCTCCACAATCGACGTGATGCACATGACGAAGAATCTTTGCATGACCCTGCTTGGTTTCTTGGGCGTGTATGGGAAGACAAAAGATACACCTGAGACACGGGAGGACCAGCAATGTATGCACGGAAAAGACGGAATACATCAGGGTCATGCCAGCTACGCTCTTACCAAAGAAGAGAAGGAAATCTTTTTTGAATGCCTGCTCAGTATTAAGGTATCGTCTGGCTTCTCGTCGAATATAAAGGGAATAATAAACATGGCAGAGAAAAAGTTCAAGAACCTAAAGTCTCATGACTGCCACGTGATTACGACGCAACTGCTTCTGGTTGCATTGAGGGGGCTTCTACCGGAAAACGTTCGATTAGCCATTGTGAAGCTATGTGCATTCCTCAATGCAATCTCTCAAAAGGTAATCGATCGAGAAATCATACCAAGATTAGAGAATGATTTGGTGCAATGTCTTGTCAGTTTCGAGTTGGTGTTCCCACCATCCTTCTTCAACATCATGACGCATGTCCTAGTTCACCTATGCGAAGAGATTAACGTTTTGGGTCATGTATTTCTACACAATATGTTCCCCTTTGAGAGGTTCATGGGAGTCTTAAAGAAATATGTTCATAACCGTGCTAGGCCAGAAGGAGGCATCTCCAAGGGCCATGAAAATGAGGAGATCATTGAGTTTTGTATTGACTTTATTCCTGACCTTAAGCCAATTGGTGTTCCTGAATCGCGGCATAAGGGAAGACTGGATGGAAAAGGCATGCTAGGAGGGGATCAAATAATATATATGGACGGACATTCTCTCACTGAAGCACACTACACGGTTCTATAGAATTCCGCCTTGGTGGCTCCGTATATGGACGAACACAAGAATTTTCTATGCTCCAAACACCCGGAGCGGTCTGATGACTGGATTACACGTGAACAAACCAGGAGTTTCGCCGGCTGGTTGCAGACACGTACCATGCGTGACGCCTCTATTGAAGATGACTTGTACTCGCTGTCCCAATTACCATCTTTGAATATAATGACTTTCAAAGGGTACGAGATAAATGGTAATACATTTTACATGATCGCCCAAGATAAGAAGAGCACCAACCAAAACAGTGGTGTCCGCTTTGATGCAGCAACCAAGACGGGAAAGGAGACATATTATGGTTATATACAGGACATATGGGAACTTGACTATGGACGTGGTTTGAAGGTCCCTTTGTTTCGGTGCAAATGGGTCAATATGACACGAGGTGGGGTAACGGAAGACCCTCAATACGGAATGACAACAGTGGATCTCAACAATCTTGCATATGCAGACGAACCATTCGTCCTAGCCAATGATGTGGCACAGGTTTTCTATGTGAAGGACATGTCTACCAAGCCGAGAAAAAGAAAAGATAAGGAAGCGAATGCATCATACGATGAGCCAAAGCGGCACATAGTTCTTTCTGGGAAGAGAAACATCGTGGGAGTGGATGACAAGACAGACATGTCAGGAGGTTATGAAAAGTTTGATAAAATTGCTCCATTCACAGTGAATATTGACCCGAGCATCCCGTTAAATGATGAAGATTTTTCATGGTTACGGCGCAAAGGGACACACGCGAAGAAAAAGTTTCACACCCAAAGATCTGGGATGTGATCGGCTTCACTATCATCACTTTCTTTTGTGTTTCACACCCAGGAGGGAATCTCTGTAATAGTTAGGGTAGTTATGTGTTTTGGCATTTGAAACGCGAAGAAATTTTATGTGCAAACAAATTCTTTCATGCATTTACTGATTTTTTCCAGCTAAATTGAAAAACACTTCAAATGAAGTCCGAAAAGGTTGAAAGTTGGCATGGTATCATAATTTCACCCACATATCATGTGCAAAAAAGTAGAGAGGGTTACGGCAAAAACTGGATGCACTTCGTGTACAAAATGGACAATCTCTTTCAAACTATCAGGGTTTCGGACGAAAACTCATCTGTTACAAAGGCATTTCATTTTTTAAATAACCTAAGCATTACCAAATTGAATATAATGATAAAACACACTAATATTAAACATAATAAAAAAGAATCACTGAAAAATGTATTTTTAAGTTTAAGTTATTCACAAACTAGTAATTCACACAAATTTCAAATAATTCAAAATTTAAACTATTCAAATTTGAAAACTACCAGCACTAACTGAAAGTTTCTAATTTTTTGTACCTAAAGCAAAAATATTCACAAAGAAACTCTAAATATAGAAAAAAAAACAACTAAAAATAAATAAAACAAAATAAATAAATCAGAAAAGAAAAAACTAAATGAAAAAAAGCCCACCTATTGGGCCACAGCGGCCTGCATATGACTAGAAACCCAAATTCTAATTGGGCCAGGATGCAGGCCCGCTAGCCCAATAGGCCCATCAGGGAATAGCAGCAGATGTAGGCCCGGAAGGCCTGCTTAAGAGAGGAGCTCGAGAGAGCTACCGCACTGGGGCTTATAAACCAGTGCAGGCGCCCCTCGGCTACCGAGGTGGGACTAAACTTGCCGCACCGCACCTGCGCTAGCGCACCACCTTTAGTACCGGTTGGTGGCTGGAACCGGTACTAAAGGGTGGGTCTTTAGTACCGGTTCCAGCCACCACCCGGTACTAAAGGTGTGCTCTTCCCGCTGCTTGGTCTGGCCAAATTCGACCTTTAGTACCGGTTGGTGGCTCCAACCGGTACTAAAGGCTCCTCCTATATACATAGCACTTACGAAAATTTCGTCAGTTTCCTCCCACTTCTCTCTGCTTTATCGCCGCCGCCATCGCGCCGTCCCCGTCGACTCCGCGCCGCCCCCGTCCTCGTCGCGCCGCCCCCGTCGCGCCGTCCGTGTTGCCGGCCCGTCCCCGTCCCCACACCGGCCCGCGCCACCATCGTCTTCACCGTCTCCTCGACCTCGCCCGCGCTGTGAGCCTCAGTCCCCCCTCTCCTCCCTCCAACCGAAGCCGCCGCGCGCATCGTCGATCGCCTTGGCTCGCCGTCGCGGGCGTCCCCGTCCCCGCACCGTCGCCTGCACACACAACACATACACACACATACACACACATACAGAATTTTTGTTCCGTTTTTAGTTTTTCTGTTTTTAGTTTTTAGTTTTCTGTTATTAGTTATTAGTTTTTAGTTTTTCTGTATTAATGTTATAGAAATGTTAGTTATATATAGAAATGTTAGTTTTTTTGTATTAATGTTATAGAAATATTAGAAATGTTAAAGAAAAAATTTGTTATAGAAATGTTAGAAATGTTAGTTTTAGATATGGTCAATTTTTTTAGTTTATTATATTTTTAGTTATAAAATTTAGAATTTGCATATATGAAATCAGAATCCATCATTTAAAAAATGTTACTTTACTTTTGCGGCATATAGTATTTGTTGTCGACGATGCCCAGCACTGGGAGGTGCTACCTTCAGGGGCGCCACGCTTGGTGAGGAACTCGGCCCCGGGTCCCGTCGTCGACCCTGATCTCCTTTGGTGGCGTTCCTGTGGGCCACTTTCGGTGTGGAGGGATCCGGCCCCGTCGGAGGTGGTACGTAGCCGTGTCAGGGAGGAGGACGAGCACGTCCATCTCTACATGGCTGCTATGGACGTCAGGTTCTCAAATACCTGGCAGGTTCTTTGGGGAGATCACCCGAGCTATGATCCAGTGATGGTTCCTTCACTTTGGTTGTCCACCGACCGCGCCTCAGGAACCGCGAGTGGCCTAGATTACTCTCTAGTATTCGATCTTTATTAGCTAGCTAGCTAGTGATGTATTCAATATATAATATTCGAGACAATTTATTCGAGATTATATATATTATTCGAGACAATGTATTCGAGATTATATCTATTATTCGAGATGACGTATTTGAGATTATATTCGATGATGCTTATTATGTACTAAGATTGATTCAGTTTTTCCTTATTAATTGATTGCATCCATGCATTGTAATTTGAATATATTTCTTTTGGATTAGTTAAATAAAAGCTATGGCAGATAATACCGGCAGAGAGGGAGAAGAGGCCATGTTCAATATCATACGCAATCCTCGCGGGGCAGATGATGATCAGAATGAAGAAGATTATGACGGCTCCGAATATCTAAACAACACCGGGGACTGTGATATGATATTCGATCGCGACGACCGAATTGATGAAGTCATGAACTATGAACATGACGAAGAAAATGTTGATCTTGAAACAACAAAGACCAGCGAGGTACATTTATATAAGCAGGCATATGGTGATCATCACATGTTTTAAATGACTTGAAGATATATTAACGAATCGATCTTTCTTCTTTCAGCCATCCGGATCGAGCAAATCTTCAGGAAGCAGGACAGTACGAGGCCCGAACAAAAAGTTGAAGGAGGGCGTAAAGTACAATATCGAGGCCATCAAACCTAATGGCGAACCATTAGCGCCTAAGAAGATTGCGGGCAAGTTCATTCGTCAGTGCGGAGTTCTTGTGAAGGACCAACTCCCGATCTCCCTTCAAGAATGGAGAGAGCCAGCAAATCCACGTCCAGATCTTACTTTTGTCGACGACAGACAAAAAGTTCTGCTTTGGGAAACTCTCATGTGACATTTCACCCTACCAGATCATTTCACAGATGCGGATGTGGAGAAAGTCAAGGACGCTGCTCTTAGGAAGATGGCGGTTGCATTCAACAACCACAAGAAACGTGTATGGGACAAGTACGTCAAGGGAGGAAAGAAGACTCCAGTATTCAAGGGAACACTAGAGAAGCAAAGTGCTCATTGGGACGATTTCGTGAAATTAAAGGAATCGTAATTATGTAAGGAACGGTCAAGAATAAACAAGGCCAATGCCGCAAAAAAGGATAAGTTCCATAAGCTGGGGCTAGGTGGCTACGCGGTGGCAATGCCTAAGTGGGATAAGTCTGAGAAAGAGATGGAGGATGCAGGTGTCACTCTAGTTGCATTGAGGTGGCCTCCCAGGTACAGGACTTGGTTCTATGCGCATGGGGGGAGTTGGACCCGAAGACAGGCTTAGTTTCGAAAAGGCATGTCTGAACGGAGCTGAAGATAAGATACTTGTTGCAATAGAAGAGGCTCGATCGGGGGTGTTCGAGCCCAACAAAGAGAACGATGAGCTTACGCATGCCCTGGGAAATCCTGAACACCCAGGAAGAACACGAGGCAAGGGCATTATTCCGTGGTATGAGGGGTTTTCGGACTGGAACACCGACTACAGAAAATGTGCGAGAAGGAAGATTGCGGAGGAGAAGAAGAGGAAGATGGAGGAGGAGGAGAGGAAACATGACTATGAACGCCTTCAAGGCCTAGGATCAGCGCACGCGGACTTGGCAGTCAAATTCCAGCGGCAGCAAGAGCAAATCGGCTCACTTAGCTAGCAAAGGGGGTCTCACCAGTGGCAGCAGCTAGCGGATGATCCAGCATTGGATAGCACCGTCCCATCCATGCCGAGAAGCAGTGTGGGTTCCGCCCCGGGCAACGCATTGCTGGATAGATACCCCGTGGATGACATCATGGAGAACACTAACTGCGAGCTACACTTCAAAATGAAGAACATATCCATGAAGGTGGCAGACGCTATTGCTTTTACAAATCCCACCGAGGCAACCTTCCATGGCAACCCGATTCCAGCGGGCTATGCTCGTGTCTTGGTTAATGAGGTGGTGGACCAATATTCGGGGCTAGAGCTTGACATTCCTGGAGGTGACGGGGAGCACACACTGGGACAGGCTAAACATCGAATCATCCTATGGAGAAAGGATTGCATCAGCCGACTCCTCATCGAAGTCCGCCATCGAGTCAGCAGACTCCCGCTTCTCCAAGTCCACCAATGCGTCAGGCCACTCCTCCTCCAAGTCCGACAAAGCGTCAGGCCACTCCTCCTCCAAGTCTGACACAGCATCAGACCACTCCTCCTCCAAGTCCAGCACAACTTCAGGCCACTCCTCCTCCAAGTCCGGCACAGCTTCAGGACACTCCTCCTCCTCCAACTCAGCCATGTCAGCCGTCTCCGCCGCCTCAGCAATCACGAAAGAGAGCCGCCGCAGCTATGGTGCGTAGCGGTACAAGTCGAGGTAGGATGGGAGGTACAGGCGGAGGCAAGCGATTTCAATATGGTCCAAGCCTCGCGCCTCTTCCGCAGAGGCCTTACGACAAGTCCGAGGAGGAAAATGCAGCCATAGTGAAGGCCCATGTGGAAGCCCATTTTGCACCGAAACCGCCACCGCCGCCAAGGGAGAAAGTGCCTGAGGAAAAGATTGACCACTTCATTCGTATGGCTAGAGCACCAGCTCCCAAGCCTGTTGACACAGACTATGAGCGCCACCTCAGGAAGTTAAATCGAGCACGTCTACAGAATGAGGCGAGCACGAGCTCGAGCAAATCAGCTGGCAAAAGGAGCGGTAAAACCATTCCCCAGCTGGGAGAACAGGCGGTGCAATCAATCCCCCCGCTTGTTGTGCCAACAACACATGAGAGTACGCGCCCCCAATATTATTGTGGGCAAACCGTTAACGTTCCCGAGCTGGGCGATGTGGTAATAACCGAGGAGCATATTGAGCAGGCTGGAAGGCTCATGATCTCTGTTGGACAACTCCTCGATATCGAGCCCATGTCTTCGCTTAGAGAGAAGGAAATAAAACAGAAATATGTCCGGGGCCAACCTTTGGTCGAGCCAGACGAGGTCAAGAAGCTCCCAACGAGAATGTATGAATTGCATCAATGGTACATCAACATTACCAAGATTTCCAATCGAGAGTCCCTCAGGGTGAATGTCAAGAAGGATCATTACTTCCATGAGAAAGTTGTGTCCGTTGAGTATTCAGAACTATTTCAGTTATACAATCAAGACGCACTCAACAAATCTATCGTCAGTTGCTATTGTCTGTAAGTGATTACTTTCTGTAATTTAAGTGTCAAGCTAGCTGTAGTGATCATTTTGATCAATCATTACCTGTAATTATCCTCACTATATTCTTTTCCGTGGTATTATGCAGGATGAAGATGTATGAAATGAAAAAAGGTGCATGCTATGGCATTGGGTTCATTGACCCAAATACCATTAATGAATACTCATGGAACTTAGATACATATTATCGAGCAAGTGTAGAGGAAAGCATGCTAGAGTTCTTCAAGCACCTCAAATACAATGAAGATATACTACTTCCATACAACTTCCTGTGAGTCACACTGTCTTGTACTACAAATTATGTTTTTGCTTACTAGCTAGCTACATGTTTTTGCTTACATATATATATGCCCGCTTAATTAAGACATGCAAACGTGTGTGCATGCAGTTTTCACTGGATCTTGTTAATCATTAAAGTTGATGAAGGAACAGTTGAAGTACTGGACTCACTACTTAAGAAACAAAGTGACTACACCATTGTGAAGGGGATATTAAACATGTATTTTCAATCATTATTAACTATATCTCGGCCTATTTAATTAGTTCGTCATTTCCTGATAACAACTATTTAATAACCCCTTTATTCATTTTATTTGTCGGCGGGCAGGGCTTGGGCAAAGTTCATCAATGTCACTCCAGGCCAATGGAAACAAAACCTGAAATGGTATCGACCCAAGGTAAGTAATTAAGTAGTACTAGCTAGCTAGCTGCCATCTCTTTAATTATCATGCTTGATTAATTATTATCTGATCAAATTCCATTCTTGTAAAGGCCCTGAAGCAGGCGTCGGGGAATAATCTATGTGGATACTACATTTGCGAGAACATTCGCATGATGGCGTCCTAAATGAGCAGATCTCAAAGACAGGACTAGGTACGTTTGTCTGAACACTATTCACAATTTTTACACCATTATCGATATCTAGTCACACAACTGATACACATGCATATTGATCTCCTTCTTAACAGTTCAGAGAGGTGTGTGACAAGCTCCTACCAATGGAGCACATACAAGCAATTCAAGAGGAAATAGCGGGATTTTTTCTCGACCAGGTCATAGATACGAACGGAGAATACTATTACCCGCTACCGCCCCCATGAACCATTTCCAATTGTCATCGTGCTCCGAAGGCACCAATTAGGCTAATGCCACTGGCTCCGAAGGCACCAATTAGGAGAAATTATATATAGCTAGCTAATTGTATATATATACATGTGTGTATGTGTGAATTAATGGTGCTTGTGAGACATTCGATGATATATATATATATATATATATATATATATATATATGATCGGTTCTACTCGAAATTCTATTTATATATATGCATAACGTGTACAATATGTCGTATCGTAAAATACCAGCAAACGAAAAGGTATTAAATGGAAAACACAAAATTAAATGAAAAAGAAATCATAAACCCAAACCCCCCCAACCTTTTAATACCAGTTGGTGTCACCAACCGGTACTAAAGGGCTCCCTACCCCCAGAGCTGGCTCGTGCCACGTGGTTGCCCTTTAGCACCGGTTCGTGCAGAACCGGTACTAAAGGGGGGGACCTTTAGTCCCCACACTTCAGTGCCGGTTACCGAACCGACACTAAAGGGCCTTACGAACTGGTGCTATAGCCCGGTTCTGCACTAGTGTCCCATCGCAAGACATACATCAAGTGTTCTCAAATCCAATATTCAATCCAACATAACAAAACCTCAGAGAGCAAGACTCAATTCATCACAAGAAGGTAGAGAGGGAAGAACACCATAAGATCTAAACATATAAGCAAAGCTCACGGTACATCAAGATCGTGCCAAATCAAGAACATGAGAGAGGGAGATCAAACACATAGCTACTAGTACATACCCTCAAACCCATGGGTGAACTTCTCCCTCCTCATCATGGAGACCACTGAGATGATGAAGATGGCCTCCGGTCATAATTTCCCCCTCCAGCAGGGTGCCGGAACGAGGCCCGATTGGTTTTTTGTGACTACAGAGGCTTGCGACGGCGGAACTTCTCATCTAGGGTTCTCTTCAGAGGATTCTATATATATATAGGAATTTTTGGCATTGGTCTCACATCAAGGAGGTGTCCGAGGAGCCCACAAGCTCGCTCCAAGCGCCCTAGGGGGTAGGGTGCGCCTAGCGAGCTTGTGGCCTCCCCGTCCACTTCCTGGCCCAGCTCTGGTGCTTCGGGGGTCTCTCTTGGTCCATAAAAAATCACCATAAATTTTTAGCCCATTCCGAGAACTTTTATTTCAACACAAAAAATGACACCACATCAGTTCTGCTGGAAACAGCATCAGTCCTGGCTAGTTCTAATCAAATCATACCAAACCATATAAAATTGTTGTAAAAATAGGATGAATGCTTCATAAATTATAGATACGTTGGAGACGTATCAAGGACCAGGGCCGCCGACCCTGTGTGATGGATACTGGCCGGATGGTCTTGGCGGTCGGAGGTTATCGGGCATGCCGACCATAGGTTACATTTTGGGGCTACTAGCTCTTTGGCGTAGACAACTCGAAGTAAATGTTTGCACTCCTTCTTTAGTATATGCGTGGAGTAGAACATGATCACCGTTTTGACCTCAGGTGAGAATTTTTTTCTGGCCTCCAATGTTCGGCCTGCGGGGTTCTTCGTCGTCCTCGCTGCGGGGGCTTTTATATGCATCCTTGGTTGTGTTCTTGCCAGCCTATTTGATTAGCCAACAGTTGCGGTAGGTGTGGTTGGCAGGCTTGTCCGACGTGTCGTGGATCTGGCAGGGTCTATCCAGAATTGTGTCCAGCTTGGTGGGTCCATCCTGGTTCCCCTTAGAGGTTTTCTTCTGCGCTCCTGTTTTGGAGTTGCGGAATGCGGCATTCACTGTCGTGTCTTCGGCCACGCCGTTGTTATGGCGACGCTTATTTCTGTTGCGTCGTGGTTTCTCATTGTCGTCCCGGACTTCCGTGGTGTTGGGTCTTCTGGGTTGGTGCTTGTGCGAGCCAACCAACTGTCCTCCCCCGCACAAAAGCGGGCCATGAGAGAGGTAAGCGCTGCCATCATCTTTGGTTTATCCTAGCCAAGATGGAGCGTTAGCCATTCATCTCAGATACTATGTCGGAATGCGGCTATTGCTTCTACATCCGGACAGTCATGTTCTAGTTCTTTTTGGTCAAAAACCGATTCCAAAATTGTCCGGCTGATTCTCTGGGCCATTGGATGACATGGCTTAGGTCATCAGCATCCGGGGGCCGGACATAAGTGCCTTGAAAGTTAGCTCGGAAAGCATCCTCAAGCTCTTCGCAACTCCCTATAGAGTTTTCGGGGAGGCTGTTTAGCCAATGCCTGACCGACCCCTTGAGCTTTAAGGGTAGATAGTTTATGGCATGGAGGTCGTCCCCATGAGCCATATGAATGTGGAGAAGAAAGTCTTCGATCCACATGGTCGGGTCTGGAGTCCCATCGTATTGTTCGATGTTTATGGGTTTAAACCTTTCGGTGAATTGATGCTGCATTACCTCGTCGGTAAAGCACATCGGGTGAGCGGTGCCCCTAATTCGGGCTACGTCATGCCATAGATCGACGGTCGTGTTGGCTCGGTACTGCTCCCGAATTCTATCGTTTCGGTCGCGCCATAGTTGGTATCTGTCCCGTCCAGCTAGGGTGTAAACCGGATATCCGTAAATGGATCATGTTTGTCCTGCTCTAATGGTGAGGTCATGGCGGAGATCATATTGGTATTCTAGCTATGTCGCCTCCTTGCCTTTATGACGAGGGGAGCGGGCGGGTCTTCAGCCTTTCCAGCCGGCCTATCCCTTCCTCGAGGGGGGGGGGTGGTTGGGCTAGTCTGCATGAGCGTACCGTGGTGGTGTGGGTACAAGAGCCTTGTCATCGAATTGTGGCAGCAACTTCCGTTTTGGGTAGCTTTTGGTTTCCTATTGGTGGTTGTGCCCCTCTTCGGCTGTTAGGACTTTTGTCCATCTGTCATTGAGGGTATTCTATTCGGCCTTCAGTTGCAGCTTCTTCTTATGGCTCCGCACGGTGGCTATGATCTGTTGCTTGAACCGCTCTTGGTCCAATGGATCTTCTGGAACGATGAAATCTTCAGCTCCATGGCTAACCTCCTATTTGGAGAGAGGCATATAGTTGTTATCCTCGGAGTTATTGGGATCCTCGGGGTTATGCTGACCCTCATGCCCTTCTGAACCATCAGGCTGTTGCTCAGGGGTGGGGTCACCGAGGTCTTCTATATTGTCCAGAGTATCGTCCTCTTCGGTGCCCATGTTGCTTTCCATGCCTCGACGCCCCTTGGATCATCGGTGTTGTTTCCGGGGTTTGGGGAGCTCCTCACCAGGCTTGTTACTATCTCTTCTGGGGTGCTATCCCCATTATTAGCGCCATCGCCGTCATCCTTGGGGGTGTCCACCATGTAAACGTCATATATGGATGTGGCTATCCATTGGCCAGTGGTGGGAGGGGCGGTGTGGGCCATGGCTTCACTGTCGTCGTCCATGTCGTTGGCCTCCTTGGAGGCGTAGTCTAACATTTCGGTTAGGTCTTCGACAGTGGCTACTAAGTGGGTGGTGGGTGGGACATAAAATTACCTGTGGTCCACCTCAAGGCTCCGTTGAGCGTGAGCCGAGGACGGGCCATCGACTATAGTCATCATCTGAATCCGATCAAGCACCGCGTTTAACAGGGCGAGGCTGGACGGATTGGCGTATGAGCTTTCTTTGGAGCTGACCTCCATCGTACTGGCGGGGCGAGGGGTGGGTCTGGTTAGGGAAAGATCCTGGTCTCCAGACGCCGCACTTGCTTCATGGCTCGAGGCCGAGTCCGTCATAAGGGGGCGAGTCCGGCTGGGGTTGGCTCCCAGTCTTCGGACACCGAGCTCCCATTGGGGCTCAAAGCCGGATCTGTGATAAGGAGGGGAGGTCTGGACGGGGTCGATTCCTGTTCTTCAGACGTAAGGGCTGCATCCGAGCTCCAAGCCGGTTGTGCGGTAAGGGCCGATCCGGAGATTGGATCAAGGAGAGGCCCCAAAGTTGATGCTTCATAGGCTGTGGGCGTCCCAGGTAAAGCTGACAAGCCCGTGACGATTAGATCGCCCCGAGCGTCAGCGACATACTCAAAGTTACCAAACCTGATCTGATGCTTAGGGGAGAAACTGTCACTCGGGTTGACATGATCAGTCGAGTCGGCATGTAGAACGACGCTGCCGAACGTGAAAAGTTGCCCGGGGACAAAGATGTCCTCGGTGTTGATGTCATCTCCGATGATCAGGCGAGCTATCGATCCTTCAGTGATCCAACAATGTTACTTTCAATGAAAGCACCAATGTCGGTGTCAGTACCGGCGGATCTCGGTAAGGGGATCCCGAGCTGTGCGTCTAAGGATTGATGGTAACAAGGGACTAGTGGGACACAATGTTTACCCAGGTGATATGTCTCCAACGTATCTATAATTTTTTATTGTTCCACGCTATTATATTATCTGTTTTGGATGTTAATGGGCTTTATTTTACACTTTTATATTATTTTTGGGACTAACCTATTAACCGGAGGCCCAGCCCAAATTGCTGTTTTTTTTCCTATTTCAGTGTTTCACAGAAAAGGAATATCAAACGGAGTCCAAACGGAATGAAACCTTCGGGAACGTGATTTTTGGAACAAACGTGATCTAGAGGACTTGGAGTGGACGTCAAGCAATCAACGAGGAGGCCACGAGGCAGGGGCGCGCCTACCCCCCTGGGGGCGCCCTCCCCCTTGTGGGCCCCTCGTAGCTCCACCGACCTACTTCTTCCTCCTATATATGTTCACATACCCCGCAAACATCTAGGAGCACCACGAAACCCTATGTCCACCATCGCAACCTTCTGTACCCAAGAGATCCCATCTTGGGGCCTTTTCCGGAGCTCCGCCGGAGGGGCCATCGATCACTAACGGCCTCTACATCAACTCCATGGCCCCTCCGATGATGTGCGAGTAGTTTACCTCAGACCTACCGGTCCATAGTTATTAGCTAGATGGCTTCTTCTCTCTCTTTGGATCTCAATACAAAGTTCTCCTCAATTCTCTTGGAGATCTATTCGATGTAATCTTCTTTTGCGGTGTGTTTGTCGAGATCCGATGAATTGTGGGTTTATGATCCAGATTATCTATGAACAATATTTGAATCTTCTTTGAATTCTTTTATGTATGATTGGTTTATCTTTGCAAGTCTCTTCGAATTATCAGTTTGGTTTGGCCTACTAGATTGATCTTTCTTGCAATGGGAGAAGTGCTTAGCTTTGGGTTCAATCTTGCGGTGCTCGATCCCAGTGATAGAAAGGGAACCGACACGTATTTTATTGTTGCCATCGAGGATAAAAAGATGGGTTTTATATCATATTTCATGAGTTTATCCCTCTACATCATGTCATCTTGCTTAAAGCATTACTCTGTTCTTATGAACTTAATACTCTAGATGCATGCTGGATAGCGGTCGATGTGTGGAGTAATAGTAGTAGATGCAGAATCGTTTCTGTCTACTTGTCTCGGACATGATGCCTATATACATGATCATGCCTAGATATTCTCATAATTATTCGCTTTTCTATCAATTGCTCGACAGTAATTTGTTCACCCACCGTAATACTTATGCTATCTTGAGAGAAGCCACTAGTGAAACCTATGGCCCCGGGTCTATTTTCCATCATACAAGTTTCCAATCTATTTTATTTTGCAATCTTTACTTTCAATCTGTGTCATAAAGATACCAAAAATATTTATCTTATTATTATCATCTCTATCAGATCTCACTCTTGCAAGTGGCCGTGAAGGGATTGACAACCGCTTTATCGCGTTGGTTGCGAGGTTCTTATTTGTTTGTGTAGGTACGAGGTGAATCGCACGTGGTCTCCTACTAGATTGATACCTTGGTTCTCAAAAACTGAGGGAAATACTTACGCTGCTTTACTACATCACCCTTTCCTCTTCAAGGGAAAACCAACGCAGTGCTCAAGAGGTAGCACCAAGTTTGGGCCCTCTTAATGGAGGTAAAACCCTACGTCCTGCTTAATTATATTGCTTGTGTATATGAGGATTACAGAGTCGATCTACCACGAGATCAGATGAACTAAATCCTAACTAGTAGGATGATGGTTTTTCTCCTCGCCTCGACGGACTAAACCCTCTGGTTTATATAGACACCAGGGGTATTAGGATTACACATGGTCGGTTACAAGGAAGAAATAAACATGCTAATTCTTCTTATCTTGACTTGGAGCACACACACCAAGGCATTAAGAATCTTCTGTCCAGATATGAGGTCTCCTCATAGTTTGGTTTTCTAACAGTCGATAGTGCGGCCCTCCTGCCGGCCCAAGAGAGTTTGGTCGGCAGCCCAAGGACCCCCCCCCCCAATCCAGGACTCCCTCAGATAGGAAAGGGCAAGCAAAAGCTGCAAAACCCAGCGGGTTTCATCCCATTGCATCTTGAGCCACACATTCTTTTATCCAAATTCTATGATTTTTTTCTAGTGTTAAATGATTCAATATGAAATTTCACTTTAATCATTCCATGTTTTTTTATTTTGCATTTGAAAATAATGCCAATCGAAGTGGCCCTGAATTAAAAACACAAGTTTTATTCCGAAATAATACTCTTTGGTTCAAGCATGTGTCAATATTTTTTTAAAGAGACATCCAAAGGCCATCTTATATCTGCTAGTATATTTACCTAGGAAAGCAATAGCTATTTTTTAAAAGAGACACCCAAAGAGCATCTTAGAGCAACTTCAATGGTTCCTCTAAAAAAATTCCCCTAAAACAGGGTTTTTTGCCTTCTCGTAAAGTAAGGAGAAGTTTTATGAAAGCAAGTTTTTTCAGTTTCCCTAAACTTCTTCCCGTAAATGCATTTTTAATTACACAAAAATAACTAATTAGCTCGGACCCGTCTGTGAGTGACACACATGACGCTGGGCAGTGTGGTGGCCGCCGGCATGGGATGGCGGCGGCGCGGTCATGTACGCACGGACGTGAGCTGCAGCGGTGCGGGCATGACTGCATGGGCGTGGCGGCAGGCGGGCGGCGGCCGTGTTCCGGTGATGGCACAAGCGGCGGTGGGTGCCGGCAGCGGCGTTCTGATGGCTTTTAGGGGAAGTTGGGACACAAAAACCCTCTCTAATAGTTCCCGTAAAGTGGCTATAAGTTTACGGGAGATGATATTCCCGTAAATTAGCGGGGAGAAAGGGCCTCTTTTATGGGATTCTCTAAAGTTAAGGCCAGTTTATGGAAGCTGTCGAAGAGGTTTTTTTTGCCTTAAGTTCACATAAACGCTGATTTTTTAGAGATACGGAAGCTATTGCAGTTGGTCTTATATCTGATAATTTATAAGAAAAGCAATAGCCAAACCAGGGGAAGATAACTGGTCGTAGATCGACATAAAATAAATATCATGCAAAACATACTAACCTTCTTGGTTGTCCAATGATATGTTGTCCGGTGTAGATTCAAAATTGCACTGAAACAAAAGTAAAGACGAGAGACAGTTGCAAACGCCTTCAGCATAATAAGCTTTAAATATCGCAATAACCACAAGCCTCTTGAGACGAGGTCTAAAAATCGCTCAAAAAGCATCAGTTGAAACATAACCCCATGCAAAATAAGTTTGCAGTACATCACCAGTGGTCCAAAGCATTGGAGAAACTGAAGAGACTTTCAAAGTCGTCAAACCAGTGAGTAGCCAATTGCTCTCTTTGAAGGATACACCAACTCCAAGATTTGAAGAGAGCCATCAAATATGAGGATACAAATCCTTACAAGCTCTTTGCTAACGCCGGATCTGACATCGTCGAAGTAGGAAAAGACGAGAGATATTAGGCCAACTCCAGCGCATGACCCCGAACGGACATCCGTTTAGCCCGGATTCTGTCCATTTGGGTAGGGAAATGGGGTCATGTCCGAGCCTTTCCTGTGATGCGGTGGCCGTGCGCCCAACGCGCAGACGTATCCTTTGGCCCCATCCTGTCCACCACGGCCAAAAATGCCCATATATTCATATTTTAATGTTCAAAACTAGTTTGCATGTCCAAATATTAATTGTCTGAAATAAAATTAGTTTTACAACCCAATCGAAATTGTCTCTAATAAAATAGTTTTACAACCAAATCGAAATTGTCTTAAATGAACATAATGAACCAATACATCTATTGGTTGCCAATGTATTTCCACATGTGCTCAACCAAGTCATTTTGATGATCCAAATAAGTGTGCCAATCACACATTTCACGATGAAATTGGGAAAACTGTTCAAACATAGCCGGTTCTTGGTGCCGGGGCTCAACATTTTCACCTTGGAAATCAAATCCTTGGTCGAAGATGTTGTTATCACGCTCGTCGTCGATGATCATGTTGTGCATGATCACACAAGCAGTCGTTACCTCCCAAAGCTTCCCGTCATCCCATGTCAGTGTAGGGTGTAGCGATACCCCATCAGGATTGAAGCACACCAAAAGCACGTTTGTCGGGGATGTGTAGCGACATATGCCAGGGGTGGCTCATCATAGAGAGGGACAAGAGTATGTCGCCAGGCTCTAGAAGCGGGAGTGAGCGAGACCACATACGCCTGCGAATCTTACTCAGGTTCGGGGCTCTTTGTGGAGATAACACCCCTAGTCCTGCTCTGCGGGGTCTCCACATGATGACTATGATCAAATAGAGTAGCTACAAGTTGCTCCTTGAGCTGTTTTGCTAGAGGAGGAAGAAGAAAAAGGCTAGCCCTACTCCTCTCTCTGTATCGGTGTGTGTTTGATCTCTGAGGTCTCAACCCTTTGTATGGGGAAACCTGGGGGGGTTTATATTGGCCTTCCCCCCAGGGGTACAATGGTAATCTGGCCGGGTGTAGGACCCGTCCGTCAGTGTTTCTTGACGCCGGCTTCTCCGCCGGCTGCTGGGGCCCGCCGCTTGGTGGGTCCCGCTAGATGTTGTATACCCGGCCGACAGGCCGCACCCGCCGCTTGCGGGTCTAGTGGATCGCTTTGCACTGTAGCACTCCCCGTCTCTTCTGGTTAATGGCACACGGATTTTGAGGGGGGAAGGGGCCGCCTGCTAAGAGGCGACCTGCCCCCGTTGCCGCCTACTCGGGATTTGCCTCCTTCTGGGCTCGCCGTCAGGTAGGGCCCACCGCCTGCGGGCTGTACTGACAGGCCGTCATGGGAGCGTAGCTCCCTAGGTAGTAGGTGATGTCATGGGTCGAGTGTCTACAGTACCCCGCCGGGTGAGGGGCGTCCGCTGGGTACACCCATACTGTAGTCGTGCTCAGCCCTGGATTCGCGGGTGGCCGGTTGCACTGTAGCCATGCCTCATCCGGTCATAGTTATGTGGGTGCAAGCTTTGAGGGCACGAGGGGCTGCCTACTAGGAGCCGACCTTCTCGTATCCGCGTTCTGGTGTCTCGTCGTTTTCTAGCAGCCGACCTGCTAGACCAGCTGGCCCAAGAAGCTGGCCATTCGTCTAGGAGGTGTGAGGGGCGTAGCTAGCCCTGATGTCTTGAAATACCAAAGGGAGCTGATGAGGCTACCCGTGGTCATTTACTCCGACAGTAGTCCGCGAAGCTGGTGAGGCGCCACGGCTGAGAATCAAGGTGCATCAGCAGCTTCCTACTCCAAGTGATCTGGTAATCTTGCTTCATCCGTCTTCTGCTAATGCCGACTAATAGGAGCCGCCCAGGGAGCAGTTGGCTGCCTAATGAATTCTAATCATCATGAGGGAGGCCGGGAGCCGAGCCAGCCAGCTGGTGGGCACACCACCTGCTCCTCGGTTGCCACACGGCACCAGGAGGCCAGACCAGCCTGCCAGCCCACGCGCATGACAGGACGTTGCCGCAGGCCTAGGCCTGCCACTATAGGTCCTCGGCACGCGCGCGGATCTACTGGGGCCGAGGCGGGTGATTGCGCTTCCTGGGTGCAGTTAATACATGCCATTACGGTGCGGTAAACACAGGGTCGTGGGGGAAGTGGGCGCAGTTAATCCTGCGCCTCCACACGTCTCGCTCCCTCGGCTCCGCCGCCAGGGGGCTATAAGTAGGGGGAGGGGGCGGCAGAGCGCACGCGCGCCCTCGTCTCCCTTCGTCTTTCCTCTATCCTTCTTCTTCTTGCTGCCGCCGCACCCCTTCCTCTCGTCGGACCGCTGCCGTAGCCTATCGTTGCCGGTCCTCCTCGCGCCGCAGCCACCTCGCACCACCATCGAGCCCGGAGCTCATGGTGCAAAGTGGCTGCTCAGGCGACTGGGACGGCTCCAATGTCCACGACGGGCACTTGGAGTTCCTCCGCCAGACGCGGCGGCTTCCTCATTCGTCGAACA
>NC_041390.1:132035234-132045842 GCF_002162155.2 Triticum dicoccoides | reverse complement strand
GAAAAGGAGATCTCGCATGTGCCAGGAGACGGCGAGCGCGTTCTCTTCCGGTCGCATTTTCTCCGTGGCTTCGGCCTTCCAGCAAGATGATTCCTTCGCTCATTCATGGATTTCTATGGAGTGCATCCCCACCACCTTACTCCAAATACGGTGGTGCTGCTTGATACGTGTCGGTGTCAAAACCGGCGGATCTCGGGTAGGGGGTCCCGAACTGTGCGTCTAAGGCGGATGGTAACAGGAGGTAGGGGACACGATGTTTTACCAGGTTTGGTCCCTCTTGATGGAGGTAAAACCCTACGTCTTTCTTGATTATTCTTGACAATATGAGTAGTACAAGAGTTGATCTACCACGAGATCGGAGAGGCTAAACCCTAGAAGCTAGACTATGGTATGATTGTATGTTGTCCTACGGACTAAAACCTCCGGTTTATATAGACACCGGAGGAGGCTAGGGTTACACAAGGTCTGTTACAAAGGAGGAGATATACATATCAGTATTGCCTAGCTTGCCTTCCACGCCAAGGAGAGTCCCATCCGGACACGGGACAAAGTCTTCAATTCTCGTATCTTCATAGTCCAACAGTCCGGCCAAAGGATATAGTCCGGCTGTCCGGAGACCCCCATAATCCAGGACTCCCTCAATACGTCTCCGTCGTATCTACTTTTCCAAACACTTTTGCCCTTGTTTTGGACTCTAACTTGCATGATTTGAATGGAACTAACCCAGACTGACGGTGTTTTCAGCAGAATTGCCATGGTGTTATTTTTGTGCAGAAATAAAAGTTCTCGGAATGACCTAAAAATTAATGGAGATTATTTTTGGAATATATAAAAAAATACTGGCGAAAGAATCAAGGCCAGGGGGCCCACACCCTGTCCACGAGGGTGGGGGGCGTGCCTACCCCCCTGGGCGCGCCCCCTGCCTCGTGGCCCCCCTGGTGCTCCTCCGACCTCAACTACAACTCTATATATTCGTGTTTGGGGAGAAAAAAATAAGAGAGAAGGGTTCATCATGTTTTACGATACGAAGCCGCCGCCAAGCCCTAAACTCTCTCGGGAGGGCTGATCTAGAGTCTGTTCGGGGCTCCGGAGAGGGGAATCCGCCGCCATCGTCATCATCAACCTTCCTCCATCACCAAGTTCATGATGCTCACCGCCGTGCATGAGTAATTCCATCGTAGGCTTGCTGGACGGTGATGGGTTGGATGATATTTATCATGTAATCGAGTTAGTTTTGTTATGGTTTGATCCCTAGTGTCCACTATGTTCTGAGATTGATGTTGCTATGACTTTGCTATGCTTAATGCTTGTCACTAGGGCCCGAGTGCCATTATTCAGATCTGAACCTATTATGTTTTCATGAATATATGTGAGTTCTTGATCCTATCTTGCAAGTCTATAGTCACCTATTATGGGTTATGATCCGTTAACCCCGAAGTGACAATAATCAGGATACTTACCGGTGATAACCGTAGTTTGAGGAGTTCATGTATTCACTAAGTGTTAATGCTTTGGTCAGGTACTCTATTAAAAGAAGGCCTTAATATCCCTTAGTTTCCAATAGGACCCCGCTGCCACGGGAGGGTAGGACAAAAGATGTCATGCAATTTCTTTTCCATAAGCACGTATGACTATATTCGGAACACATGCCTACATTGCATTGATGAACTAGACCTAGTTTTGTGTCACCCTATGTTATAACTATTGCATGAGGAATCGCATCCGACATAATTATCCATCATTGATCCATTGCCTACAAGATTTTCACATATTGTTCTTCGCTTACTTACTTTTCCGTTGCTACTGTTACAATCACTATAAAACCAAAAAAATTACTTTTGCTACCGTTACCGCTACTATCATATTACTTTGCTACTAAATACTTTGTTGCAGATATTAAGTTTCCAGGTGTGGTTGAATTGACAACTCAGCTGATAATAAATTTGGGTTGAATACTCTACCCTCATAAACTGTTGCCATCCCCTATACTTGTGGGTTATCAAGACTATTTTCTGGCGCCGTTGCTGGGGAGCATACACTACAGGAATCAGCTACTTTGCCATCTGCCACGGTAGACGGCAAAGGCATGGATGGCTGACGGCAAAGGTCTTTGCCATCCGCCGCGGACGGCAAAAGGTGACGGCAAAGTAAGGTTCGGCAAAGAGGTACTTTGCCGTCTACTTCGGGCGGCTGACGGCAAAGGAGCCTTTGCCATTAGCAGCGGACGGCAAAGAGTGCAGACGGCAATAAATGCACTGTTACTCCGTTAGGTGGTTAATGGTAGGCCTTTGCCGTCCGCCGCTGACGGCAAACTTCAGAAGGCCTTTGCCGTCCGCCGAGTGATGTCAGCCGACGTCACTACAAGGCAGGCCTTTGCCGTCCGCCGCCGACAGCAAAGCCTTTGCCGTCAGCCACTGTAGGCAAACTGACCAAATTGGTCAGCCTCCCAGGAAGCACAGTTGCCTGCCACGTGGCCTCTTTGCTGTCCGCTGCTGATGGCAAAGAGCCCTTTGCCGTCGGTGGCAGACGGCAAAGAGCCTGCATATTGTCTCTTTGTTCTGTTTTTTCTTAATCCAACAATTTTCACAGCAAATATATATGACATATATAGATATATTTAACAGCAAACATATCACATATCCAACACATAATTCCATATAAATATGACATAGCAAAGTTTCATCAACATAGCAAGTTCCATCAAGTTCCATCCATACACATTGTTCCATATACATATTACATAGCAAAGTTTCATCAACATAGCAAGTTCTATCATAGCAAGCTAGATACAATGCAAAGTTTTAGCAAAGAAAAAGCAAGCACTCCATCATAGCAAGCTAGCTTCCATGAAGTGAGTGAAATCTGCAAAATGGTAAATAAGAAAGTTAGAAATAGGTGAATAGAACAAGAAGAAGACTAGAACAAGAAGTATATGTCATTTATGACCTAACTTAGGTGGAATGGATCATTTATGAGCTAACTTAGGTGGAATGGATCATTTATGAGCTAACTAAGTTGAAATGGGTTGTTTACGAGCTAACTTAGTTGAAATGGATCATTTATGAGCTAACTTAGTTGAAATGGGATGTTTATGAGCTAACTAAGGTGAAGGGCATCGTTTTTGAGCTAACTAAGGTGAAATGGATCGCTTCTGAGCTAACTAAGGTGAAATGGATCGTTTTTGAGCTAACTAAGGTGAAATGGATCGTTTTTGAGCTAACTTAGTTGAAATGGGTCGTTTATGAGCTAACAATGGTGAAATGCCACGTTTGTGAGCTAACTAAGGTGAAATGGATCATTTTTGAGCTAACTTAGGTGAGATGGATCATTTAAGAGCTAATTTAGGTGAAATGGATCGTTTTTAGCTAACTTAGGTGAAATGGATCGTTTAGGAGCTACTCTAGGTAAATTGGGTCATTTTAGAGCTAACTTGGATAAACTGGATCATTTATAAGCTAACCTAGGTAAGATGGGTCATTTTGGAGCTAACCTAGGTGAAATAGGTCATTTTGGAGCTAACCTAGGTGAAATGGGTCATTTTAAAGCTAATGTAGGTAAAATGGATCATTTAGGAGCTAATCTACATAAAATGGGTCATTTTAGAGCTAACTTGGATAAATTGGATCACTTATAAGCTAACTAAGGTAAAATGAGTCATTTTAGAGCTAACTTAGGTAAAATGGATCGTTTATGAGCTAACTAAGTTAATTATGCAATTTTTGACATAAGTAAGCTAAGTACATATCGTTTTAGAGCTAACTTAGGTAAAATGGATGGTTTACGAGGTCAGTAAGCTTATGAGGATGGATTGGTGGAGGAATTGGATTCTGAAAATTCTGAGGATGAAGTTGAGCTAACCTAGGTGAAATGGGTCATTTATGAGCTAACCTAGGTCAAATGGGTCGTTTATGAGGTAACCTAGGTGAAATGGGTCGTTTATGAGCTAACCTAGGTGAAATTGATCATTTTGGAGCTAACTTAGTTGAAATGGGTCTTTTATGAGCTAACTAAGGTGAAATGCCATGTTTTTGATCTAACTAAGGTAAAATGTATCGTTTTTGAGCTAACTTGGATAAATTGGATCATTTGTAAGCTAACTAAGGTAAAATGAGTCATTTTAGAGCTAACTTAGGTAGAATGGATGGTTTATGAGGTCAGTAAGCTTATTAAGTCGTTTTGGAGGAAAAGAAGCTAACTCTAGGTCATTATGGTAAGCATATTGGAGGAAATAAAGCTAAGTCTAGGTCTTTATGCATTTGTTAAGCAAAACACTAGAGAAACTTACCATGGTCACAGAGATGTAGGAGCGGGCTGACTCGCGCCGGTAGCTGGAGAAGGAGCGGGCTGGCTCGCACCGGTAGCTGGAGAAGGATCGTGCGATGCGTTTCTGGAGTTAAGCTGCACCAAAGATCATTTCCAATGTCTCGTTAGCATTATGACACTCAAATGTTAAGACTAGCAAGTAATGTCCATTCAAATTAAACTCACCGTGCTCCCAGGAGCAATCACTGGCATCGGCGGAGCGGTCTGACTGGACTTCTCGCACACAGACTGCACATTTGGTTTTCACAACAGAGTCATACTAGTTAGTAATGAGACTCAAATGTTAAGACTAGCAAGTAATCTGCAGAAGAAACTTACCACAAGGAGCTCGTACATGGCCCTTGCCTGCATGTCATTCCGTGCCCTCTCCTCCTCCAACATCTTTGTCGTCCTCTCCTCCAACTCCCGCTGCCTCTCCGCCACCTCCGCCAGAAGTTTCTCCGTTCTATCTCTCTCACTCTGTATAGCAGCCTGCAACACCACTCACATGACCATTTGTAATCATTGATGGAAGCGCACAAAATGTAATGGAGAAAGATAGCTGAGTACGTATAACTAACCTTGAAGGCGAGTTGGACTGGCCGTTCACGAGGCCTTATCTCAGGAGCAGAGCTCGACTGGCGCGCCTTGATCTCTGGGAGAGTGCTAGGACAATGGATAAGTCCATCTCCCATGGCTATGGAGCCATGGGACCTCCCGCCACCAGATATCATCAGCAGCTCTGTATCAATGGGACCCTGACTCGGGTTAAAGTCCTCCCCTTTCCTCGCCTTCCCCTGATCTCTATATTGAACGAGCTTGTTGTGGGCGGAGATGTTGGTGTAGTTCTTTGGATCATCAAGGTCAGACACAGAGAATGCCTTGACTTTCTTGTAAGGGCCAGTGTGGGCCATGGCATACAGGTCGTACACCTCTAGCACCTTATCCGCCTTATTGTAGCGTGCCTGAAAGAGAGAAACAAAGTAAATTAGTAATTAAAGGGCTAAAGCTAGCATGATGAATGAATTGCATGAATCATGAAGCAAACCACATACCCAGTTCTGCCCGTACTGAAATAAGTTGGAGCTGCCTTGGTGGTGTGGCACACCTTCCATTTGGGCACGTTTGTCCTTGGCATCTTTGTGGGTGGCCAGCCATTCTTTTGAGCACCACGCATTGACCAACACCTCCCAACAATCCATCCGATCCGCACACCATCTCGGAGGGGCCTAAGTTAGCAAATAGAAACTTGAGCGCTACGGCTATGAATTACTAAATGAAGGAAGTAAGTACAAGGCCTTAAGAATTACCTTCATGTACTTCTCCTTACTCAAGAACTTATCGCGGCACTCCTGCTTGGGCTTCTTGATACCACGCCCGGCGTAGTAGTCTCGAACAGCCTGCAGCCGAACCTCATGCCGTAAGTTCTGAAGTAGGCACTTGCACTCCTTGTGGATAACATGATCTGCCTCCTCCTCGTATCCCTCCTCACACCTGTAGAATGTCTGCAATCAAATGAGACAATATTGATTAGTAGAATTAATAACTAGCTAGTTGAAGATTTTTAATTGTGTAAAGGAGCAATTACCCAGAACTTTCTGATCACGACGTCTTCCCTCGTCTTGCACAAGACACCGTCGATAATCTCACCCGGCGGGGCCGGGGCAGCCAAGTAGTGCTCCCAAGTCAATCCAACCACTGGAAGCTGACCCTCACCAGGCAACATGACAAACGCCGGGAAGTTTTGCCGAATCAGAACTCCAAGGACGGAGTTGGGCCGGCGGACACTTTCATGGTGGTCCCAACCCCTGCAGCATGACAAGGCCAACACATCAGTTATTTGAAGAAACGTGAATGCAGAAGGTACAAAAAGATTAAATGCACTTACCTCTCCCCATCAGGGAAAATCAACCACCTCTGCTCGCGGGTCGCCAGCACAGACGGGAGCCGTGTAGCACCACGCTGGTAGATGTTGCCCCCCTCCTCCCCCTCCTCATCAGTCGGCTCCCCGCCATCATCAGCATGACCACTCGGCTCCCCGCCATCATCAGCGTGGCCACTCGGCTCCTCAGGCTGACCCGACTAGGTACCCCATCCAGACGTGTGCTCCTCCGGGGTCTCGTGGGCCCAAGTCTCATGGGTCGAAGGCCCGTCGACCCGAGGCTCGTGGGCCGAAGACCCGTGGACCGGAGTCCGTGCAGCCTCCTCCTCAGACGAGTCCACCCTAGCAGTCACGTGCTCGGGTGAAACAGCTGGGGGCGGCGGCGAGGAAGCGCCGTAAGAGTCACCCTACCTCCTCTCCCGCAACCACGTGCTCCACCTCCTCTCTTCTTCTTACCTCGTCCCCTGCTGGGCACCGCGGTCGATGAAGAAGGGCCCGGCGGTGTCGCCATACTGTCGAGCAACGCTCGGCGGAGAGGTGCGTGTGGAATGGAAGACCTCGCACCACGCGCCAATGAAGAAGGGGCCTCGGCGCGCTCCCGACCAGCGCCCACCATCTTTCAACACCTGCCATGACAAAGAATAAATGAAATTAGTACAACATAAAAAAAGTACCGACATGAATAATAATATGTATATCACTTAAGTGTATCATCATCAAGTACAACATAAAAAAATTGAATACCTGACACTACTAATAATCTCGATCAGTATCATCAATAAATGCATAATCATCATCATCACTATAATCAATGATGGGCTCATAGGGTTCATTGGCATCAACATGTGCAAGGCCACCTTGACGTAATCGGTCAAGCATTGACAGGTCATCCGCAGCAGTAACCTCTTCTTGTTCCGACTCTTCTTGTTCCTCCTCTGGGGTGATGTCGGATTCATTCTCGCTGTCTACTTCAATGTTTTGGGGTGAAGTATAGCGGTTCTTGAAACGCTTTTTGGAAAGACGTGTCTCTTGGAAGAATTCTCCTTCATATGTGGCTGGGTTAATGTGAGGTCCATAATCCTCTTCCTTTGGGGGAGAAAGTCTAGTACGTGGCGGCACTTCATAAATGAGTCCTTCTAGTCTCCTTCGGCTGAAACCAATAACATTTGAAGACTACGACATTCGGTGGGTTTTCACCATAGAACAGAAGTTCATAAATAACTTCAACTCTCCCATAATACTCGGTACCTCCTTCGCCGATAGAAGATACACAACAATTTGTAGACTTTCGGTCGGCCATAGATAGCTCTTTGCCATCGGTACGAAAGCGATACCCGTTGATGTCGTACTTGTCAAATGAACGGACCTTATAGTCAAAACCATTAGCGACTTGTCTCAATTCGGCGTCCATAGACTCTGAATTAGCCTACAAGTTTAATATGAAAGGATTGTTGCATTATGCACAAATTAGCGAATGAAATGAAATTGTCTAATAGAAATTACCGTTTGTTTGAACCAAGAGATGGAACCGGGATAGCCGCCTCCTTGCTTTGCGAGAAGCTCATACTCTTCGACGGAATCCTTTTGGATCTCCACTCCATACGAGAATATGGCGACGTATCGACTGTATGACATATCCAGGAATAAGAGCAGTTCAAAGGAAATAGAAGTTGCGAAACAATGTACCGAGAACTTACTCGATGTACGACCGCACTTCTATCAGGTTGTTGAAGATATACAACGAAATGGTCCGCCATTCTTCGTTATCCAAAGATACTGGATGTGAAACACTAGCTGGTGCGAGATTCCTTTTGAATAGGCTGAGGTTGGATCCACCCTTTTTAGGCTCGTCAGCATTGTACCGAGGCTCCGGACTATGCAAATAATGATTTTTGGCTTCGTAGTGCACTGTTACGAAGTTTGCCGCCTCCTCTGTGATGAATGCCTCAGCCATCGATGCTTCAATTCTACATTTATTTTTACATTTTTCTCGAAGCGTCTTCTGCATCCTCTCAGTTGGGTAGCACCAACGATTTTGCACGGGACCCCCAATCTTGCCTCGGTCGGGAGATGCAAAATCAAATGCTGCATTGGATTAAAGAAGCCCGGTGGACAGATCTTCTCTAACTTGCAGATCAACTCCGGCGCCAACTCTTCCATTTCTTCTAGCACGCCAGGCGATAGTTCTTTCGCACAAAGAACACAGAAGAAATAGCTGAGTTCTGCCAGTACTAGCCATTCATCCTCAGGGATGAAGCCATGCAACATCACCTGCATTACCCGCTCAATCCATATGTGCCAATCGTAACTCTTGAGACCAAATATCTTCAGTTTATCAAGATTCGCTCCCCTCTTTAGATTCGATGCATACCCATCGGGGAACATCAATTGCTGTTGCTCCCACAAGAGAAATTCCCTCATAGCTGGCCTTCCAAGATTGAACCATGCCCTTGGCTTCGTCCAGTTCTGCTTTCCTTTCGGTTCTTTCATGTTTTGTAACGGCCTATCACATAGCACCCCCAGATCGACTCTAGCCTTAGTATTATCCTTTGACTTCCCATCTATGCCGAACAATGTACCAAAAAGTGCCTCGGCGATATTCTTCTCAGTGTGCATCACGTCAATGTTGTGTGGGCAAAGGAGGTCTTTGAAGTAAGGCAGATCCCATAAGCATGTTTTGTGAGTCCACGCGTGCTTAGTATTATACCCCTTGAAGTACCCTGGACGTTGTGGATCTGGCTCAAGAGCGTTTAACTGATCCAGGGTCTGTTGGCCTGTCAATGCAGGTGGTGCAGAGTTTTTGACAACTCTACCCCTGATGAAGTTCTTCTTGTCTTTCCTGAACTTATGGCGAGGATCCAGGAACTGTCTATGCATGTCGGAGCAAGAAAACTTGCGACCGGCCTGAAGCCAATGAAACTCAAGAGCTCCCTTGCATGTGGGGCATGGGAACCTTCCATGCACACACCAGCCAATGAATAGCGCATACGCCGGCAAGTCATGCGTCGAGTACATGTACCAGACACGCATTATGAAGTTCTGTTTGCTAAAGGCGTCGTATGTCTTGAACCCATTATCCCAGGCTTCTTGCAATTCGTCCTTAAGCGGCTACATGTACACATTCATATTTTTCCCCGGATAGTTGGGTCCCGGAATTATCAACGTCCTTAAGCTCAGTGTGCTCGTGGAGTGGAAGTTTTGAAGACTCCAACATTTCATTGAAGGCCTTTGCAGATTCCTCCATCTCCTCGTCCGAATCCCGAGCATCATCATAGTCTTGCACCATGTTTTCCATCCCGGTACCATGCTCGTCGGTGCGACGACGATCCCCCTCAGCTCGGTCACGTGACTCACCATGAAATGTCCACACCGTATAATCGGGCGTAAAACCACTCTTCTGCAGGTGTTTGCCCATTTCAGCCTCTGTCTTCTTTTCCCAATTGCCGCACCGGAAACAGGGGCACCAGGTTTTCTTTTGGCCATTTGCAAATGCGGCTTGCACAAACCCCTTGGTTTTTATGAACCATTCAGCGCTCCATTTGTTCTGACCAGTGTGACCGGTATACATCCACGCACGGTCACTCATCTTGACTTTCAGAGCTACTGGACACACAACAATTATATATGTAATTCACCATATATATATTCATCAATTGATCTACTTTGTCAATTTTATTACGTCCATGCAACCTACACTCTAATAGGTAATGATAGGTCCTAATCCCACCTGTGGATGTGTAGATTGGGTTTATTTTCACATGCTATGCCCCGGATCCGGTGCAAAATTTAGGAAGCACCTCCCCGCTGTTCTCCTGATACATGTCTCTGCAATAAACAAAGAGGATGTGTACCCGGAGAACAACAGGGGAGGCACTGACGAAATTTATGCGTCGGATCTGGAGCAAAGCATATGGGAAAATGAACCCAATCTACACATACTCGGGCTGTCCATGGATAGCGTTGGACAATTCGAAAGAATCAAGGTTATAAATATGCAAATGCATGCATATCTATAACTATGACGCTTTCGAACGGGAGACACATATTGGTTACGCATACTGATGATTCAAGACACATATATAGCTAGCTATCAAGTTTCATCGGAATAGATCAAATAATTAATGGGGGAGGAGGACTTGTCATTTGTTCTCACCCACGAACGAAGGGGCAGAGCTCGTCAAACGCACGGCGAGGTCGTCGAACACCAAACCTCGCAGCGATGAAACAACTGCACATTTAAAACTACACGATCAACACAATTATATATGATGTGTTTCATAACAAAATCGGAAAATATATGACCTAACTAATAATTCACAAATATATGACCCCGTCGGCCTCTGGAAGGCCAAAGAACACCTTTTCGGGAGGTGTCGGGGGTCGGGGTGTCCTGTCGGTGTCGGGGTGCCGTGTCGGGGTCGGGG
>NC_041390.1:132022771-132034050 GCF_002162155.2 Triticum dicoccoides | reverse complement strand
CCTTTGCCGTCCGCCTTTTTGCTCTTTGCCGTCCGCTAGCGGACGGCAAAGAGGGGGGCCGTTAGGTTTTTTTTGCAGCTCGTCAGTGGGGCCCCCTCCCTCTTTGCCGTCCGCTAGTCGACGACAAAGAATCTTTGCCGTCTGCTAGCCGACGGCAAAGAACTGGCTGATGGCAAATTATGTCTTTTCCATCAGCCAGTTCTTTGCCGTCTGCTTTTTGGTAGCTGATGGCAAAGAGCTTCTTTGTCGTCTGCTAGCTGACGGCAAAGAGCTGGCAGATGGCAAAGTAGCTGATTCCAGTAGTGATAGCTCTATTATTTGAGTCACTTGGGATTTATATCTGCTAGTCACTATGAAGAACTTGAAAGATCAAAGAACCAAGATTTTTCCCTCAACTACTAGGGGAGGTAAGGAACTGTCATCTAGCTCTGCACTTGATTCACCTTCTGTTTTGAATAAACTTGTGACACCTACTCCTGCTACTCATTCTGATATGTCGCATGTTATTGATGATGCCACTTCTTCTATGCACGATACTTACGATGAAACTACTTCTATGCTTGATAATACTGTGCCACTAGGTGAATTTCTTGATGAGCAACTTGCTAGGGTTAGAGAGAATGAAATTATTGAAACTGATACTATTGATGAAAGTGATGATGAAGATTCTCCTCCTAGATATGAATTGCCTGTTGTGCCTGAGGGTTATGTAATGGATGAAGAAACTACTAGAGACATCTTAGCTTGCAATGATAGATCTGATATTAAGAAATTATTAGCTAAGCTTAAAGAAAAGTCTTTGAATCCTAGAATGAAATATGACCCTGCTTTTGCTACTTCACCTATCTTTATTACTGATAAGGATTATGATTTCTCTGTCGATCCTGAGTTAATTACTTTGGTTGAATCTGATCCTTTTTATGTCTATGAATCTGAAACTATTGTGGCACATCTTACTAAATTAAATGATATAGCCACCCTGTTCACTAATGATGAGAAAACTCGCTATTACTTTATCTTTAAGTTATTTCTGTTCTCATTAAAGGGTGATGCTAAAACATGGTTTGTTTCTCTTGATCTTGGTTGTGTGCGTAGTCCATAGGATATGATTTATTACTTCTGTGCTAAATATTTCCCCGCTCATAAGAAACATGCTGCCTTAAGGGAAATATATAATTTTGTACAAATTGAAGAAGAGAATCTCCCACAAGCTTGTGGGAGGCTTCTCCAATTACTTAATGTTTTGCCTGATCATCCTCTCAAGAAAAATGAAATACTTGATATCTTTTATAATGGACTAACCAATGCTTCCAGAGACTACCTGGATAGTTGTGCTGGTTGTGTTTTCAGGGAAAGAACAGTTGATCAAGCTAAATTGCTATTGAATAATATGTTGAGTAATGAAAATGATTGGCACTTCCTGAACCAACTCCTAAGCCAACTCCGAAGAAAAGGGGTATTCTATTTCTCAGTCCTGAAGATATGCAAGAGGCAAAGAAATCTATGAAAGAAAAAGGTATTAAAGTTGAAGATGGTAAGAATTTACCACCTATTGAAGAAATACATGGTCTTGATAACCTGACATAGGTATTAAAGGTAAATTCTCTCTATAGATTTTATAAATGTGAAATCCCATCTACTAAGTTTGCTAGCCAATGCTTGGTTGAATTTGATGACTTTATGGTTAAGCAAGAAGACTTCAATGCTTATGTTGGTAGACAATTGAAACATAATGCTCATATGCTTGAACACTTGAGTGATGATATGTCTAGAGTTAAAGGTGAGCTTCAACTTATTAGTAAACATGCTTCTATGGTTACCATTCAAGTAGAACAAATACTTAAGAATCAGAATGAATTGCTCAATGAATTAAATAATAAAAAAAATGATAATGTTGTTAGAGTCATGACTAGAGGGGGTAAAATGACTCAGGAACCATTGTATCCTAAGGGCCACCCTAAGAGAATTGAGCAAGATTCTCAGAGAACTAATATTGATGCACCTAGTTCTTCTAAGAAGAAGAAAAAGAAAAATGATAGGACTTTGCATGCTTCTAGTGAACCTATTGTTGACACACCTGAGAATCCCAATGATATTTCTATTTCTGATACTGAAGCACAATCTGGTAATGAACATGAACCTAGTGATAATGTTTAATGATGATGTTCATGTTGATGCTCAACCTAGCAATGATAATGATGTAGAGATTGAGCCTGCTGTTGATCTTGATAACCCACAGTCAAAAAATCAACGTTATGATAAGAGAGACTTTGTTGCTATGAAGCACGGTAAAGAAAGAGAACCATGGGTTCAGAAACCCATGCCCTTTCCTCCTAAACCATCCAAGAAAAAGGATGATGAGGATTTCGAGCGCTTTGCTGAAATGATTAGACCTATCTTTTTGCGTATGCGTTTGACTGATATGCTTAAAATGAATCCTTATGCTAAGTATATGAAAGATATTGTTACAAATAAGAGAAAGATACCGGAAGCTGAAATCTCCACCATGCTTGCTAATTACACTTTTACGGGTGGAATACCAAAGAAACTTGGAGATCCAGGAGTACCAACTATACCATGCTCCATCAAAAGAAACTATGTTAAAACTGCTTTATGTGATCTTGGAGCCTGTGTTAGTGTTATGCCTCTCTCTTTATATCATAGACTTGATTTGAATAAGTTGACACCTACTGAAATATCTTTGCAAATAGCTGATAAATCAACTGCTATACCTGTCGGTATTTGTGAGGATGTGCCTGTTGTGGTTGCAAACGTTGCTATTTTAACAGACTATGTTATTCTTGAAATTCCTGAGGACGATAGTATGTCGATTATCCCTGGTAGACCCTTTTTGAATACTGTAGGGGCTGTTATTGATTGCAACAAAGGCAATGTCACTTTTCATATTAATGGTAATGAGCGTACGGTACACTTTCCGAGGAAACAACCTCAAGTCCATAGTATCAATTCTATTGGAAAAATTTCAACGATTATTATTGGAGGTTTTGAATTTCCTCTTCCTACTATCAAGAAGAAATATGATACTCTTATTGTTGGGGATGTGCATATCCCCGTTGAGGTAACCTAGTGTTATTCGAAATTTCTCCGGTTTCATGTGATTTGGAATGAGTTTGTTAACAAGACTTGATCAACCTTGTTAGTGGATTCCTTTCGATGAGCATGAGATGGATGAAGTTAGAAAGCACAACCTTCTGTACCCTCTTTTTAATTTCTTTTATTTATATTAAATAAAGTAAAAATAGTATTTCATGTCTGTTTTCTGAATTATCCTTGCAATAAAAAATACCATGATAATAAAAGTTCTCCAAATGCCCTGAAAATTTAATATAATTTTTTCTGGAATATTCAAGAATTATTGGCACTAAGAACACACCAGGGGGCCTCACCATGTGCCCACGAGGGTGGAGGGCGCGCCCTACCCCTTGGGTGCGCCCCTGCCTCGTGGACCCCACGTGGGTCCCCTCCACTTATCCTTGCGCCCACACACTTCGTCTTCCTCCAGAAAAAATCACCCACCATCTCAAACTCGTGTTCTAGCTCATCTTGCTGCAATTTTCGATCTCCTTGCTCAAAGCTCCATTCACAAAACTGCTTTGGGGGATTGTTCTTTGGTATGTGACTCCTCCAATGGTCCAAATATTTTGTTCTAGTGCTTTATTTATTGCAAATTATTGCTGCTTAGGTGACCCAGTTCTTGAGCTTGCATGTCAAATTTATGTGGTCAAAAGTAGTTCTAATGCATGATATAGCCTCTAGGCATTTGTAGGAGTAGTTGCTATCAATTTTGTTGAGTTTGGTTCACTTTTACTTTGAGTCACTAAATAATTTCAGAAATTTTCAAAAAAAGATGAAGATATTCCTGAGGGGCTCATCGAGCCGAAGCTCTAAGGATAAGCAAAGTGAAGAGAATAAGAATCCCAAGTATAATCACCCTTGTACTGCGGAGGTTCGACCGTGTGAATGGCCTTGTGATGAGTTCTTGAGGGAAGTTGGGATTTATGAAGATTTTTATTATTTGGCTGAGAATGCAGGCCTCACCGACTTCCTCCACGACCAGCGTGAACAGTATCTCTTACTCACCAATATTTTTGTGCAAAATTTTCATTTCCATGCTAGGAGATCGCCACCTTTGGTGGAATTCTATTTATATGATGAGCATAAGGAGATGTCACTTTATGATTTTTGCCGGGTTTGTAGGATACCCTTTGAGGGTAGCATACAAGAACCACATCGTAATGATGTGGAGGGATTTATTGATACATTGTTGTAGGGGAAACGAGGAAAGTTTCTGATGTGAGAATCACTAGCATACATTTTCCTGTTCTACATTACTTTGCAATATTTGCTAGTAGATGCTTAATTGGTCGCGGGAACTATGGAAATCTTAGTGCTCCGGATATTGTTATTTTGTGCCATGCTTTGTTTCGTGATACTACTTTTAGTTTAGGCACTATTGTTGCTAAACGGTTAAATCTGAACCGTACAAAGGGTCCCGTCTTGGGAGGCATCTTCGCCTTGTGCCTTGCTACACACTTTAACATACCTATTAGGCATTATGAGAAAGAGGAAAAGCTGCTGCCTCATATTTTGCTAGATTATAAGAGCATGGTAGCACATGATTTCATTGTTAAGCATAAGAAGAAGATGCTTAACTATAGAGTGATATTTGATAAGAGACACTTTGAGACTATTACCTTGCCTGCTCCCTCTTTGTTCAACATATTTTCAGGCACGTACCTTGTTTTGCCAGAGGTCGTTCAGGCATACTAGAGCTTGATATCAGCTCCAGAGCCGGAGCTACTATCTGATCCTCACCATCAGTCCGTTTTTCAGTGGGATCCGGAGGAGATCGCCAACCAGTGGCACCCCGAGGACCCTCCTCGGTACACTGGAGAGGGCAGTTTTGATCTGTGGGCATAGACCAACTTATGCCAAAAGCCTAACCTTGGGGTAGTACATATTTCTCACCGACATTACATTCATGTTCACACACTCATGCCAGTTGTCGGTGCTCATACTTTTTCATTGTATCATCCATGCTAGTTTATTTTCTTTTTAAGCTTTCTTCTTGTGTGTTTGAAAAACCTTAATAAAAAACCAAAAAAATTAGTTGTAGCTTTTAGCTAGTTTACTTTCCATGCTTGTAGTAGTAATAATTAAAAGAAAACCCAAAAAGATTTCTCGTTCTTCTTTTGCTTGTTGGGAGCTTTCCCGTGTAAATAGTTTTATTTCCTTTCTTTTCCTTGGGGTCGAGAGGAGAAGACCATGATGAAAATGTGGAGTGGTTATCATATGCATTATTGTTGATCTAACAAAGAGCCCATATTACCTTGTCTTCTCCCTTGAATTGAATGCTTGCAGATTCCAGCTTAGTCCAATGCACGTGCACTATTATTATTATCCACACTATTCGGTTGTGCAAGTGAAAGGCAATAATGATGATATATGATGGACTGATTGAGATGAGAGAAGCTGGTATGAACTCGACATCTCTTGTTTTTGTAAATATGATTAGTTCATCGTTCCTGATTTAGCCTATTATGAATCAAACATGTTTGCAATGACAATTAGAGACTATAGTTTGCTTATGCCATGCTTAATTTGCTAGGAGTTTATAATGGTTTACCTTGCGTGCCAACATGCTATTAAAATGGTTGTGGTGTGGTATGATGGGGTGGTATCCTCATTTGAACGATTCGAGTGGCTTTACTAGGCACATGTTCACGCATGTTGTTGAAACAAAATCAACATAGCCTCCACAATATTTATGTTCATGGTGAATTATATCCTACTCATGCTTGCATTCAGTGTTGATTAATTTTAATGCATGTTCATGACTGTTGTCGCTCTCTAGCTGGTCGCTTCCCAGTCTCTTTCTAGCCTTCACTTGTACTAAGCGGGAATACTGCTTATGCATCCAACTCCATAAACCCCAAAAGTTATTCCATATGAGTCCACCATACCTTCCTATATACGGTATCTACCTGCCGTTCCAAGTAAATTTGTATGTGCCAAACTCTAAACCTTCAAATAAACATTCTGTTTTGTATGACCAAATAGCTCATGTATCAACTAGGGCTATCTGTATCTTCCATGCTAGGCGGGTTATTCTCAAGAGGAGGACTCCGCTCCGCACTCACGAGAAAACGGCTGGTCACCGGGACGCCCAGTCCCATGCTCAAATCGAATCAAAATAATTGCAAACAAAACTCCCCCGGGATTGTTGTTAGTTGGAGGCACCCGTTGTTTCGGGCAAGCCATGGATTGATGCTTGTTGGTGGTGGGGGAGTATAAACTTTACCATTCTGCTACCTCTTGAGCACTGTGTTGGTTTTCCCTTGAAGAGGAAAGGGTGGTGCAGTAAAGCAGTGTAAGTATTTCCCTCAGTTTTTGAGAACCAAGGTATCAATCCAGTAGGAGACCACGCGTGAGTCACCTCGTACCTACACAAACAAATAAGAACCTCGCAACCAACGCGATAAAGGGGTTTTCAATCCCTTCACGGCCACTTGCAAGAGTGAGATATGATAGAGATGATAATAATAAGATAAGTATTTTTGGTATTTTTATGATATAGATTGAAAGTAAAGATTGCAAAATAAAATAGATTGGAATTTTGTATGATGGAAAATAGACCCAGGGCCATAGGTTTCACTAGTGGATTCTCTCAAGACAACATAAGTATTACGGTAGGTGAACAAATTCCTGTCGAGCAATTGATAGAAAAGCGAATAATTATGAGAATATCTAGGCATGATCATGTATACAGGCATCACATCCATGACAAGTAGACCGACTCCTGCCTGCATCTACTACAATTACTCCACACATCGACCGCTATCCAGCATGCATCTAGAGTATTAAGTTCATGCAATATGATATAAACCCCATCTTTTTATCCTCGAAGGCAACAACACAATACGTGTCGATTCCCTTTCTGTCACTGGGATCGAGCACCGCAAGATTGAACCCAAAGCTAAGCACTTCTCCCATTGCAAGAAAGATCAATCTAGTAGGCCAAACGAAACTGATAATTCGAAGAGACTTGCAAAGATAAACCAATCATACATAAAAGAATTCAAAGATGATTCAAATATTGTTCATAGATATCTAGATCATAAACCCACAATTCATCGGATCTCGACAAACACACCGCAAAAAGAAGAGTTACATCGAATAGATCTCCAAGAGAATCGAGGAGAACTTTGTATTGAGATCCAAAGAGAGAGAAGAAGCCATCTAGCTACTAGCTATGGACCCGAAGGTCTGAGGTAAACTACTCACACATCATCGGAGTGGCCATGGAGTTGATGTAGAGGCCCTCCATGATCAGTGCCCCCTCCGGCGGAGCTCCAGAAAAGGCCCCAAGATGGGATCTCTTGGGTACAGAAGGTTGAGGCGGTGGAAATAGGGTTTCATGGTGCTCCTGGATGTTTGCGGGGTATGTGAACATATATAGGAGGAAAAAGTAGGTCGGTGGAGCAACAAGGGGCCCACGAGGGGGGAGGGCGCACCCAGGGGTGTAGGCGCGCCCCCTGCCTCGTGGCCGCCTTGTTGATTGCTCGACGTCCACTCCAAGTCCTCTGGATCACGTTTGTTCCAAAAATCACGTTCCCGAAGGTTTCATTCCGTTTGGACTCCGTTTGATATTCCTTTTCTACGAAACACTGAAATAGGGAAAAAAACAACAATTTGGGCTGGGCCTCCGGTTAATAGGTTGGTCCCAAAAACAATATAAAAGTGTAACATAAAGCCCATTAACATCCAAAACATATAATATAATAGCATGGAACAATTAAAATTTATGGATACGTTGGAGAAGTATCAGCATCCCCAAGCTTAATTCCTACTCGTACTCGAGTAGGTAAATGATAAAAACATAATTTTTGATGTAGAATGCTTTCTAGATGTCAGGACCCCGATCCTAAGTCACACCGATCTAGCATGTAGCACATCATATCACTTTGCGGCCTCACGCACGGTATTCCCACGGGTGCCACCTTACCTGGCCCGGGACCGTTTGCGCCTTTTGGCTCACGTATATGATAGTGTCGCTAGCATCCATATGACAAAGAACCCGGGCTGACATGGCTAGTCGTGAACTCAAAGTGGCACTAACTTATAGGGATAGGCATCCATGACCCAGCATCGAACGTGTCGGTCATCAGCGAGTGAATCCAGGCTGTAGCACTGGGCTAGCAGGACTCCGGTGAACCGGGCTGTAGCGGGCTAACAGGACTCCGGTATTCATCGCGTGACATTTCCCCGAAGGGACAGACACAGGAACGAAGAAGGACACATGCCGGCCAGCCTAAGTGTTCCGGAGCAGTAGCAAGCTACCATGGCTCAGTGGAAACACTAGGAGACATTTCCCGGTAAGAGAGGCTACTAAGGATAAACAACTAGATAGCCAGATCCCACACATACCAAGCATTTCAATAACATACACACAATATGCTCGATATGTGCAAATACAACATGGCATCACAACATGACTCTACGACTCAAGTATTTATTCATTAGGCTCCGGGGGCGGGATATTACAAACATGGGTCTCATGACCCAACAATCAGAGCATACAAGTCAAAGCACATGCGGAAGCTTAACATGTCTGAGTACAGACAACTATAAATGAAAAAGGCTGAGAAGCCTTACTATCTACCAGATCCTGCTAAGGGCACAAGATCGTAGCTGAGGTAACAAGCTAAACGTCAAAGTCCACGTGGAACTACTAGTGAGACTGAAGTCTCTCTGCAAAAACATAAATTAAGCAACGTGAGTACAAATGTACCCAGCAAGACTTACATCAGAACTAACTACATATGCATCATTATCAACAAAGGGGATGGTGGGGTTTAACTGCAGCAAGCCAGCTTTGACTCGGTGGCTATCCTAAACTACAACTGCAAGTCACTCTTTTGAGGTGGCGCACACGAGTCCACATATTCACCATATCAATACACCACTATGGAACCGCTCCCGTCTCCCTGCGAGAACGCCATCCATAGCACTCACGCTTATCTTGCGTATTTTAGAGTATCCACTTTCACTTGTCTATGAACTGATATAAGCAACCCAGAAGTCCTTTACCGCGGACACGGCTATTCGAATAGATGATGTTAACCCTGCAGGGGTGTACTTCTTCATACATGTTTCCACCACTTAGCGTCTGCACACGACATGTGCTCGGCAGACTTCAAGCGAAAGCCGACGTGGGTGTAGACCACGACCTACCTAAACACTCAAGTCTCTAGTCCAGGTTTATCGCCTATTCGGGTTCCATCCATGAGGAGATCCGGCCGGAGTTTCGCTCACAGCCCCAAACGATGTGAACAGGGTTCCCGAGACACCAAACGGGCGCCCGGTACACCGTGCCACATGCCTACCGCATCACAGCCCACCCCTCCGGTCAGCGCTGCCCACGGCCTCCAGCATACTACAAACACCAGAAACTACTTGCAACTCCTGGACAGAGGACAAGGGTGAATAAGAAGTCGAGCGGGGTCATATTTCAGGGCCCAATGTATGGTAGTAGCTGAGTCATGGATCACAAACACAGAACTCAGTTCCTAAGGACGGCTTCAATGAGACAACCCACCATGTACTCCTACATGGCCTCTCACCGCTACCTTGACCAAATCGTGTTCACCACTTTGCTCACACATAGTAGGACATGTTCACATACCTCTGATTCATCCCCGATGAATCAGACCTGACTCAACTCTAAGCAGTAGCAGGCATGACAACAAGCATGAATGAGTAGGCACAACAGGGCTCAAACAACTCCTACTCATGCTAGTGGGTTTCATCTATTTACTGTGGAATGACAGGTCATGCAAAGGATAAAGGGGTTCAGCTACCGCAGCAAGTAACAGTTGAATCGTTGTTGTCCTAATGCAGTAAAAGAGAGTAGGAGCGAGAGAGTAGGATTGTATCGGAATGAACAAGGGGTTTTGCTTGCCTGGCACTTCTGAAGATAACATTGAGTCTTCATCAGTGTCAACGATCACATCATCGGTACAGCGTCTACCGAGGGGGAACAACACCAGCAAACACAGAAGAAACATGATCAATGCAATGCACAATATGATGCATGCTATGACATGGCAATATGAATGTATTTTGGGCTAATGCACCTAGCTATGATTTAAATGAAGTTGGTTTGAATACAAGATTCAAATTCAAACTCCATATGTGATTATTCAAATGCCATTTAATTGATTTGTGCTAAATAGCAGCTATATGTTGTTCTAACAAGCATGAAAATGGTACAGATGGATTCCTTGAATTTTTTTGATAATTTTTCATATATAATTTATTTAATTTGGAGTTACGGTTGAATTTCTATGATTTTTAGAAGTTTATACAATTTTCTGGAATTTCTGAATTATTTTAAATCCAGAAATAATTAATTGCGTCATCCTAACGCCAGCATGATGTCAGCGAGTCAACGGCCTGGTCCAGGTCAAACCTGGCGTGTGGGGTCCACACGTCAGTGACACAGGAGCTAATCCCGGTCAAACCCAGCGCTGACTGGGGTTTGACCAGGGGTGGGGCCTTCTGTCAGTGGCTGTTAGTGTGCTAATTGGGGGGATTAGCCGCTAATGGCAACGCCACGTCAGCAAGTGACGCCGGCGACCACGGCGACGGCGAGACCTCGCCAGAGTTGCTCGGGACGGCGCTACAGGGCACCGTTTTGCTCGGGGTTTGCGGCTACAGCGAGCTGGAAGACTCGCGCATCTAGTGGTGGTGGCGCCAGCAGCTGCGGTGGTCGGGATCGACGGCGGCGACCAAATCGGCGGCAGCCGGAGTTCGGGTGCGGTCGGGTTCGGCGCTGCTGCTCACAAACGAGGGAGCTGAGGCGCTGGAGGGGCTCTACGGGTCGCGGCAAGCACAACGAGTGCGCGCCCGTGACCAAATGGTCACCGGGGTTTCGCCGGAGTCGAGCTCGCGCGGCGGTGGTTTTCGGTCTTGATGGAATCGGCGGCCAGAGCGAGCAAAAGAGAACGGGGGTAGGGGTGAACGATGGCGGGGCTTACAGGGGGTCGATTGGAGGCCCAGCGGTTCGGGGGAGACATCGGAGGTGGCGAGCGGGCGCCGGCGATCTCGGGCAGCCGGAGATGGGGGAGACGGCGTGGGCGGCGATGCAGGGCTCCCGCAGTCGAACGGGCTGGCGTAGACGATGCAGGAGACGATGGCGGTTCTTCTGGGCTTATCGACAGGGCGAGGGGTGGCCGGTGGCCACGGTGGTTGCGAGC
>NC_041390.1:132014345-132022368 GCF_002162155.2 Triticum dicoccoides | reverse complement strand
GCGAGGGAGAAGTGAGAGGGGGTCGGGGAGGCGCGTGGCGTCGCGGACGGGGTCCAGGGCGACGAGAGGAAGGCGACAAGCAGGAGGTGGCCGGGGCATCGCCAGCGCTCGCCACCGAGCTACTTCGGGGCGAGGGGAGGAAGACGACAGGGGGGGGACGCCTGGTGGGCTGGGCCGCACAGGAGCTGGGCCGGCTGGGCTGAGAGGTGAGCGCCAGGTAAGTCCAGGTAAGTTTCTGTTCTTTTATTGTTTTTTCCTATTTCTGTTTTCTATTTTCTGTAGTTTGTTTTGATTTAGTTTTAGACACTAAATCATTTAATAAATTCTGTAGGTTTTTATGTGGCTTGGTAAAATATATACAAAGCCACTCACAAACTTCCAGAATTATTGGAGTCATATTTAATATATATTAAATATAAATCCAAAGCAAATAGTTATTGGATTAATTCAAATGGCCAAAATAAATATTTCTGTGACTCCAAAAATATTGGTTTGAATTTTACCTCTTACCAACATTTCTATGGGATAACAGGAACATTTTCTTGGACTCATTTGAGAAGATTTAAATGTTGATCATTTTTAGAAAGTATCTGAGGCTTTGGAAATCCCTCAATTCAAATTTCATTTGAATTAAAACATGATGCTCACATGAGGTCTAGCCTAGTGCATAATAGGACCAGGGATGTGACAACTCACCCCCACTAAACAAAAATCTCGTCCCGAGATTCAAGCGTAGGGTAAGGTGAAGGGGGAACGCCAACTAGCACAATCTTCACGATCCAGATTGCACTTCATTTGAACGTTGATTCGATCATCATCTTGTCTCGACGTCTTGCTCTGGGAACTCCAACCAACATGACAACGAGAGGAGAAGGGATCTCTAGAAGGATCAATCTTCTCGAAGGTCGAACAACTCAGGATTAACTCTCGGAATGAGACGTAGCAACATCTCTCGAGCTGAGAGACGAAGCACACCTCTAGAGGAATGGAGTGGAACGGATGATGAGGGTTCACTAGGTAGACAACAATTCCAGACTTAAGAATGTGGTGATCGGTTGTCAACGTAGTGAGGAGTTGAATTGCCATGATACCATAACGATGCACCTTAGGGAAGGTGACTCGTAGAAATATCCCCTTAAGTGGCAAAAAGAATTACCTTTGATTCAAAGATCATTGAAACTCTTTATACCAGCTTAAGGCAATCATAATTGATCATTTAGAGGGGTTCGGTAGAATGGCATACCCGGATTAGAATGGATGATGTGGATTACCTTGTTGAAGACAACGTAATGGATGAATTTGCTTATCACCGGAAATGGAAGAGACCCATGGTAGAATGGCACATTGGCGGTGCAAGCTGGGAACAAAATGCAAATGCTGGGAATGATTCTGTTTACTGGGGAAGAACCCAGCAATAGAGAGTGAATTCGCTGTTTGAAAAGATCATAGCATTGCCGAGGAAACTGAGAGGAATCCCAGTTAGTGCCGATGATAACACGTAACGCTTGTGCGTGCTCTCAAGAACTTGAGCATTTCCACAATCATCAAGGTTTTACCAACATCCGTGTCAAGGATCCTGGCAACACAACATACTATCATGATGGCTAATGATGGATGATGCAGACACAAAGGAAGATAACACCTTCTCAGATTACACCTTAGCGAAGCCAAGGAACAAAATCTGGATGATCGACCGAGAGACATTTAGCACTCTGCTTCTAATGTTCTCTTTGATGTGCTAGCGTATCCCATTCATTGAAATGGTTTGGTATCTAGAACATCAAGTAAAAGGTCGGACTTCGGGAGCACAAGAATCCATAAGGAATAACTACGGAGGTAAATCCTGCGAAATCCTTATGGGGAGGTGGCCAACTTCCTCAATCAAGATACTACAATAATAGGTCTTCCGGCTGGGTGTGTTAGCCACGACATCCACTTTACCGGTTACAGAGAGACCATTATCATAGTTCTTGGGAAATGTTCCAACCGTCATATCTGCCTGAGATTCAGATCTGGTTGGTGTCAGGATATTCCAGACTCATCGAGTCTAGGAAGAAAAATGAAAGTTTGCAACACAAATCGACGAAATGACGTTGCGAGATTCTCGGGAAATGAACTACGATAGCAAGCTCCAAAACATGAGCTGGTTCTGCTACACATGTGTGAACACGCTGTCTCAGACAAACATGATCACATGGTAGTCTTACAATAAAACACTACCGAGTTCTGGTAGGGAACCATCATTGAGGATATAGGAATCTTGTGCACGAACTAGTATTTGCACAGCAACTCCTTTTCCTTGAACAAATCAATCAGTGGCTTGGTGTGCTAGGGATACATATAGAATGAAGGTTGCAAATCTCCAAACTACAGAATACTTCGCACGTGTGCATGACTGATTTGGGATGATTCCAAAGGAAACAAAACAATCTTCCTCGAATTCATGGCGGCAACGTACATCAGATGCACATGAATTAGAGGAAGTCACTACTTTCATCCAAACATAGGCTTCATGAACGGAGCACGAAGGCATTGCTTACAAAATTTTCAACACTAGGTTGATGTTCAACATGATTCATGGGGGGAGACGAAATGCTACTGATGGGCTCAATAGCAACTCATCGGAATTTCCATATCACTGGACTTCCACCCTCATGTGAACACGGTGATAGCATTGGTCAGACCAAAGATGTAATGGTGTATGCTCGAGGGATCAACCACGAGTAAGACAACATTACGAGCATCGTTGGTACTGATTTGATTTGACGATAGCCCACACTCAAATCAAAGGATTGATAAGACAATAGGTCCAGCAACTGATCACAGGGACCAATCGATGAAGATATCATCTTTCTTCAACACACACTACACAAGAATATCCCTTTGGAATGAACTAAGTCAGGCAAGCTTTTATCTTCCAAGTCTCCAAGTTGTTGTCTAGCTTAACCAACTAGCTCAGGGGTATCCAACACGGATTCTTGGAGAAAGGGTGGTTTACAGGATAAACCAACTTGATCACGAGCTCAACATAACAGTCAGGTGACAACCTGGTGATACCTTCGAGAAGATATTCAAAAAATCACGAACCACCGATATGTTACTAAGCTCGAGAACAATCTTGCTTTCCAGGGCAAGACGATATGATCAATAGAGCGAAGATTTGAAATAATCCTAACTCATCGGTCGAAGAGTGCACCGAGAACAAGGACTAGGTAGCACAATCAGTCTTAGAATGATGATTCCATAACCAACACACTAAGAATGAAAGTTTTGTCCTTTAACTACCAAGCAATAGCATTGCTAGGAGTGTTGATTTCACACATCACGATTCACTTGTCAGCGTTCCGGTTGCAACAACACGGGGACCGAGAAATGAATAACGATGGTGAGAAGTATCACTACATCAAGAATCCATAAGAGAAGGTGCAACCCTCATGACATTCCTGACATAAAGTAGGTAATACTTCAGGGTAGAACAGAACAAAAGCTAGGTTGGCATTTTGATCTGTGAGATACAACTACTTTGACCCAATCCTGGATATGGACGAGGTACTGGAGTTTGTTTCTCCTAGTCATTCTGGAATAGAATGGCTTGACGGACCACAAGAGTAATAGGCATCGATGAGCGGATGCAAGCATACTATTGATTATCAATTGATAGATGGAGGTCAGAAAACAATTAAGGAGGGACAACTCAAGGAACATATAATTTTCTGAGTTGTGGATGCATAGATTAGTATGTCGAACCAAGTTCAACATGTTTCTTCCGGATAACCCATGCAGAAAAGTAGGACTGGCAGAGTCACGATTTATGAATGGAGAACTCCTCAAGAGTACTCTGATTGTGGTCTTTTGGTTCAAATAACTTCTGCCTGAATGGTTCATGGTATTTGGAGGAAGGAAATACCACGGACCTCGAGGACTATCGCAAAGTTACTAATATCCTAAAGGAACTAGCAAACACTATCAACATGAATTAAGTAGAGTGAATCTCGGGTTCAAGACCCATGAATAGAATACCTACTCCTAAGTAGCATCATGGGATGCTTTCGAGAATAAAAGCCAGAATCATCACACTGGGACACAAAACATGGCTAGACTACTAGATGATCCCCTCAGACACCTAGGGTCATAATAGTAACTCCAACATAAATGTCAAGGTAATAGAATACCTCAACTCAACAATTAGTGTGATTGAGCTGGCATAAAGGAACATCGAAACCAGAGGGAAAGGATTTTGCAAACGCATCAGACTATTTAGAAACCTGGGATGACTCAGACAGCATAACGGCTGTAAATGCTCAGAAAAGATTTGAGACATTCACAAAAATGGTGGCATAACCACTCAGAAGCACAATATCAAGGTTTCGAGATCAACAATTAACATACGGAAGTGATAGGAACTGAAACGAGGCTTAAGTCCAACAATCTATAAGTCTACGGATTAGTAACACGTGATCCTGATAGAAAGAAGAGATAGCCTAGTTCCTTAACCCCGCAGGAAAGATAAGATGACTCAGATCAGAAGGCATAAGGTATAAGGAGTAAAAAGAGCCTTACGTTCCATCCCACAATCAATTCCCTTACATAACTAAAGAATTTCTAGACTCAACTTCGACCAGTTGGCTTGGTAATCCTACAGGCAGTCAAGCTCTGATACCAACGCTGTCAGGACCCCGATCCTAAGTCACACCGATCTAGCATGTAGCACATCATATCACTTTGCGGCCTCACGCACGGTATTCCCACGGGTGCCACCTTACCTGGCCCGGGACCGTTTGCGTCTTTTGGCTCACGTAGATGATAGTGTCGCTAGCATCCATATGACAAAGAACCCGGGCTGACATGGCTAGTCGTGAACCCAAAGTGGCACTAACTTACAGGGACAGGCATCCATGACCCAGCATCGAACGTGTCGGTCATCAGCGAGTGAATCCAGGCTGTAGCACTGGGCTAGCAGGACTCCGGTGAACCGGGCTGTAGCGGGCTAACAGGACTCCGGTATTCATCGCGTGACATTTCCCCGAAGGGACAGACACAGGAACGAAGAAGGACACATGCCGGCCAGCCTAAGTGTTCCGGAGCAGTAGCAAGCTACCATGGCTCAGTGGAAAGACTAGGAGACATTTCCCGGTAAGAGAGGCTACTAAGGATAAACAACTAGATAGCCAGATCCCACACATACCAAGCATTTCAATAACATACACACAATATGCTCGATATGTGCAAATACAACATGGCATCACAACATGACTCTACGACTCAAGTATTTATTCGTTAGGCTCCGGGGGCGGAATATTACAAACATGGGTCTCATGACCCAACAATCAGAGCATACAAGTCAAAGCACATGCGGAAGCTTAACATGTCTGAGTACAGACAACTATAAATGAAAAGGCTGAGAAGCCTGACTATCTACCAGATCCTGCCGAGGGCACAAGATCGTAGCTGAGGTAACAAGCTAAACGTCGAAGTCCACGTGGAACTACTAGTGAGACTGAAGTCTCTCTGCAAAAACATAAATTAAGCAACGTGAGTACAACTGTACCCAGCAAGACTTACATCAGAACTAACTACATATGCATCATTATCAACAAAGGGGATGGTGGGGTTTAACTGCAGCAAGCCAGCTTTGACTCGGTGGCTATCCTAAACTACGACTGCAAGTAACTCTTTTGAGGTGGCGCACACGAGTCCACATATTCACCATATCAATACACCACTATGGAACCGCTCCCGTCTCCCTACGAGAACGCCATCCATAGCACTCACGCTTATCTTGCGTATTTTAGAGTATCCACTTTCACTTGTCTATGAACTGATATAAGCAACCCAGAAGTCCTTTACCGCGGACACGGCTATTCGAATAGATGATGTTAACCCTGCAGGGGTGTACTTCTTCATACATGTTTCCACCACTTAGCGTCTGCACACGACATGTGCTCGGCAGACTTCAAGCGAAAGCCAACGTGGGTGTAGACCACGACCTACCTAAACACTCAAGTCTCTAGTCCAGGTTTATCGCCTATTCGGGTTCCATCCATGAGGAGATCCGGCCGGAGTTTCGCTCACAGCCCCAAACGATGTGAACAGGGTTCCCGAGACACCAAACGGGCGCCCGGTACACCGTGCCACGTGCCTACCGCATCACAGCCCACCCCTCCGGTCAGCGCTGCCCACGGCCTCCAGCATACTACAAACACCAGAAACTACTTGCAACTCCTGGACAGAGGACAAGGGTGAATAAGAAGTCGAGCGGGGTCATATTTCAGGGCCCAATGTATGGTAGTAGCTGAGTCATGGATCACAAACACAGAACTCAGTTCCTAAGGACGGCTTCAATGAGACAACCCACCATGTACTCCTACATGGCCTCTCACCGCTACCTTTACCAAATCGTGTTCACCACTTAGCTCACACATAGTAGGACATGTTCACATACCTCTGATTCATCCCCGATGAATCAGACCTGACTCAACTCTAAGCAGTAGCAGGCATGACAACAAGCATGAATGAGTAGGCACAACAGGGCTCAAACAACTCCTACTCATGCTAGTGGGTTTCATCTATTTACTGTGGAATGACAGGTCATGCAAAGGATAAAGGGGTTCAGCTACCGCAACAAGTAATAGTTGAATCATTGTTGTCCTAATGCAGTAAAAGAGAGCAGGAGCGAGAGAGTAGGATTGTATCGGAATGAACAAGGGGTTTTGCTTGCCTGGCACTTCTGAAGATAACATTGAGTCTTCATCAGTGTCAACGATCACATCATCGGTACAGCGTCTACCGAGGGGGAACAACACCGGCAAACACATAAGAAACACGATCAATGCAATGCACAATATGATGCATGCTATGACATGGCAATATGAATGTGTTTTGGGCTAATGCACCTAGCTATGATTTAAATGAAGTTGGTTTGAATACAAGATTCAAATTCAAACTCCATATGTGATTATTCAAATGCCATTTAATTGATTTGTGCTAAACAGCAGCTATAAGTTGTTCTAACATGCATGAAAATGGTACAGATGGATTCCTTGAATTTTTCTGATAATTTTTCATATATAATTTATTTAATTTGGAGTTACAGTTTAATTTCTATGATTTTTAGAAGTTTATACAATTTTCTGGAATTTCTGAATTATTTTAAATCCAGAAAGAATTAATTGCGTCATCCTAACGCCAGCATGATGTCAGCGAGTCAACGGCCAGGTCCAGGTCAAACATGACGTGTGGGGTCCACACGTCAGTGACACAGGAGCTAATCCCGGTCAAACCCAGCGCTGACTGGGGTTTGACCAGGGGTGGGGCCTTCTGTCAGTGGCTGTTAGTGTGCTAATTGGGGGGATTAGCCGCTAATGGCAATGCCACGTCAGCAAGTGACGCCGGCGACCACGGCGATGGCGAGACCTCGCCGGAGTTGCTCGGGACGGCGCTACAGGGCACCGTTTTGCTCGGGGTTTGCGGCTACAGCGAGCTGGAAGACTCGCGCATCCAGTGGTGGTGGCGGCAGCAGCTGCGGTGGTCGGGATCGACGGCGGCGACCAAATCGGCGGCGGCCGGAGTTCGGGTGCGGTCGGGTTCGGCGCTGCTGCTCACAAACGAGGGAGCTGAGGCGCTGGAGGGGCTCTACGGGTCACGGCAAGCACAACGGGTGCGCGCCCGTGACCAAATGGTCACCGGGGTTTCGCCGGAGTCGAGCTCGCGCGGCGGTGGTTTTCGGTCTTGATGGAATCGGCGGCCAGAGCGAGCAAAAGAGAACGGCGGTAGGGGTGAACGATGGCGGGGCTTACAGGGGGTCGATTGGAGGCCCAGCGGCTCGGGGGAGACATCGGAGGTGGCGAGCGGGCGCCGGCGATCTCGGGCGGCCGGAGATGGGGGAGACAGCGTGGGCGGCGATGCAGGGCTCCCGCAGTCGAACGGGCTGGCGTAGACGATGCAGGAGACGATGGCGGTTCTTCTGGGCTTATCGACAGGGCGAGGGGTGGCCGGTGGCCATGGTGGTTGCGACCGACGTCGG
>NC_041390.1:131990395-132013674 GCF_002162155.2 Triticum dicoccoides | reverse complement strand
GTGAGAGGGGGTCGGGGAGGCGCGTGGCGTCGCGGACGGGGTCCAGGGCGACGAGAGGAAGGCGGCAAGCAGGAGGTGGCCGGGGCATCGCCAGCGCTCGCCACCGAGCTGCTTCGGGGCAAGGGGAGGAAGACGACAGGGGGGGGGGACGCCTGGTGGGCTGGGCCGCACAGGAGCTGGGCCGGCTGGGCTGAGAGGTGAGCGCCAGGTAAGTCCAGGTAAGTTTCTGTTCTTTTATTGTTTTTTCCTATTTCTGTTTTCTATTTTCTGTAGTTTGTTTTGATTTAGTTTTAGACACTAAATCATTTAATAAATTATGTAGGTTTTTATGTGGCTTGCTAAAATATATACAAAGCCACTCACAAACTTCCAGAATTATTGGAGTCATATTTAATATATATTAAATATAAATCCAAAGCAAATAGTTATTGGATTAATTCAAATGGCCAAAATAAATATTTCTATGACTCCAAAAATATTGGTTTGAATTTTACCTCTTACCAACATTCTATGGGATAACAGGAACATTTTCTTGGACTCATTTGAGAAGATTTAAATGTTGATCATTTTTAGAAAGTTTCTGAGGCTTTGGAAATCCCTCAATTCAAATTTCATTTGAATTAAAACATGATGCTCACATGAGGTCTAGCCTAGTGCATAACAGGACCAGGGATGTGACACTAGAATATTCTTCAATGTATTTTTATCTATTGTGGCATGAATGTTCAGATCTGAAAGATTCAAGATAAAAGTTTATTGTTGACATAAAAATAGTAATACTCCAAGTATACTAATCAAGCAATTATGTCTTCTCAAAATACCATAGCCAAAGAAAACTTATCCCTACAAAGTCATATAGTTTGGCCATGCTTCATTTTCGTCACACAAAATGCTCTCATCATGCACAACCCCGATGACAAGCCAAGCAATTGTTGCATACTTAGCCTTTTCAAACTCTTTCAACTTCTACGCAATATATGAGCGCGAGCCATGGACATAGCACTATGGGTGGAATAGAATATGATGATTGAGGTTGTGTGAGAAGACAAAAGGGAGAAAGTCTCACATTGACGCGGCTAATCAATGGGCTATGGAGATGCCCACCGATTGATGTCAATGCAAGGAGTAGGGATTGCCATACAACAGATGCACTAGAGCTATAAATATATGAAAGCTCATCAATGAAACTAAGTGGGTGTGCATCCAACTTGCTTGCTCACGAAGACCTAGGGAATTTTAAGAAGCCCATCACTGGAATATACAAGCCAAGTTCTATAATGAAAAATTCCCACTAGTATATGAAAGTGACAAAATAAGAGACTCACTAGCATGAAGATCATGGTGCTACTTTGAAGCACAACTGTGGAAAAATGATAGTAACATTGTCCCTTCTCTCTTTTTCTCTCATTTTTTGGGCCTTGTTTCTTTTTTCTTTTGGCCTCTTTTCTTTCTTTTTTTGGGGTTCGGAGTCTCATCCCGACTTGTGGGGGAATCATAGTCTCCATCATCCTTTCCTCACATGGGACAATGCTCTAATGATGATCATCACACTTTTATTTTCTTACAACTCAAGAATTATGACTCGATACTTAGAACAAAATATGACTCTATGTGAATGCCTCCGGCGGTGTACCGGGATTGCGATGAATCAAGAGTGACATGTATGAAAAAATTATGAACGGTGACTTTGCCACAAATACGATGTCAACTACATGATCATGCAAAGCAATATGACAATGATGATGCATGTCATAATAAATGGAACGGTGGAAAGTTGCATGGCAATATATCTCGAAATGGCTATGGAAATGCCATAATAGGTATGTTTTGAGGAAGATATAAGGAGGCTTATGTGTGATAAAGCGTATCATATCACGGGGTTTGGATGCACCGGCGAAGTTTGCACCAACTCTCAAGATGAGAAAGGGCAATGCACGATACTGAAGAGGCTAGCAATGGTGGAAGGTTGAGAGTGCGTATAATCCATGGACTCAACATTAGTCATAAAGAACTCACATACTTATTGCAAAAATCTACAAGTCTTCAAAACCAAGCACTACGTGCATGCTCCTAGGGGGGTAGATTGGTAGGAAAAGACCATCGCTCGTCCCCGACCGCTACTCATAAGGAAAGTAATCAAAGAACACCCCATGCTTCAAATTTGTCACATAACGTTCACCATACGTGCATGCTACGGGACTTGCCAACTTAAACACAAGTATTCATTAATTTCACGATTACTCAACTAGCACACTTCTAATATTACCACCTTTATATCTCAAAACCATCTATCAAGCATCCAACTTCTCTTAGCATTTAAAATTTATAACCAAAGTGAATTACCATGATGTTCTAAAGGACTCTCAAAATTATATAAGTGAAGCATGAGAGATCAATTATTTCTATAAAATAGAACCACCGCCGTGCTCTAAAAGATATAAGCGAAGCACTAGAGCAAAAAACTATATAGCTCAAAAGATATAAGTGAAGCACATAGAGTATTCTAATAAATTCCAATTCATGTGTGTCTCTCCCAAAAGGTGTGTACAGCAAGGATGATTGTGGTAAACTAGAAAGCAAAGACTCAAATCATACAAGACGCTCCAAGCAAAACACATATCATGTGGCGAATAAAAATATAGCTCCAAGTAAAGTTACCGATAGACGAAGACGAAAGAGGGGATGCCTTCCAAGGCATACCCAAGCTTAGGATTGTTGGTGTCCTTGAATTTTACCTTGGGGTGCCTTGGGCATCCCGAATCTTAGGCTCTTTCCACTCCTTGTTCCATAATCCATCAAATTCTTACCCAAAACTTGTAAACTTCACAACACAAAACTTAAAAGAAAACCTTCGTGAGCTCCGTTAGTAAAAGAAAACAAACCACCACTTCAATGTACTGTAATGAACTCATTCTTGATTTATATTGGTGTTAAACCTACTGTATTCCAACTTTTCTATGGTTCATAAACTCTATTACTAGCCATAGATTCATCAAAATAAGCAAACAACACACGAAAAACAGAATCTAGCAAAAACAGAATAGTCTGTAGTAATCTGTAGGTTTCGACCACTTATGGAACCCCAAAAATTCTAAAATAAATTTCTGGATGTGAGGAATTTATCTATTAACCATCTGCAAAAATAATTAACTAAATATCACTCTCCAATAAAAAATGGCATCAATTCTCGCGAGCGCTAATGTTTTTGTTTTTTACGGCAGGATCAAAAAGACTTTCCCCAAGTCTTCCCAACGGTTCTACTTGGCACAAACACTAATTAAACACAAAAAACACAATCAAAACAGAGGCTAGATAAATTATTTATTACTAAACAGGAGCAAAAAGCAAGGAATAAAAATAAAATTGGGTTGCCTCCCAACAAGCGTTATCATTTAACGCCCTTAGCTAGGCATAAAAGCGAAGATAGATCTAGGTATTGCCATGATAATGATAAGATAAATCGCGAAAACTCATCTCATACTCCCTATGTTCAGCAGCAAGCTTTCTTTGTGGCAAGAAAAAAAATCAAAAGGGCTAAATTTAATGGGACAAAAGTCCCCAAGATCAAGCTCGGGAGGTATTGGTTCCTCCTTTGGCCCTCATACTGCACAATCAATTCATCATTATAAGCATTCTTTTGGCAAAAAGTCATGAGCCTTTGTTCAAGGGAAAAACCTAGCCCATTGTTCTGGATGGCAAAATTATCATTAAGTTCAGAGATCCTATTAACAAGAGCATCGGTAGGAACCTTTTTTCTAAGGTTTTCATTAAAAGCAACATGATCTAAAGATCGTAAACGCATAATATCTTCTTGATAGAAAGAATTGCTTCTATGGGAGGACGGCCAGCATTCACCCTATAATGCGCAAAAATTTCATTGGCCTCTTTTATTATAAATCTGAACTCATGAGCCCAAAAGATGGTCATTGCTCGCTTAACAGAAGAATGCTCAATATTAGAAAATTCTAGGAAAATCCTTTGTATGGAAGGATGCATATGTAAAAATTGTCTCTCGAGTTCAACTATGAGCAAGGATATAGCATCTGCGAGACTACTAGTTTTATGAAGGATAAATCCACTCATAGTGGGCAAAGCACCGGCACAAGTAAAGAAATCTTGAATAACTCCCTTCCCAATAATATTACCGCTGCCAATACAAAACTATTTAGTGTGCAAAATAATAGGATTTTCAAGAGGATCATCAATAGCATCAAATTTTTCCATATTATTATCCTTATCAATGATAACCTCCCCGGTTTCAGACATGATGGCAAAAAATTGCAAAAAGAATGGGCACACAGAAGGTAGGAAGGAAAAAGAGGCGAACAAAAAAGAGAGGGTGAATAAAACGGCAAGGGTGAAGTGGGGGGAGAGGAAAACGAGAGGCAAATGGCAAATAATGTAATGCGAAGGATAAGAGTTGTGATGGGTACCTCGTATGTCTTGATTTGGTGTAGATCTCCCCGGCAACAGCGCCAGAAATCCTTCTTGCTACCTGTTGAGCACTGCGTTGGTTTTCCCATGAAGAGGAAAGGGTGGTGCAGTAAAGCAGCGTAAGTATTTGCCTCGGTTTTTGAGAACCAAGGTATCAATCCAGTAGGAGACAATGCACGAGTCACCTCGTACCTACACAAACAAATAAGAACCTCGCAACCAACGCGATAAAGGGGTTGCCAATCCCTTCACGTCCACTTGCAAGAGTGAGATCTGATAGAGATGATAATAATAAGATAAGTATTTTTGGTATTTTTATGATATAGATTGAAAGTAAAGATTGCAAAATAAAATAGATTGGAAACTTGTATGATGGAAAATAGACCCGGGGCCATAGGTTTCACTAGTGGCTTCTCTCAAGATAGCATAAGTATTACGGTGGGTGAACAAATTACTGTCGAGCAATTGATAGAAAAACGAATAATTATGAGAATATCTAGGCATGATCACGTATATAGGCATCACGTCCGTGATAAGTAGACCGACTCCTGCCTGCATCTACTAATATTACTCCACACATCAACCGCTATCCATCATGCATCTAGAGTATTAAGTTCATAAGAACAGAGTAACGCCTTAAGCAAGATGACATGATGTAGAGGGATAAATTCATGCAATATGATATAAACCCCATCTTTTTATCCTCGATGGCAACAACACAATACGTGTCGGTTCCCTTTCGGTCACTTGGATGGAGCACCACAAGATTGAACCCAAAGCTAAGCACTTCTCCCATTGCAAGAAAGATCAATCTAGTAGGCCAGACCAAACTGATAATTCGAAGAGACTTGCAAAGATAAACCAATCATACATAAAAGAATTCAGAGAAGATTCAAATAATGTTCATAGATAATCTGGATCATAAACCCACAATTCATCGGATCTCGACAAACACACCACAAAAAGAAGAGTTACATCGAATAGATCTCCAGGAGAATCGAGGAGTACTTTGTATTGATATCCAAAGAGAGAGAAGAAGCCATCTAGATACTAGCTATGAACCCGAAGGTCTGAGGTAAACTACTCACACATCATCGGAGGGGCCATGGAGTTGATGTAGAGGCCATCCGTGATCAACGCCCCCTCCGGCGGAGCTCCGGAAAAGGCCCCAAGATGGGATCTCTTGGGTACAGAAGGTTGCGGTGGTGGAAATAGGGTTTCGTGGTGCTCATGGATGTTTGCGGGGTATGTGAACATATATAGGAGGAAAAAGTAGGTCGGTGGAGCAACGAGGGGCCCGCGAGGGGGGAGGGCGCACCCAGGAGGTAGGCGCGCCCCCTGCCTCGTGGCCGCCTCGTTGATTGCTTGACGTCCACTCCAAGTCCTCTGCATCACGTTTGTTCCAAAAATCACGTTCCCGAAGGTTTCATTCCGTTTGGACTCCGTTTGATATTCCTTTTCTACGAAACACTGAAATAGGCAAAAAAACAGCAATTTAGGCTAGGCCTCCGGTTAATAGGTAGTCCCAAAAATAATATTAAAGTGTAAAATAAAGCCCATTAACATCCAAAACAGATAATTCAATAGCATGGAACAATCAAAAATTATAGATACATTGGAGACGTATCACATTCTGCTTGGGAACCGCCTATAATGTGTGTATCATGGAAGATATCGAGATCTCTCGGTTGTTATGTTGACAATGAAAGTATACCACCCAAAATATTATTCACCTCTATTTCAAAATCGAGCTCTGGCACCTCTACAAATCCCTGCTTCCCTCTGTGAAGGGCCTATCTACTTACTTTTATGCTGAGTCATCATCCTCTTATTAAAAAGCACCAGTTGGAGAGCACCGCTGTCATTTGCATGTATTATTATTAGTTTACATTGAGTATGACTTGACTAGATCCCTTTTACCATGAATTACAATGTCTAGTCAGTCCTTGATCTTTAAAGGTGCTCTGCATTTATGTTTTGCGGTCTCAGAAAGGGCTAGCGAGATACCATCTTGTTATCTCATATTATGATTGTTTTGAGAAAGTGTTGTCATCCGAGATTTATTATTATTGCTTGCTAGTTGATTATGCCATTGATATGAGTAAACATGAGACCTAAATGTTATTGTGAATATGGTTAGTTCATAATCTTTGCTGAAAACTTGAATGCTAGCTTTACATATTTACAACAACAAGAGCAAACAGAGTTTGTAAAAGTTTTTCTTTATCACTTTCAGTTTATCAACTGAATTGCTTGAGGACAAGCAAAGTTTTAAGCTTGGGGGAGTTGATACGCCTCTGTTGTATCTACTTTTCCAAACACTTTTGCCCTTGTTTTGGACTCTAACTTGCATGATTTGAATGGAACTAACCCGAACTGACGCTGTTTTCAGCAGAATTGCCATGGTGTTATTTTTGTGCAGAAATAAAAGTTCTCGGAATGACCTGAAGATCAACGGAGATTATTTTTGGAATATATAAAAAATAATGGCGAAAGAATCCAGGCCAAGGGACCCACGCCCTATCCACGAGGGTGGGGGTGGGCTCCCTGGTGCTCCTCCGACCTCAACTCCAACTCTATATATTCGTGTTCGAGGAGAAAAAAATAAGAGAGAAGGATTCATCGCACTTTACGATACGGAGCCGCCGCCAAGCCGTAAACTGTCTCGGGGGGGCTGATCTGGAGTCCGTTCGGGGCTCCGGAGAGGGGAATCTGTCGCCATCATCATCATCAACCTTCCTCCATCACCAATTTCATGATGCTCACCGCTGTGCATGAGTAATTCCATCATAGGCTTGTTGGAAGGTGATGGATTGGATGATATTTATCATGTAGTCGAGTTAGTTTTGTTATGGTTTGATCCCTAGTATCCACTATGTTCTGAGATTGATGTTGCTATGCTTAATGCTTGTCACTAGGGCCCGAGTGCCATGATTTTAGATCTGAACCTATTATGTTTTCATGAATATATGTGAGTTCTTGATCCTATCTTGCAAGTCTATAGTCACCTATTATGTGTTATGACCCGTTAACCCCGAAGTGACAATAATCGGGATACTTACCGGTGATGACCGTAGTTTGAGGAGTTCATGTATTCACTAAGTGTTAATGCTTTTGTACGGTACTCTATTAAAAGGAGGCCTTAATATCCCTTAGTTTCCAATAGGACCCCGCTCCCACGGGAGGGTAGGACAAAAGATGTCACGTAAGTTCTTTTCCATAAGCATGTATGACTATGTTTGGAATACATGCCTACATTGCATTGATGAACTGGAGCTAGTTCTGTGTCACCCTACGTTATAACTATTACATGAGGAATCGCATCCGGCATAATTATCCATCACTCATCAATTGCCTATGAGCTTTTCACATATTGTTCTTCGCTTATTTACTTTTCCATTGCTACTGCTATACAATCACTATAAAATCAAAACTATTACTTTTGCTACCGTTACCGCTATTATCATATTACTTTGCTACTAAATACTTTGTTGCAGATATTAAGTTTCCAGGTGTGGTTGAATTGAAAACTCAGCTGCTAATACTTGAGAATATTCTTTGGCTCCCCTTGTGTCAAATCAATAAATTTGGGTTGAATACTCTACCCTCGAAAACTGTTGCGATCCCATATACTTGTGGGTTATCACTGCTCTCCGCCTTCGTCACCTTGTGTGAGGGATACCTCGGCACGCTCCCCACACTCGAGCTATGGGCGGAGCTCTTCTACATCAAGCTCGGCATCACTGCCAAGAACGATGCGGCCTAGTGCGGCACCTGCAGCGCGGTGCATCGCTCCGGATCCAGGACCAGCTTCCCGGCCCTCGCCATTCAGCAGTCTGCCAAGTTATGGTAGAGGTCGTATTTCTACGTCAAGAACGTCAACTCATCGCGGGATACGTCAACTTGCTAGCTTACGTAGCCGGCCCGCCAGCCGAGCCCCGCACCAGCTGGTGATTCCGGCCAAAGGCCCTGTCGGACGTCTCCTCCACCGCTGTCGCCCGGCTCCACTAGATGATGTAGTTGAAGGGCCTCAAGGATTCATACCCGTTGTCCGCCTTCGTGGAGCGCCGAGTGCTTCCTCTTCAAGCTCGGCCCCACATCATTAGCAACATGAGTGGGCGCCGGGATCCCTGCCGGCTGTCCACCAAGGTGATGCCGGACGTGGAGGTGGTCCGCTTGGTGAACTTCTTCTCCGACCACAAGCTGTCGGAGATGGAGTGGCGGTTTGGGAAGCCGTCATATGGCCGAGCCAACCCGCCGCCTCTGGTAGGTCTTCGAATTCCTTTTTTTCTTTTGTTTGTCTGGGTTCTCTCTTGACGCCTGACCAGACGGCCTTGCTGCAGCGCTTCCCGGGTCGGACGGCCACTAACGCGCTAGCCCCAGGTCACCAGTATGCGGCAGACCGGTCGGTGAGTGACGTGGGCGACCCCGACTTGGGGGCGTCCGCTCAGGAGGAGGACGATGCCACAGGTGGTGATGGTGAAGGAGCAGGCGGCTCCTTAGGAGGCGGCCTCGGGGATTGGCCGATGATGAGGAGGAGGACAACGAGCCGCTCCGCACCCATGGCGGCGACAAGGCGGGCGCCAGCTCCTCAGCCGCGCTGACTGCAGCAGCCGGCACGCCGAAGCATCAGGCCGAGACCGGGTTGTTTGGCAGCTGGCCCAAGAAGACCAAGACTTCGGCCGCCGTGACCAAGTGGCACGAGGCTTCCACCAAGGCAGCCCTCCTCTAGAAGGCCCCAAAGCGGCTCCCACTGGTGTCTGGGTAAGTGCCTTGATCCTTTTTGCGTTTCTGCTTTGCGTTTGCTTTTCTTCTTGTTGCAAACCTCTTATTCTCTTTTTATTATCTTGTTTGAGCAGGGCCCCGCTTTCTCTCTCGTGGGCCCCATCTGGCTCGGTGATTGGGGCGGCAGGCAGCTCCGCGGAACCCCGCCACGTGGACCCGCTCGCCGACCTCCAGGAGGCGACGGAGATGAATGTGTGGGAGGCGTGCAAGGAGCGGGAGGCCGTGGCCCGGGTGAAGGCGGAGGCTGGCGCGGCGGCCAAGGCTCTGGCCGACATGGCGTACAAAGAGCAGGCGGATGCGCCCGCCAAGGCGCAGGCGAAGGAGGCGTCCCGCAGCCGAGATCCAGAGTCCACAGGCCCGCAGCCCGGGATCCATCGTCGTCGGATGGCCAGGCGCCGACAGGAGAGGCCAACGCTGATCAGCCAGCCTTGGAGAAGGGAGGGGGCGACCCCGTTGTCTTGGAGGCGGAGGCGCCTCCACACGCACCGACTGCCGACGCGCCGGGCAGTCGGCCTGAGGCGCTGCTGGTGCTACCGTCTGGCAGCGAACTGGTGGTGGGGCCGACTCCTGCGGCCCGCTCTCCGGTGTGCCGGCATCCAGAGAAGCGGTCTCAGCACTGCGGCCATTGGAGATCAGGGCCGCCAGCTCGTCGGCCCCTGACAGCGAGGCCACTAGTGCCGCCCTGCCGGGTTGGATGTCTGGGGGCAGCACAGGTGTCTTGAACTTAGCTGCGCAAGACGACCATGCCCATTTAAACGCCCAAGGCACCGCCCTCCAGCAGTATACACGGGAGTTCCTGGCGACGCAAGCAGCCGTCCGGGTAGGTTTCTTGCTTCTTGCCTTTTGTTTTTGTTCCTTGCAATCTTTCATGGGGGTGCGCTAGCGCACCCACTGGGTGTAGCCCCAAGTCTCGGGGCGGCTGCTGAGCAGACGGCTTGGAACTTTAAGTTAGTTCCGAGTGCTGACTTGTCTTTTCCTTTTGTTGCTTTCGTTGCAGGATTATCAAAACGTACACATGGCGGCCTACAACTCCCAAGTCCAGGAGCTGGTCAAGCGGACCGCCGACCTCAACCATAGCCTGAGTCAGTGCTCTATCTTTCTTCTCGCGGGGGCGCGTTAGTGCACCCACTGGGTGTAGCCCCTAAGATTCAGGGACTTAGTAGTTTTTTAGGATAAACAAGTACTTTGGCCGCCTAGAAACGTAGCAATTTAAGTGAGAAGCCAGCCGTCCGGCTGCTCAACAGCCGAACGATGAGGCAAGGAGCCGGATTGGCCTATGTCGATTTTTCCTTAGTCATTTTTCGTGTGGACACCATTTCCCGCCTTTAGCTCTTGCCAGCCGGACAGTCGCTCTGCGAGCTGCGGCTTTATACGTCTCTAACGTATCTATAATTTTTGATTGCTCCATGCTATATTATCTACTGTTTTGGACATTATTGGGCTTTATTATCCACTTTTATATTATTTTTGGGACTAACCTATTAACCGGAGGCCCAGCCCAGAATTGTTGTTTTTTGCCTGTTTTAGGGTTTCAAAGAAAAGGAATATCAAACAGAGTCCAAACGGAATGAAACCTTCGGGAACGTGATTTTCTCACCGAATACAACTCAGGAGAGTTGAACCCTACGTCAAGCCAACTAACAGGAGGCCACGAGGTAGGGGGCGCGCCTGCCCCCCCCCCAGGCGCGCCCTCCACCCTCGTGGGCCCCCTGTTGCTCCACCAACGTACTTCTTCCTCCTGTATATACCCACATACCCCCAAACGATCAGAAACGGAGCCAAAACCCTAATTCCACCACCGTAACTTTCTGTATCCACGAGATCCCATCTTGGGGCATGTTCCGGAGCTCCGCCGGAGGGGGCATCGATCATGGAGGGCTTCTACATCAACACCATAGCCTCTCCGATGAAGTGTGAGTAGTTTACTTCAGACCTACGGGTCCATAGTTAGTAGCTAGATGGCTTCTTCTCTCTTTTTGGATCTCAATACAATGTTCTCCCCCTCTCTTGTGGAGATCTATTCGATGTAATCTTCTTTTTGCGGTCTGTTTGTTGAGGCCGATGAATTGTGGGTTTATGATCAAGTCTATCTATGAATAATATTTGAATCTTCTCTGAATCCTTTTATGTATGATTGGTTATCTTTGCAAGTCTCTTCGAATTATCAGTTTGGTTTGGCCTACTAGATTGATCTTTCTTGCAATGGGAGAAGTGCTTAGCTTTGGGTTCAATCTTGCGGTGTGCTTTCCCGGTGACAGTAAGGGCAGCAAGGCACGTATTGTATTGTTGCCATTGAGGATAACAAGATGGGGTTTTCTTCATATTGCATGAGTCTATCCCTCTACATCATGTCATCTTGCTTAAGGCGTTACTCTGTTTTTAACTTAATACTCTAGATGCATGCTGGATAGAGGTCGATGAGTGGAGTAATAGTAGTAGATGCACGCAATAGTCGGTCTACTTGTCTCGGACGTGATGCCTATATACATGATCATACCTAGATATTCTCATAACTATGCTCAATTCTGTCAATTGCTCAACAGTAATTTGTTCACCCACCGTAGAATACTTATAATCTCGAGAGAAGCCACTAGTGAAACCTATGGCCCCCGGGTATATCTGTGACGCCCCAAGACCGGAGCTTCAGATGCCTTCCAGGGTTTCCAGGTTTTCATTGTGTGAGTTGTCTGGTTCGTTGCTTTCATCATTGCATCATGTTGCATTTCATCATGTCATCATGTGCATTGTGCGCTTTTCATACATATTAAGTTGTTGCATGTTCCATGCATGAATCTTGCTTCATCACCTTCTCCTTCCCTCTACTTCCTTCTTTCGACAAGTGTCATGTTCCCTTCTCTTTTAATGTTCTTCTTTGCCTCAATATTCTAACACCATGCACCTAGCCTCTCTGTCAAATTTCATCTCTATTTGAAATTGTTTTGGTTAGGGTTTAAAATGGTTCAAGTTTGAATTTAATTCAAACTAGAATTATTTTTACTTCCTTTAAAAATCTCCAAACCAATTTTGTTAAATAGAGCACATTTTCAGGATCACGAGTATACTTTTTATATTTCTCTAGATCCTTTCTTTTGCCCCCATGCTCTTTTCTTTTTGTATTTCTGTCTGAAGAAATATAAGAGAAAAGAAACAGTAGTAGCAGCGCCAGGCCGGACAACCAACAGCCTGGCATGCTGCCAGCCGGCCCTTCCCCGCGGCCCATTTGGCCCAAGGCCATCCCACAGGCCCAGCCCGCACCGGACCTAACCCTAGCGCCAAGGGAGGCCTCCCGCTCGATCCCCTGCGCCTGTCCTCCTCGTTCCCTCGCACCGCCAGGAAACCGCACGCCCGAACCACCATCTCCCTCGATCCCATCTTCATCCTGCAGCCTCTCCCTCTCGATCCCTCCCTCGCTCGATCCCTCCAGGCTCCTCTCATGGCGCCTGCATCCCTCTTCACCTCCTCACCTCCCCGCCGCATGGCTCGGCGCCAGCGCCGCTACTGCTTCATCGCCCGTGTCGTCATGGTCCTCCTTGCGCCTCTGCTTCCTCACCCGTGGCTCCGCCGCCACATGTCCACGTCGCCGGCCACCAGCAGGACACCGCCGCAGCACGACCAGCGCCGGCCTCGACCGCCTCCTCTGCTCCGCCTCCATCGCCGGCGACCACGACCAGCGCCCACCTCTTGGAGCTTGACACCCTGCCTCGTCCTCTTTTGTGGCCGCAGAAGCCTGCCGCGAGCGTGCCGCCGTGCTGCTTCGCCATCCATGGCCACCGCCTGCTCGCCCTGGCCTCCTGCCACGGAGCTGCCACTGCCGGCGTCCACCTCCTCGCCCATGCCTCCCCGTCGCTCTTCCTTCACGTGTACGCCTGCAGGAGCGCCAACGCCACCAGGCCGCCGTCCCACGCTCAAGCTCCTCCGCCCCTGGGCTCCATTCGCGTCGCCGTTTGCCCGGATCCGACACCGGCCGACCAGGATCCGCTCGTCTTCACCGTTACCGGTGCTGCAGGAACCATGTTTCAAGTCCCCATCACCAATCTGGCCTTGCACATCTTGTTTGACCCAAGGAGACCCACACTGCGGGCAAGACCAAGGATGCCCGAACGAGTGCTGATCGAAACGCCTAAGTACCACTACTTCCACGACGACCATTGTTCGCCAAGTACACCTTCGGACACCAAGTTCCTCTTCAAAACGTATGACTAATCGGCATTGCGTCAAGTACCCCAATGGCCGGAGCCCTCGGATCCGTCAAGTTCGTCTATGAACCGAGAACTACTACCGTCTCCGAAGAACCGTGTAACAGAACCGTCAAGTTCGACTATGACTCATGTACGACTACGCAGGATTCCTCGGACGCCAAGTTCAACGATGCATCAAGTTCCTCGCCGTGACCCCGGACATCTACGGAAACTTGTGCAACAATAAACATGTACCACTACCGTCGCCGAGATCGTGAGAACCTCTTCCGTCGACCCTAGAGCATGTGAGAACGACTACTTCCACTACGAACGTCCCGAAAACATCTACTTCCCCTACACCGCATCGAACTCGAACCACTCCGATAACGCACGCTTCAAAGGTATAACCCCGAGATGACTGCTCGTGAACGAATGCATGTGTGATGTATGAGATGGTCATGCTTGCTCCGTGTTCGAATTGTCGGTGCATGTTACCCTTCTTTTTCCTTGTCACCGTCGTCGACCCGTGGGAACCCGGTAACCGGGATCACCCCACCATCTTTTACACGCATCCACACACTTCTCCTTTGCATCGGTATCTCAATCGAGTTACCGAAACCGGAACGCTGCCGTGGCACCGTTTTCATTATCGTTGCCTTGGCACCCCTTTTCTTTCCACCACGGTGACAAATGCTTCATAATGCTCTTGTCAAACTTTTAATAAAAAATTGCATAAACTTGCATATGTCATCTGCATCATGATAACGACATTTAAAATGGTTAAATGTGTTGTTTGCTTAAACTGCTAATGCATATGGGGATTTACCGGAATTGTTATTTGATGTTTTCCGGCCCCATTTAAATTGCTTAAATTGTGTAGTTTACTTTTTCTTCATCTCTTGCCATGTTTTACAACATTTGATATTGTTGGGTACCTAAACGGGAGAGAACTAAATAATTGACGTGGTGTTTCGTTAATATGCAACTCGTTGCATATTGAGCTCCACTTAACTTGTAGAGTTGTTTGTGCACTTTGCCATGCCATGCATATTTAAACCGGACATGCATCATACTTGGTTGTGCATCATGCCATGTTGATGTGATGATTGTTTACTATGTTGTTTGCTTCTTTCCGGTGTTGCTTCTTCGGGTTAGTTCCTTAACGTCGCTTTTGTGAGGATCCGTTCGTCTACGTTCGTTTGTCTTCTTCATGGACACGTTCTTCTTCCTTGCGGGATTTCAGGCAAGATGACCATACCCTCGAAATTACTTCTATCTTTGCTTGCTTAGTTGCTCGCTCTTTTGCTATGCCTATGCTGCGATACCTACCACTTGCTTATCATGCCTCCCATATTGTTAAGCCAAGCCTCTAACCACCTTGTCCTAGCAAACCGTTGTTTGGCTATGTTACCGCTTTGGTCAGCCCCTCTTATAGCGTTGTTAGTTGTAGGTGAAGATTGGAGTTTGTTCCTTGTTGGAACATGGATATTTTTTTGGATATCACAATATCTCTTATTTAATTAATGCATCTATATACTTGGTAAAGGGTGGATGGCTCGGCCTTATGCCTGGTGTTTTGTTCCACTCTTGCCTCCCTAGTTTCCGTCATATCGGTGTTATGTTCCCGGATTTTGCGTTCCTTACACGGTTGGGTTATAATGGGAACCCCTTGACAGTTCACCTCGAATAAAACTCCTCCAGCAAGGCCCAACATTGGTTTTACCATTTGCGACCTACCCTTTTCTTTCCCTTGGGTCGGCCGGCTCAAGGGTCATCTTTATTTAACCCCCCCCCCCTGGGCCAGTGCTTCTCTAAGTGTTGGTCCGAAACGGGCAGCCTGCAGGGCCACCTCGGGGAAACTCGAGGGCTCGTTTTACTCGTAGCTTGACCTATTTGAGTGTGCCCTGAGAACGAGATATGTGCAGCTCCTATCGGGATTTGTCGGCACATTCGGGAAGCTTTGTTGGACTTGTTTTACCATTGTCGAGGATGTCTTGTAACCGGGATGCCGAGTCTGATCGGATTGTCTTGGGAGAAGGAATATCCTTCGTTAACCGTGAGAGCCTGTGATGGGCTAAGTTGGGACACCCATTTAGGGATTTGAACTTTCGAAAGCCGTGCCCGCGGTTATGGGCAGATGGGAATTTGTTAATGTTCGGTTGTAGAAAACCTGAAACTTATCTTAATTAAAATGCATCAACCTGAAACTTATCTCTTCTCGGCGGAGTCCGGGAAGTGAACACGGTGTTGGAGTTATGCTTGACGTAGGTTGTTCTAGGATCACTTCCTGATCATAGATTCTTGACCGTGCTTTTGCCTTCTCTTCTCGCTCTCATTTGCGTATGTTAGCCACCAAATATGCTAGTCGCTTGCTGCAGCTCCACCTCATATGTTTTACCCTTCCTATAAGCTTAAATAGTCTTGATCGCGAGGGTGTGAGATTGCTGAGTCCCCGTGACTCACAAATACTTCCAAAACTAGTTTGCAGGTGCCGATGATATCGTGCAGGTGACGCAACCAAGTTCAAGGAGGAGCTCGATGAAGATCTTGTCCTTTGTGTTGTTTCGTTCAAGTTGATTAGTAGTGGAGCCCAGTCGGGACGATCGGGGAGCTGTGTAGCATTTGTGGTAGTCTTCTTTTATTTTGGTTCCGTAGTCGGACCTTGATTGTATCTGGTTGATGTAATGTTTTATTCATGTATTGTGTGAAGTGGCGATTGTAAGCCAACTATGTATCTCTTATTTCCCTCATTGTATTACATGGGTTGTTTGCAAAGATTACCTCACTTGCGACATTGCTTTCAATGCGGTTATGCCTCTAAGTCGTGCTTCGACACATGGGAGATATAGCCGCATCGAGGGCGTTACAAGTTGGTAATCAGAGCCTTCCCCGACTTAGGAGCCCCCCTGCTTGATCGATTCGCTAGCGTTGTTGAGTCTAGAAAAATGTTTTGAGTCTTATAGGATTATATATATCGGAGAGTAGGACTTCTTTTTACTCCTCAGTCCCTTCGTCCCTCTGGTGAGGCATCCTGACGTAGAGTTTTGACTCTTCTCTTCTCAAATTTTCGCTAAATTTTTTTTAGGATCACGCGGGTATCTTGGAATCGTTCCGATGGTTTTGTGACGAGAACATTGTTCTTGGTGCCTCCTGACATTTAGGGGTTGTGGCAGTGTCCCGGGGAGTTGACATCCGAGGTGTTGTCGTCCCAATTTTATCGCTGCAGTTTTGGAATACCTGAGTTCGCCGACATCGAAAATCTCTTTTATGCAGTTGTTGGTGAGATAACCTCGACGCCACCCAGTACTGGGGCAGGAGTTCAGGAGTATTGTCATAACTTGTATAACGGATGCTTTTCGAAGGTTGAGGTAAATGATTTCCGAAGGTTTCTTGGTTATGTGTTGAAGGATGGATACAGCTGAATGTAGGATTTGCTAGTTTTGGGTGAGATATTATGCTTCCCCTATATCCCCAACACCTGACTGCATAACCGGAAAATTTCGGTAGTTTATAAGTGGGAATTCAAGTAGATCCTAGGATATCTTTCCGACAGATGTATGATTTGAAATTGGGGTTCGATGTCTAGTGGTCCGCCTATCCACGGTTGGTTTTACAGTGGTCTCGTTGTGTCTTAAAGAGTCCTTGACTATGCCGACTCGAGGACGCTTCGTATGTCATGTGCACTGCCTTGTACATGATGGTGCTGTACGATCGAGCCCTTGTAGGCCCCACCATGAAAACTTCAGACGGAATCTCTATCATATGTTTGTTCTGGCTTATTTTGCAAGCCAATCCTTTGTTTTTTTTCAGTTGTGGTATTCGAGTTGCTTCAATGTCAAGTGTTGATTCCATACCTGCCCTAATGGAGTTCTCATACTCCGATGCGAATATCGATCCTTCATAATAATCGAGATTGTCATTTGAATCCTTTTAACCGGTGTTTCTCTCCTCAAGCGGATCCGATCATTTCAACATCCGCAAGATCAACTCAGTTCTTCTCAACGGTGTTTGCTTCATCCGTCTCCAAGTTGTCTTTGTTTTCCCGCCCTCCCACCCCTGTTTCTTCAAGGAATCAGATTTCTAAATCAACTATCCATTTTATTCATGTGAAGTCTCGTCATCCTTTTTCTTTCAAGTTTCGATCCGATGATTCTCAAGAAGATACTAACGGAGCTTCAAGTGTATTATTCTTCGTTCTATTTCTTTTCCGGTGGATTCAATTCGAGCTTTTGGTGTGGATCATATCTTTTTCTTTGATTGACATGCTTTCCGTATTGGATGTCCTTACCGAAGACTCTTATTTATTCACCTCTCGCTATTCATTTGTTCGGGAGTGCTGAAGATATCTCAGAAGGCTCGTATTTTCATTCAAGATCTGTTCAACCTATTTCGAGGATGTTATCTCATTCAAGCCATTTAACTCAACCGGCACAATCTATCTTTTAAATCGTTGAACGGTGTTTTTCTCTTGAGTGGGCCCTAACCCACAGGTCTTTTCCCAGGATCTTACCTGACTCTTCTAATTTTTCCCGGAGTTACTCTCTAATTCTTTTCCAAGTTTGATGTAAGAATAAATTATCATCAGTCATATGTATTTCTCCAAGATCGGTCAAATTCTATTCATCGTTGGCTCAACCTCTTCGCTTTTGTTTATTCCGGAGTGCCTCAACAATTCAGGGTGGTGTTTCTCGTCGTAATTCTCAGATTTTCAAGACTGAAGAAGAGTTTCTCTCAAATCCTTATCCGTTCTCTTGAAGATTCATGGTTCTAGCGTTATGCCATCCTCTCATAATTGTTTTTGATTGTGAGATTTCTTTTCACCTATCCGGAGCAATTCAAGATTCTTTTCAGTTTGATTCTCCGAAGCCCATGATCTCAGAATTATCCATTCTCAGCTTTCAGCTCACGTTCTCTAAATCTTACCAGTGCATAATTCAAATATCCTCTAATCGGTTCATGATCTCTTCGTTCTCATGTATCAAATTCCCTCAAGTATCTTCATTCGTTCTCTAATTCTTTCCGGTGTTTCATTATCTTTTCTTCGTTCATTTTCAATTCTTACGGTGCTTCATTCAAGATTTCTTTTCCTTCGTTATCATATCAATTTATTCGTTGTTTCAATCCTTCCGGTGGATCGTTGAAGACCTTCTCAAGTTTTCTCCATATCTATCTTAATCCTTTATACGAGATTAAGTTGTATGCAATCCGTTGTTTGTCATCAATTTAAATTGGTGAAGGATAAGCATAATGTAATTCTTATTCTTGTTCCATCGACTAAATTCAATTCCTTATTCCGGAGGTTCATCAAATTCCTTGTTTCAATTGTGTCATCTTCTCTTTTTCCCGGAGTTCCAAGTTTCCACTTTATCTCGTCGCGAAGCTCCATCTAAATCATCGCAAGGCTTCACCTCGTGTTCTCTACTTCTCTTTCCTTTCGTTTGATCATTCTTTTGTTACCGGAGTTCTGCATGAAGGTTCTACATGATGGTTCATCAAGGATTTAATTCCTTCTCGAAGTGCTCATCGAGATTCTTTTCAGAGGAGCTCAAGCATTCTTAATCTTGCAATCCGGAGTGCAATTCTTTCTATTGAATCATTGGAGGTGGTATTATGTCATTCTTGATAATTTGAGTTCATGTTTGATGATTCACATGTTGTTAAGAATGAGGTATTTTAAATCCATCAATCTCGTCATTGGATTTATCTTGGGCTATATTTTCACCTAAAGCCTTCCCTAAGGACTGTTGCTATGAATGGTGCTTATAAGTGACCCAAGTTCTTCATTTATCCTCCCGGCGAAATAGTCTCGTCTCTTTGTTTATATCAATCCAATCTACTGTTTCCAGTAGTGGCAGAATTTCACCTCATAATTTCGAGATGTTTTCCATAAGTCCTCTACAACCTTGTTCTTTTCGTTGGTGGTTTTTTCCAACAATTCCGTTCGACCCTACTCCTAAAGATGCTTTTCAAGCTCATCGGAGGTAGAAGATGTTGTTTTATTCTCCGTTCTTTTGTTCCGATGATCCAACTTCTATTCTTTCATTCCGGAGGCATTATGATATTGCTTTCTTCAACCATCATCTTGTTTCATCAAAGATCATGTTCTTTCCTATGCTTATCCATTTAACCGGAGTGTTCTGCCTATTGCTCAAGTTCTTTTCGTATTATCAAGCCTTGCACCTCTTTTCAACCGGAGTGCTGTCTGAGATCTTTTTACCCCTTATTCCATTCATTCAATAGTTCCGAAGGCAGTATGTTGTGATTTCATCAAGTATCTTCTCATCTTACCAAGTTCTTATTCAATTCCTTTTCTTGTCAACCAGAGTGCTTTCCGAATTTGTTCTTCCTTGTTACTCTTCCCTAACGGAGTGCTTTCAACTTTGTTCTTTTTCGTTGCATTCTTCCTTTCAATTTGTTCAACCTCTCAAGGCTCGTGGTTTCACTCATTTGTCAAAGAAGCAACTTAGTTTTACCTCTTCTCTTTCTCTTTCGTTTTCCCTCTGGTGCCATTCTAGATCTCGGGACGAGATCCTCTCGTAGTGGTGGAGTGTTGTGACGCCCCAAGACCGGAGCTTCAGATGCCTTCCAGGGTTTCCAGGTTTTCATTGTGTGAGTTGTCTGGTTCGTTGCTTTCATCATTGCATCATGTTGCATTTCATCATGTCATCATGTGCATTGTGTGCTTTTCATACATATTAAGTTGTTGCATGTTCCATGCATGAATCTTGCTTCATCACCTTCTCCTTCCCTCTACTTCCTTCTTTTGATAAGTGTCACATTCCCTTCTCTTTTAATGTTCTTCTTTGCCTCGATATTCTAACACCATGCACCTAGCCTCTCTGTCAAATTTCATCTCTATTTGAAATTGTTTTGGTTAGGGTTTAAAATGGTTCAAGTTTGAATTTAATTCAAACTTGAATTATTGTTACTTCCTTTAAAAATCTCCAAACCAATTTTGTTAAATAGAGCACATTTTCAGGATCACGAGTATATTTTTTATATTTCTCTAGATCCTTTCTTTTCCCCCTGCTCTTTTCTTTTTGTATTTCTGTCTGAAGAAACTTAAGAGAAAAGAAACAACAGTAGCAGCGCCAGGCTGGACAACCAACAGCCTGGCATGCTGCCAGCCGGCCCTTCCCCGTGGCCCATTTGGCCGAAGGCCATCCCGCAGGCCCAGCCCGCACCGGACCTAACCCTAGTGCCAGGGGAGGCCTCCTTCTCGATCCCCTGCACCCGTCCTCCTCATTCCCTCGCGCCGCCAGGGAACCGCATGCCCGAACCACCATCTCCCTCGATCCCATCTTCCTCCCGCAGCCTCTCCCTCTCGATCCCTCCCTCGCTCGAGCCCTCCAGGCTCCTCTCATGGCACCCGCATCCGTCTTCACCTCCTCGCCTCCCCGCCGCATGGCTCGGCGCCAGCGCCGCTACAGCTTCATCGCTCGTGTCGTCATGGTCCTCCTTGCGCCTTTGCTTCCTCACCTGCGGCTCCGCCGCCCCATGTCCACGTCGCCGACCACCAGCAGGACGCTGCCGCCGCACGACCAGCGCCGGCCTCGACCGCCTCCTCTGCTCCGCCTCCATCACCGGCGACCATGACCAGCGCCCACCTCTTGGAGCTCGACGCCCCTGCCTCATCCTCTTCTATGGCCGCAGAAGCCTGTCGTGAGCGTGCCGCCGTGCTGCTTCGCCGTCCATGGCCACCTTCTGCTCGCCCTAGCCTCCTGCCACGGAGCTGCCGCTGTCGGCGTCCACCTCCTCGCCCATGCCTCCCCGTCGCTCTTCCTTCACGTGTACGCCTGCAGGAGCGCCAACGCCACCAGGCCGTCGTCCCGCGCTCAAGCTCCTCCACCCTGGGCTCCGTTCGCGCCGCCATTTTCCCGGATCCGACGCCGGCCGATCAGGATCCGCTCGTCTTCGCCGTTATCGGCGCTGCAGGAACCATGTTTCTAGTCCCCGTCGCCAATCTGGCCTTGCACATCTTGTTTGAACCAAGGAGACCCACACCGCCGGCAAGACCAAGGATGCCCGAACGAGTGCTGATCGAAATGCGTAAGTACCACTACTTTCACGACGACCGCTGTTCTCCAAGTACACCTTCGGACACCAAGTTCCTCTTCAAAACGTACGACTACTCGGCATTGCGTCAAGTACCCCAATGGCCGGAGCCCTCGAATCCGTCAAGTTCGTCTATGAACCGAGAACTACTACTGTCTCCGAAGAACCGTGTAACGGAACCGTCGAGTTCGACTATGACTCGTGTACGACTACGCAGGATTCCTCGGACGCCAAGTTCAACGATGCATCAAGTTCCTCGCCGTGATCCCGGACATCTACGGAAACTTGCGCAACAATAAACATGTACCACTACCGTCGCCGAGATTGCGAGAACCTCTACCGTCGACCCTAGAGCATGTGAGAACGACTACTTCCACTACTAACGTCCCGAAAACGTCTACTTCCCCTACACCGCATCGAACTCGAACCACTCCGGTAACGCACACTTCGAAGGTATAACCCCGAGACGACCGCCAGTGAACGAATGCATGTGTGATGTATGAGATGCTCATGCTTGCACCATGCTCGAATTGTCGGTGCATGTTGCCCCTCTTTTGCCTTGTCACCATCGTCGACCCGTGGGAACCCGGTAACAGGGATCACCCCACCATCTTTTGCACGCATCCGCACAGTTCTCCTTTGCATCAGTATCTCAATCGAGTTACCGGAATCGGAACGCTATCGTGGCAACGTTTTCGTTATCGTTGCCGTGGCACCCCTTTTCTTTCCACCACGGTGACAAATGCTTCATAATGCTCTTGTCAAACTTTTAATAAAAAATTGCATAAACTTGCATATGTCATCCGCATCATGATAACAACATTTAAAATGGTTAAAAGTGTTGTTTGCCTAAATTGCTGATGCATATGGGGATTTACCGGAATTGTTGTTTGATGTTTTCTGGTCCCATTTAAATTGCTTAGATTGTGTAGTTTACTTTTTCTTCATCTCTTGCCATGTTTTACAAGATTTAATATTGTTGGGTACGTAAACGGGAGAGAACTAAATAATTGACGTGGTGTTTCATTAATATGCAACTCGTTGCATATTGAGCTCCACTTAACTTGTAGAGTTGTTTGTTCACTTTGCCATGCCATGCATATTTAAACCGGACATGCATCATACTTGGTTGTGCATCATGCCATGTTGATGTGATGATTGTTTACTATGTTGTTTGCTTCTTTCCGGTGTTGCTTCTTCGGGTTAGTTCCGTTAACATCGCATTTGTGAGGATCCGTTCGTCTACGTCCGTTTGTCTTCTTCATGGACTCATTCTTCTTCCTTGCGGGATTTGAGGCAAGATGACCATACCCTCGAAATCACTTCTATCTTTGCTTGCTTAGTTGCTCGCTCTTTTGCTATGCCTATGCTGCGATACCTACCACTTGCTTATCATGCCTCCCATATTGTTAAGCTAAGCCTCTAACCACCTTGTCCTACCAAACCGTTGTTTTACTATGTTACCGCTTTGCTCAGCCCTCTTATAGCATTGTTAGTTGCAGGTGAAGATTGGAGTTTGTTCCTTGTTGGAACATGGATATTTTTTTGGATATCACAATATCTCTTATTTAATTAATGCATCTATATACTTGGTAAAGGGTGGAAGGCTCGGCCTTATGCCTAGTGTTTTGTTCCACTCTTGCTGCCCTAGTTTCCATCATATCGGTGTTATGTTCCTGGATTTTGCGTTTCCTTACACGGTTGGGTTATAATGCGAACCCCTTGACGGTTCGCCTTGAATAAAACTCCTCCAGCAAGGCCCAACATTGGTTTTACCATTTGCCACCTAGCCTTTTCTTTCCCTTTGGTCGGCCGGCTCAAGGGTCA
>NC_041390.1:131950444-131990145 GCF_002162155.2 Triticum dicoccoides | reverse complement strand
CCCCCCTGGGCCAGTGCTTCTCTAAGTGTTGGTCCGAAATGGGCAGCCTGCGGGGCCACCTCAGGGAAAATCGAGGGCTCGTTTTACTCGTAGCTTGACCTATCTGAGTGTTCCCTGAGAACGAGATATGTGCAGCTCCTATCGGGATTTCTTGGCACATTCGGGCAGCTTTGTTGGACTTGTTTTACCATTGTCGAGGATGTCTTGTAACCTGGATGCCGAGTCTGATCGGATTGTCTTGGGAGAAGGAATATCCTTCGTTAACCGTGAGAGCATGTGATGGACTAAGTTGGGACACCCAGCAGGGATTTGAACTTTCGAAAGCCGTGCCCGCGGTTATGGGCAGATGGGAATTTGTTAATGTCCAGTTGTAGAAAACCTGAAGTTAACCTTAATTAAAATACATCAACCGCGTGTGTAACCGTGATGGTCTCTTTCCGGCGGAGTCCAGGAAGTGAACACGGTGTTGGAGTTATGTTTGACGTAGGTTGTTCTAGGATCACTTCTTGATCATAGTTTCTCGAGCGTGCTTTGCCTTCTCTTCTCGCTCTCATTTGCGTATGTTAGCCACCATATATGCTAGTCGCTTGCCGCAGCTCCACCTCATACCTTTACCTTACCCATAAGCTTAAATAGTCTTGATCGCGAGGGTGTGAGATTGCTGAGTCCTCGTGACTCATAGATACTTCCAAAACCAGTTTGCAGGTGCCGTTGAACCGAGCAGGTGACGCAACCAAGCTCAAGGAGGAGCTCAATGAAGATCTTGTCCTTTGTGTTGTTTCGTTATAGTTGATCAGTACTGGAGCCCAGTCGGGACGATCGGGGATCTGTGTAGCATTTGGGGTAGTCTTCTTTTATTTTGGTTCCGTAGTCGGACCTTGATTGTATCTGGTTGATGTAATGTTTTATTCATGTATTGTGTGAAGTGGCCATTGTAAGCCAACTATGTATCTCTTATTTACCTCATTGTATTACATGGGTTGTTTGCGAAGATTACCTCACTTGCGACATTGTTTTTAATGCGGTTATGCCTCTAAGTCGTGCTTCGACACGTGGGAGATATAGCCGCATCGAGGGCATTACAATATCCTTATCATATTAACCTCCTACTACTTAGTTATTTACTTTGATATTTACTTTTCTTTTATTTTACTTTGCATCTTTATCATAAAAATACCAAAAATATTATCTTATCATATCTATCAGATCTCACTCTCGTAAGTGGCCCTATAGGGATTAACAACCCCTATTTGCGTTGGTTGCGAGGGTTTATTTGTTTTGTGCGGGTACGAGGGACTCGTGCATAGCCTCCTACTGGATTGATACCTTGGTTCTCAAAAACTGAGGGAAATACTTACGCTACTTTGTTGCATCATCCCTTCCTCTTCGGGGAAAACCAACGCAGTGCTAAAAGAGGTAGCAAGGATTTCTGGCGCCGTTGCCGGGGAGGTCTACGCAAAAGTCAACATACCAAGTACCCATCACATACCCTTATCTCCCGCATTACATTATTTGCCATTTGCCTCTCTTTTTCCTCTCCCCCCAATTGACCATTGCCGTTTTATTCGCCCTCTCTCTCTCTATCCTCCCTCTCTATTTGCCTCTTTTTGTTCGCTTGCTTTTTGTTTGCTTGTGTGTTAGTTTGCTTGCTTGTCGCGATGGCTCAAGATAATATTAAATTGTGTGACATCACCAATACCAACAACTATGATTTTATTAGCGCTCCGATTGCTCCTCTTACCGATGCTGAATCTTGTGAAATTAATACTGCTTTGCTGAATCTTGTCATGAAAGATCCGTTCTCCGGCCTTCCTAGTGAAGATGCCGCTACCCATCTAAATAGCTTCATTGATTTGTGTGACATGCAAAAGAGGAAAGATGTGGATAATGATATTGTTAAATTGAAGCTATTTCCTTTTTCGCTTAGAGATCGTGCTAAAGCTCGGTTTTCATCTTTGCCTAAAAATAGTATTGATTCATGAACAAGTGCAAATATGCTTTTATCTCTAAGTATTTTCCTCCCGCTAAGATCATCTCTCTTAAAAATGATATTATGAACTTTAAGCAACTTGATCATGAACATGTTGCACAAGCTTGGGAGAGAATGAAATTAATGATACGTAATTGCCCTACTCATGGTTTAAATTTGTGGATGATTATACAAAAAATTTATGCCGGATTGAATTTTGCTTCTAGAAATCTTTTGGATTCGGCCGCGGGAGGCACTTTTATGGAAATCACCTTAGGAGAAGCTACTAAACTCCTAGATAATATTATGGTTAATTATTCTCAATGGCATACTGAAAGATCTACTAATAAAAAGGTGCATGCGATAGAAGAAATTAATGTTTTGAGTGGAAAGATGGATGAACTTATGAAATTATTTGCTAATAAGAGAGTTTACTCTAATCCTAATGATATGCCCTTGTCTACTTTGATTGAGAATAATAATGAATCTATGGATGTGAATTTTGTTGGTAGGAACAATTTTGGTAATAATGCGAATAGAGGAAATTTCAATCCCAGGCCTTATCCTAGTAATCCCTCTAATAATTATGGTAATTCCTACAACAATTCTTATGGAAATTATAATAAAATGCCCTCTGATTTTGAATCTAATATTAAAGAATTTATTACTTCGCAAAAGAATTTTAATGCTATGATTGAAGAAAAATTGCTTAAGATTGATGATTTTGCTAGGAACGTTGATAGAATTGCTCTTGATGTTGATTCTTTGAAACTTAGATCTATTCCACCTAAGCATGATATCAATAAGTATCTCAAAGCCATGAGAATTTCCATTGATGAGTGCAAAGAAAGAACCGCTAGGATGCGTGCTAAGAAAGATGCCTTCATAAAAGCGTGTTCTTCTAGTTCCTATGAAAATAATGATGAAGATCTAAAAGTTATTGATGTGTCCCCTATTAAATCTTTGTTTTGCAATATGAATCTTGATAATGATGGGACTGAATATGATTCACCTTTACCTAGAAGGCGTTCCAAGAATTCTGAATCTTTTGATCTTGATGCTAAATTTGATAAAAGTGGGATTGAAGAAATTAAAACCCTAGATGTTGCTAAACACACTATTATGTATTTCAAGGAATTTAACTATGAAAATTGCTCTTTGATTGATTGTATTTCCTTGTTGCAATCCGTGCTAAATTCTCCCCATGCTTATAGTCAAAATAAAGCGTTTACTAAACATATCGTTGATGCCTTGATGCAATCTTATGAAGAAAAACATGAATTGGAAGTTTCTATCCCTAGAAAACTTTATGATGAGTGGGAACCAACTATTAAAATTAAAATTAAAGATCATGAATGCTATGCTTTATGTGATTTGGGTGCTAGTGTTTCCACGATTCCGAAGACTTTGCGTGATTTGTTAGGTTTCCGTGATTTTGATGATTGCTCTCTAAACTTGCACCTTGAGGATTCCACTATTAAGAAACTTATGGGAAGAATTAATGATGTTCTTATTGTTGAAAATATGAATTATGTGCCCGTAGATTTTATTGTTCTTGACATACATTGCAATCCTTCATGCCCTATTATTCTTGGTAGACCTTTCCTTAGAACGATTGGTTCAATTATTGATATGAAGGAAGGAAATATTAGATTCCAATTTCCGTTAAGGAAAGGCATGGAACACTTTCCTAGAAAGAAAATTAAATTACCTTATGAATATATTATGAGAGCCACTTATGGATTGCCTACCAAAGATGGGAATACCTAGATCTATTCTTGCTTGTTATGCCTAGCTAGGGGCGTTAAACGACAGCGCTTGTTGGGAGGCAACCCAATTTTATTTTTATTCCTTGCTTTTGTTTAGTAATAAATAATTTATCTAGCCTCTGTTTTAGTTTTGTTTTTTGTGTTTAATTAGTGTTTGTGTCAAGTAGAACCGTCGGGAAGACTTGGGGAAATTCTTGTTGAACTTGCTGTAAAAAACAGAAACTTTAGCACTCACAAGAACTGCTGTCATTTTTATTTGGAGAGTTCTATTTAGTTAATTCTTTTTGAAGATGATTAATAGATAAATTCCTCACGTACAGAAATTTATTTTAGAATTTTTGGGTTCCAGATCTTGCGCTAGCTACAGATTACTACAGACTGTTCTGTTTTTGACAGATTCTGTTTTGCGTGTGTTGTTTGCTTATTTTGATGAATCTATGGCTAGTAAAATAGTTTATAAACCATAGAGAAGTTGGAATACAGTAGGTATAACACCCATATAAATAAACAATGAGTTCATGTACCTTGAAGTGGTCTTTTGTTTTCTTTCGCTAATGGAGCTCACGAGATTTTCTACTTTAAGTTTTGTGTCGTGATGTTTTCAAGTTTTGGGTAAAGATTTGATGGATTATGGAACAAGGAGTGGAAAGAGCCTAAGCTTGGGGATGACCATGGCACCCCCAAGATAATCTAAGGACACCTAAAAGCCAAAGCTTGGGGATGCCCCGGAAGGCATCCCCTCTTTCGTCTACTTCTATCGGTAACTTTACTTGGAGCTATATTTTTATTTACCACATGATATGTGTTTTACTTGGAGCGTCTTGTATGATTTGAGTCTTTGCTTATTAGTTTACCACAATCATCCTTGTTGTACACATCTTTTGAGAGAGACATACATGATTTGGAATTTGTTAGAATACTCTATGTGCTTCGCTTATATCTTTTGAGTTATATAATTTTGCTCTAGTGCTTCACTTATATCTTTTAGAGCACGGTGGGGGATTTGTTTTATAGAAACTATTGATCTCTCATGCTTCACTTAGATTATTTTGAGAGTCTTAATAGCATGGTAATTTTCTTAAAATCCTAATATGCTTGGTATACAAGATTAATAATAAAAACTTTCTTATGAGTGTGTTGAATACTATGATAAGTTTGATACTTGATAATTGTTTTGAGATATGGAGATGGTGATATTAAAGTCATGCTAGTTGAGTAGTTGTGAATTTGAGAAATACTTGTGTTGAAGCTTATGATTCCCGTAGCATGCACGTATGGTGAACCGTTAGGTGATGAACTCGGAGCATGATTTATTTATTCATTGCCTTCCTTATGAGTGGCGGTCGGGGACGAGCGATGGTCTTTTCCTACTAATCTATCCCCCTAGGAGCATGCACGTAATACTTTGCTTTGATAACTTGTATATTTTTGCAATAATTATATGAGTTCTTTATGACTAATGTTGAGTCCATGGATTATACGCACTCTCACCCTTCCACCCTTGCTAGACTCTCTAATACCGCGCACCTTTCGCCGGTATCATACACCCCCCATATACCTTCCTCGAAACAGCCACCATACCTACCTATTATGGCATTTCCATAGCCATTCCGACATATATTGCCATGCAACTTTCCACCGTTCCGTTCATGACACACTCCATCATTGTCATATTGCTTAGCATGATCATGTAGTTGACATAGTATTTGTGGCAAAGCCACCATTCATAATTCTTTCATACTTGTCACTCATGAATCATTGCATATCCCGGTACACCGCCGGAGGCATTCACATAGAGTCATATTTTGTTCTAAGTATCGAGTTGTAATAAAAATAAAAGTGTGATGATCATCATTATTAGAGCATTGTCCCAGTGAGGAAAGGATGATGGAGACTATGATTCCCCCATAAGTCGGGATGAGACTCCGGATGAAAAAAAGAGGCCATAAAAAAAGAGAAAAGGCCCAAATAATAAAAAAAATGAAATGAGAGAAAAAGAGAGAAGGGACAATGTTACTATCCTTTTACCACACTTGTGCTTCAAAGTAGCACCATGATCTTCATAGTAGAGAGTCTCTCATGTTATCACTTTCATATACTAGTGGGAATCTTACATTATAGAACTTGGCTTGTATATTCCAATGATGGGCTTCCTCAAAAATGCCCTAGGTCTTCATGAGCAAGCAAGTTGGATGCACACCCACTTTGTTTCTTTTTGAGCTATCATACTTATAGCTCTAGTGCATCCGTTGCATGGCAATCCCTACTCACTCACATTGATATCTATTGATGGGCATCTCCATAGCCCGTTGATACGCCTAGTTGATGTGAGACTATCTTCCCCTTTTTGTCTTCTCCACAACCACCACTCTATTCCACCTATAGTGATATATCCATGGCTCACGCTCATGCATTGCGTGAAGATTGAAAAAGTTTTGAGAATGTCAAAAGTATGAAACAATTGCTTGGCTTGTCATCGGGTTGTGCATGATTTAAATATTTTGTGTGGTGAAGATAGAGCATAGCCAGACTATACGATTTTGTAGGGATAACTTTCTTTAACCATGTTATTTTGAGAAGACATAATTGCTTTGTTAGTATGCTTGAAGTATTATTATTTTTTATGTCAATATAAACTTTTGTCTTGAATCTTTCGGATCTGAATATTCATACCACAATTAAGAAGAATTACATAAAAATTGTGCCAAGTAGCACTCCGCATCAAAAATTCTGTTTTTATCATTTACCTACTCGAGGACGAGTAGGAATTAAGCTTGGGGATGCTTGATACGTCTCCAACGTATCTATAATTTTTGATTGCTCCATGCTATATTATCTACTGTTTTGGACATTATTGGGCTTTATTATCCACTTTTATATTATTTTTGGGACTAACCTATTAATCGGAGGCCCAGCCCAGAATTGATGTTTTTTGCCTGTTTTAGGGTTTCGAAGAAAAGGAATATCAAACGGAGTCCAAATGGAATGAAACCTTCGGGAACGTGATTTTCTCACCGAATACAACTCGGGAGACTTGGACCCTACGTCAAGCCAACTAACAGGAGGCCACGAGGTAGGGGGCGCGCCTGCCTCCCCCTCCCAAGCGCGCCCTCCACTCTCGTGGGCCCCCTGTTTCTCCATCGACGTACTTCTTCCTCCTATATATACCCACGTACCCCCAAACGATCAGAGACGGAGCCAAAACCCTAATTCCACCGCCGTAACTTTCTGTATCCATGAGATCCCATCTTGGGGCCTGTTCCGGAGCTCCACCGGAGGGGGCATCGATCATGAAGGGCTTCTACATCAACACCATAACCTCTCTGATGAAGTGTGAGTAGTTTAATTCAGAGCTACGGGTCCATAGCTAGTAGCTAGATGGCTTCTTCTCTCTTTTTGGATCTCAATACAATGTTCTCCCCCTCTCTTGTGGAGATCTATTCGATGTAATCTTCTTTTTGCGGTCTGTTTGTTGAGATCGATGAATTGTGGGTTTATGATCAAGTCTATCTATGAATAATATTTGAATCTTCTCTGAATTCTTTTATGTATGATTGGTTATCTTTGCAAGTCTCTTCGAATTATCAGTTTGGTTTGGCCTACTAGATTGATCTTTCTTGCAATGGGAGAAGTGCTTAGCTTTGGGTTCAATCTTGCGGTGTCCTTTCCTGGTGACAGTAAGGGCAGCAAGGCACGTATTGTATTGTTGCCATCGAGGATAACAAGATGGGGTTTTCTTCATATTGCATGAGTCTATACCTCTACATCATGTCATCTTGCTTAAGGTGTTACTCTGTTTTTAACTTAATACTCTAGATGCATGTTGGATAGCGGTCGATGAGTGGAGTAATAGTAGTAGATGCAGGCAAGAGTCGGTCTACTTGTCTTGGACGTGATGCCTATATACATGATCATACCTAGATATTCTCATAACTATGCTCAATTCTGTCAATTGCTCAACAGTAATTTGTTGACCCACTGTAGAATACTTATGCTCTCGAGAGAAGCCACTAGTGAAACCTATGGCCCCCGGGTCTATCCTTATCATATTAATCTCCTACTACTTAGTTACTTACTTTTATTTTATTTTACTTTGCATCTTTATCATAAAAATACCAAAAATATTATCTTATCATATCTATCAGATCTCACTCTCGTAAGTGGCCCTATAGGGATTGACAACCCCTATTTGCGTTGGTTGCGAGGATTTATTTGTTTTGTGCAGGTACGAGGGACTCGCGCGTAGCCTCCTACTGGATTGATACCTTGGTTCTCAAAAACTAAGGGAAATACTTACGCTACTTTGTTGCATCATCCCTTCCTCTTCGGGGAAAACCAACGCAGTGCTAAAAGAGGTAGCACGGCTTATGGCAAGAGAGGTCTTAGATGTCGGCACACTATTTGTCCGACTGCAGGTAGTATCAACATAGGACAAGGCGGCAAGCCCCCGGGCCGACTGGTCGGACCCGTTGCCAGGCGGAGGAAAGAATAAATACATTCATAGGAATAATCCTATCATATAGATAAAAAGGGTAGCCCCCGAGTGCTCCTCGAGGGGCCTGATGTCTTTGCTCTTAATACAAAAGGTAGCGTGGTACATACTGCATTAACTCTGAAATCTTCGAAGGAGATTTGCGTTCCATGGGCGCTCCGTCTCCTTGCCGGAATCGTCCCTCTTGCACGCCCTAGGCTTCTGCGTGTCGATGAGGTAGTAGGAGTCGTTGCCCAAGGCTTTGCTGATGAGAAAAGGGCCCTTCCATGGGGCCGAGAGCTTGTGCTGGCCGGCTGTTCGCTGGATCAGTCGAAGCACAAGGTTGCCATCTTGGAAGGATCGAGGCCTGACCTTCCGGCTGTGGTAGCAGCGCAGGCCCGGCTAGTATATGGTGGACCGGCTGAGTGCTAGTAGCCAGCCCTCTTCTAGCAAGTCAATGCCATCTTCTTGTGCTTCCTTCGCCTCCGCCTCTATGTACATGGTGATGCAAGGTGAGTCAAACTCGATGTCAGTTGGGATGACGGTTGAGGGAGTCCTGGACTAAGGGGTCCTCAGGAGTCCGGCCTGTTAGCCATGGGCCGGACTGATGGGCTGTGAAGATACGAAGACCGAAGACTGCACCCGTGTCTGGATGGGACTCTCCTTGGCATGGAAGGCAAGCTTGGCGACCGAATATGTAGATTCCTTTCTTTGTAACCGACCTTGTGTAACCCTAGATCCTCCCCGTGTCTATATAAACTGGAGGACTTAGTCCGGAGGGAGATATAGACATTATCATAACCATACAAGCTAGGCCTCTAGGATTTAGCCATTATGATCTCGTGGTAGATCAACTCTTGTAATACTCATATTCATCAAGATCAATTAAGCAGGACGTAGGGTATTACCTCCATAGAGAGGGCCCGAACCTGGGTAAAACATTGTGTCCCCTGTCTCCTGTTACCATCGACCTTAGACGCACAGTTCGGGACCCCCTGCCTGAGATCTGCTGGTTTTGACACCAACAATAGCCTCGGCCCTGTACACAAGGAAGAAAGGAGTGAAGTCGGTTGCTTTGTTCAGCGTGGTTTGGAGACTCCAAAGGACGGCTAGCAGCTCGTCGATCCAGCGGCCAATCGAGCGCTCCAGTGGCTCGACCAGTCGGGGCTTGATGCCAGACAAGATCAGGTTGTTTGCTCGCTCCACCTGGCTGTTTGACTACGGATGGGCAAAGGATGCTAAGTCCAGTCGGATGCCCTGCATCGTGCAGAAACAGGCCAAGGCGCCCTTGGCGAAATTTGTGCCATTTTCGGTGATGATGATGTGTGGTACGCCATACCGAACAGTGATGTCCGCGATGAAGGCCACAGCAGTCAGACCATTCAGCTTCTTGATTGGCTTTGCTTCAATCCACTTGGTGAATTTGTCCACAGCAGCAAGCAAATGGGTCATGCCGCCGCGTGCTGTCTTGAATGGGCCCACCATGTCCAGGCCACATACGGCAAAAGGCCAAGTGAGGGGGATGGTCTTGAGTGCAGAAGCCGGCAGGTGTTGCTTGGAGCTGAAACATTGGCATCTGTTGCACTTCTTGACCAAGTCCTTGGCGTCGTCCAAGCAGTCGGCTAGAAAAAACTATGGCTGGAAGCTTTGGCAACAAGGGATCTGGAGGCCGCATGGTGGCCGCACTCGCCTTGCTAAATATCTTTGAGGATTGCTCTGCCCTTTCTGGCTCTACGCAGCACTGGAATACGCCAGTCACGCTGCGCCTGACAAGCCCTTTGTTTACTATCATGTAAGTTGCTGGCCGGCGTTGCACCTGTCGGGCCAAAATTTCGTCGGTTGGTAGCTCTCCGCTCACCAAGAAGTTAAGGATGGGCTACGCCCATGATGGTGCTTCGACCACTGTCATCACGGCCACTGGTACCAGGGCGGTTGGGTTGGGAGGCGGTGGGTTGGAGCCGGCTTCCGCTTGCTGCATTGTTGAAGTCCCCGGGCCGTCTGCTGCAGCCCCGGGGCCCGGTTCTGAAGTCCCCGGGTCGGGTGCGACTACTGCAGTCCTTGAGTCGCCTGCCGAAGTCCCTGGGCTGCCTGCCACAGCCCTCGGGCCGGGTTCTGAAGTCCCCGGACCGGGTGCGACTGTTGTAGTCCCCGAGCCGCCTGCCGAAGTCCCAGAGCCAGCGCTGCAGCTCCCAAGCCGAATCCGACTGTTTTGGGAGCAGCCGGCACGAAGATGGACTTTGATTCCAGTGAATGCTTGATAGACGGCTTGCGGAGGCACTGGAGGGAGACGTCGGCTGGTATTGCTTGCTGGGTGGAGCCAATCCGTGCCAGGACATCCGCTTGCTCGTTGTCAGCCCGTGGCACGTGAAGGAACTCGCACCCATCAAAATATTCATTGATCTGCTCGACGAGGAAGTGGTAGCTTGCCATGTTTGCATCCTTGGCATCCCAGTCGCCAGATGACTACTGGACCACCAAGTCCGAGTGACCGTAGTAGAGCACTCGGCGGATGACAATTTCTTTGGCCAGTCGGAGCCCGTGGATGAGTGTTTCATACTCGACCATGTTGTTGGAGACGTTAAGTGAATTTGCAACGTGTACTTGATCTTGTCGACTTTGGGAGAGGTGAGGATGATGCCGGCTCCCAGACCGGCATGCATCTTCGAGCCATCAAAGTGCATCCGCCAATGAGTGGAGTCCGGCTCTCGCGGTAGGTACTGGCTCTCGGCCCAGTCGATGAGGAAGTCGACCAGTGCTTGGGACTTGATGACGGTGTGGGGCTGGTAGAGGATGGTGTAGGGAGCCAGCTCGATGGCCCACTTCGCCACCCATCCCGATGCATCTCTGTTGCCTATGATCTCGGCAAGTCGAGTAGTGCAGACGACCGTGATGGAGTGCTCTTGGAAATATTGCTTGAGCTTCTTGGCAATGAGGTACACGCCGTAGCACATCTTCTGGTAGTGGGGGTAATTATGCTTAGAGGCGAACAGTACTTCACTCAGATAGTAGACGGGCCTTTGGACCGGCTGAGCTCTACCGTCTTCTGGGCATTCAACGACGATGACTGTGCTGACCACTCGGCTAATGGTGGCGATGTCGGGGAGCATGGGCTCCTTAGCAACCGGAGCCGCTAGGACAGGCGGCATGGTCAGCATCTTCTTAAGTTGGAGGAAAGATTCATCCGCCGTGTCGTTCCACTCAAAGCAAGTTGTTTTCTTCAATAGCTGGTGCAGTGGCAAGGCCTTCTCGCCAAGCTGACTAATGAAGCGGCTGAGAGAAGCCAAGCACCCGGTGAACTTCTGGACGTCCCCCAGCCGGGGCGGTCTCTGCATCCACTCAATGGCCTTGATCTTCACAGGGTTGCACTCAATGCTACGTTCTGAGACAAGGAAACCAAGGAGCTGGCCAGCTGGGACTCCGAAGACACACTTTTCTGGGTTGAGCTTGATTTGAAAACGGCACAGATTGTCAAAAGTCTCCTTGAGATCTTCTATGAGGGTGCCATGCTTCTCCGTCTTCACCACAATATCGTCTACATAAACATGGGCATTTCTGCCGAGTTGCTTGAGGAGGCACTTCTGCATGCAACGCTGAAAAGTGGCGCCGGCATTTCTCAAGACAAATGTCATGGTTAGGTAACGGAAGGCTCCGAATGGTGTGATGAAAGCGGTCTTCAGCCGATCGGCCGGGTTTAGCTTGATCTGGTTGAGGGAGTCCTGGATTAGGGGGTGTCCGGATAGCCGGACTATACCTTCGGCCGGACTCCTGGACTATGAAGATACAAGATTGAAGACTTCGTCCCGTGTCTGGAAGGGACTTTCCTTGGCGTGGAAGGCAAGCTTGGCGATACGGATATGTAGATCTCCTACCATTGTAACCGACTATGTGTAACCCTAGCCCTCTCCGCTGTCTATATAAACCGGAGGGTTTTAGTCCGTAGGACGAACAACAATCATACCATAGGCTAGCTTCTAGGGTTTAGCCTCCGTGATCTCGTGGTAGATCTACTCTTGTACTACCCATATCATCAATATTAATCAAGCAGGACGTAGGGTTTTACCTCCATCAAGAGGACCCGAACCTGGGTAAAACATTGTGTCCCCTGCCTCCTGTTACCATCCGCCTAGACGCACAGTTCGGGACCCCCTACCCGAGATCCGCCGGTTTTGACACCGACATTGGTGCTTTCATTGAGAGTTCCTCTGTGTCGTCACTTTTAGGCCTGATGGCTCCTCCGATCATCAACGATGATGCGATCCAGGGTGAGACTTTTCTCCCCGGACAGATCTTCGTATTTGGCGGCTTTGCACTGCGGGCCAATTAGCTTGGCCATCTGGAGTAGATCGAAAGCTACGCCCCTGGCCATCAGGTCAGATTTGGAAGTTTGAACTACACTGCCAACCTCCGCGGAGACTTGATCTTCGACGGGTTCGAGCCGCAGCCGAGCGCGCCGCACTGTCACGATGGGCATGATCTAGCTCTGCCGCCGAATAGTGCCCTGGAGGCCGCACCCACATCATCCCTGACCCTTAATTCGGAGCCAACTGTGCCAATCGAGGATGGGTGGTTGGACACCGCCTCGGGGGCTGCAATTTCTACGGCGATCGAGCCGAACACCAGCCCTATTCTCTGCGAAGCCCGTGACTCCAAGGAGCCGGACTCCTCTCCAGACTCCGAGCCCTCCGCGCCCCTACCGATCGAACCCGATTGGGCGCCGATCATGGAGTTCACTGCCGCGGACATCTTTCAGCACTCGCCCTTCGGTGATATTCTGAATTCACTAAAGTCTCTCTCTTTATCAGGAGAGCCCTGGCCGGACTATGGTCAGCGAGGTTGAGATGCGGATGATGAAGAAATTCAAAGCCCACCCACCACCCACTTCGTAGCCACTGTCGATGATTTAACTGACATGCTCGACTTCGACTCCGAAGACATCGACGGTATGGACGCCGATGCAGGAGACGATCAAGAACCAGCGCCTATAGGGCACTGGAAAGCCACCTCGTCGTATGATATATACATGGTGGACACCCCAAAAGAAGGCAATGGCGATGGAAGAGCGGAGGATGACCCCTCCAAGAAGCAGCCTAAGCGCCGGCGTCAGCGGCGCCGCTCTAAATCCCGCCAAAGCAAAAATGGTGATTCAGGCACGGGAGATAATAACACCCCGGACAGTGCCGAAGACAACCACCTCTAGCAAGATTCAGCACAGGAGGATAGAGAAGCCAGCCCTCATGAGAGAGCGGCAGACAGAGAGGTCGAGGACGATAATTATATGCCTCCCTCCAAAGACGAGGCAAGCCTCGACGACGACGAATTTGTCGTGCCGGAGGATCCCGTCGAACAAGAGCATTTCAAACGCAGGCTTATGGCCACGGTGAGCAGCCTCAAAAAAAACAGCAACAACTTAGAGTTGATCAAGATTTGCTAGCCGACAGATGGACTAAAGTCCTTGCGGCCGAAGAGTATGAACTCGAACGCCCCTCCAAGAGCTACCCAAAGCGCGGGTTTCTACCCCGACTAGAGGAGGAAGCACCTAAACCTACATCACCAGCGCATGATGCGGCCGATCGGCCACCCCGTGGCCGCGACAGAGAAGCCTCTCGGCCCTCCACTCAAGCCGCACCCCGGCGCCGCTCAAAAAGTACCAAGGCACGGGAAAATGCGCCAGACCTGCGAGATATATTGGAGGACAAGGCAAGGCAAACAAGATCGATCTACGGATTGCGTGGGCGCCCCACGGCACGAGACGGTAATCGTCACTCCGGATACAGTCAATCCGGCCGGGCCGAACAAAGTAGACAAAGCTCGTTTGAGCTGGGTCGTAATATAGCCCAATACAGAGGCGTCGCACACCCACTATGCTTCATAGATGAAGTAATGGATCATCAAATCCCTGAGGGTTTCAAACCCATGAACATTAAATCATATGATGGCACAACAGATCCTGCGGTATGGATCAAGGACTATCTCCTTCATATCCACATGGCCCGCGGTGATGACCTGCACGCCATCAAATACCTCCCACTCAAGCTTAAAGGACCAGCTCAGCATTGGTTTAATAGCTTGCCAGCAGAATCAATTGGTTGCTGGGAGGACCTGGAAGCCGCATTCCTCGACAATTTCCAGGGAACTTATGTGCGACCACCAGACGTTGATGACCTTAGCCACATAATTCAGCAGCCAGAGGAATCGGCCAGACAATTCTGGACACGGTTCCTAACCAAGAAAAATCAAATCTTCGACTGTCCGGACGCAGAGGCCCTGGCAGCCTTCAAGCATAACATCCGCGATGAGTGGCTTGCATGGCACCTAGGACAGGAAAAGCTGAAATCTATGGCATCCCTCACGACACTTATGACCCGCTTTTGCGCGGGAGAAGACAGCTGGCTAGCTCGCAGCAATAACATAACCAAGAGCCCTGGTAATTCGGATACCAAGGACAGTAGTGGCAGGTCGCGTCGCAACAAGCAAAAGCGCCGCATTAACGGCGACAATGCTGAGGATACGGCAGTTAATGCCGGATTTAGAGGCTCTAAACCCGGTCAGCGGAAAAAGACATTCAAAAGAAATACTCCGGGCCCGTCCAGTTTGGACCGAATACTCAACCGCTCATGCCAGATATATGGCACCCCTGAAAAACCAGCCAATCACACCAACAGGGATTGTTGGGTGTTCAAGCAGGCAGGCAAGTTAAATGCCGAAAGCAGAGACAAGGGGCTGCATAGCGATGACGAAGAGGAGCCCCGGCCGCCGAACAACAGTGGACAGAAAGGTTTTCCCCCACAAGTGCGGACGGTGAACATGATATACGCAACCCACGTCCCCAAGAGGGAGCGGAAGCGTGCGCTAAGGGACGTATACGCGATGGAGCCAGTCGCCCCAAAGTTCAACCCATGGTCTTCCTGCCCGATCACTTTTGATCGAAGGGACCACCCCACTAGCACCTGTCATGGCCGATTCGCCGCATTGGTTCTAGACCCAATTATTGACGGATTTCACCTCACTAGAGTCCTTATGGACAGCGCCAGCAGCCTGAACCTGGTTTACCAGGATACAGTGCGGAAAAGGGGCATCGATCGCTCGAGGATTAAACCCACTAAAACAACCTTTAAAGGCGTCATACCAGGTGTAGAGGCCAACTGTACAGGCTCAGTTACACTTGAAGTGGTCTTCGGATCTCCGGATAATTTCCAAAGCGAGGAGTTAATCTTCGACATAGTCCCGTTCCGCAGTGGCTATCACGCACTGCTCGGGCGAACCGTATTTGCCAAGTTCAATGCGGTGCCGCACTACGCATACCTCAAGCTCAAGATGCCAGGACCTCGAGGAGTCATCACGGTCAATGGAAACACCGAACGCTCTCTCCGAACGGAGGAGCATACGGCGGCTATCGTAGCGGAAGTACAAAGCAGCCTCTCAAGGCAATTTTCCAGTCCGTCCATTAAACGTCTGGACACCGTCAAGCGCACCCGGAGTAACCTACAACAAGACCGCCGGGCACGTTCCGAGCAAGCGTAGCAATGCGGACCCAACCCCAGCCCTCGCGAACTTGCGAAACCAGTGTTGTGCGTACATAACTACGCTCTGGAAATACCATGGGCAAAAGGGGAGGGGCACCATCACGGCACGCCCGAAACGCGGCTTAAACCGCACTAGGGGCTGCCGATTTCTTAATTTTCTCTTACTTTCAGGACTCCACTCTTCGGAAGGCCTGTCCGGTAGTACAATTGCCGCACAAACGATACAACAACTAGGGGAGCAGAAAGCTACGCTGCACTACGGAACTCTAAGGTGGTTTCTATAACGAGCAGTATACCTGTTTCACATAACATTCCGCAGCTCGCCCCTGGAAAGGACATATTTGATAGTCCCATCTTTTGCTTATCGCACTATTTGTATCTTACTGCTTTGATCGCAGCCTTTTTAAATAAACAATGCATAGCTTCCGTCTATTATTGCATTACTCTTTTTTACGAATATATGTTCATTAATGACATGTTGCACCCGTACACTTTGGTACGGCCAATACGCCAGGGGCTTAAGTACCCACAATACGGTGTGTGAAGTCCGAACACTTTCACAAGTGCGGCACCCCGAACTTATAGCATTATATGCATCAGCTCCGAATCATGTCTTGTGTCAATAGTTGGGTTTGCCCGGCTCCTATGTTTTGGTACCTTACGTTCCATTATATCGGCTAAGGTAGCACTAGGAGAACTGCTGCGATTGTGCCCCAGTTGAGCTGGGCTAAGCACCTCAGTAGAGAAAGCTAAAACTGACCGTCATGATGAGGCGAGAGCTGGTCGATGTTCGAGAGGTTTTCGAGTCCCTAAAGACTTATGCCGCTTAGAGCGAGGAGTCGGCTTTGTCCGGCCATAGCACCCCGAACTCGGCCTTCCGAACACTAGGGGCTTTGCCGAAATTTAAAATTATAGAATTATATGTCTAAGTGAGAGTGTTCAAGCATTATAGTCTGATTGCCTTGTTCGTTGTGTTGAGCGCCTCCCTCGAAGGACCCAAGAATGGGAAAAAGAGCGCTCATGTTTATCCCGAACACCCCAGCACTCGTGCCATGGGGGCAGAAGCCGATGACTCGCCATCTCTCAAATTTGATAAACGGCCGCACAGAAGGTAATATTTTAAATTCAAAAAAGCATTGCTTAGCGCACATGAACAAGTTTTCAGCGCACAGGACAAAACGAGCAAGTTTACTGAAAAATTACATCCATGGAACATTCATCCGCCACAAGGCGGGCACCCTTCAGAACGCCCTCATAATACATCTTGGGCTTGCGATGCTCCTTGCCCGGCGGTGGCCCGTCCTTCACAAGCTTCTCAGCATCCAGCTTGCCCCGGTGCACCTTCGCACGGGTAAGCGCCCTATGGGCACCCTCGATGCATACGGAACACTTGATGACTTCGAGCCTTGGACAGGCCTCCACCAGCCGCCTCACTAGCCCGAAGTAGCTCCTAGGCATGGCCTCTCCAGGCCACAGCCGGACTATGAGGCCCTTCATGGCCTGTTAGGCCACCTTATGGAGCTCGACCAGCTGTTTCAGCTGGTCGCTTAAGGGAACCGGGTGTTCGGCCTCAGCATACTGAGACCAGAACACCTTCTCCGTCGAGCTCCCCTCCTCGGCTCGGTAGAAGGCGGCGGCATCTGACACGCTACGGGGCAAGTCTACGAATGCTCCTGGAGAACTCCGGATTCGGGTAAGTAACAAGTAATTCACTTTTACGTGCTTGCTTTGCATAAAGAATGCCTTACCCGCCGCTATCTTTTTTATTGCCTCAACCTCCTAGAGGGCCTTCTGGGCTTCGGCCTTGGCAGACTTGGCATCTTCAATGGCCGCCGCGAGATCAGACTCTCGCGTCTTCGAGTCAAGCTCCAAACTCTCATGTTTTTTCATGAGAGCCTGGAGCTCTTGCCGCACCTCGCCAACCTACGTCTCATGCTTCTCCCGCTCGGTGCGCTCCGTGGCCGCCCTCTTCTCGGCCTCGGACAGCGCTTGCTTAAGGGTCGCCACCTCAGTTGTGGCCCCTACAATAGCCGTGTTAATCCTGTCACTTTTTGCAATAGCACCTTTCACATATTTCAATAAGGTATTTCTTACCTTCCGTCTCCTCGAGTTGCCTCTTGGCATGGCCGAGCTCGTTCTCGGACCGCTCGAGCTTCTGCTTCAGTGAGCCCACCTCCACAGTCAGTGCGGCGGATGCTAGCAGCGAAGCCTGCATACGCATATTGACTTACTTTTGTTAGACTCCTGCGAACGTTATTAGATCCTCTATTCGGCTTTTCTTTCCGAACGCCAAACAGAGCATCAGGGGCTACTGTCTATGCGGTAATATTTTTACATATCTTTTACTTACCTCAAAGCCTGTTAGAAGGCTGGCACAGGCTTCAGTCAGTCCGCTCTTGGCGGACTGAACCTTCTGGATCACCGCACTCATAACAGTGCGGTGCTCCTCGTTGATGGAGGCGCCGTTAAGCACCTCCAGCAAATTGTCCGGTGCCTCCGGTTGGATGGAGGTCACCGGCTCGGTAGGCTTGCTCCTCTTGGAAGGAGGCTGCCTACCGGAGTCCGAAACCGTTGAAGGTTCCGGCGCGGTGTCCGGCTCAAAGCCGGACTTAGAGCCCTTGGGGGTTCTATCCCCTTCACGCCTGGAGTCCGGGAGGTCGCCTTGCGGCCCCTCTAGGACCACCTCCTCCTGGCTTGGAACCTGTTGGGACGCCACCTCGGCGTCATCCGTAGGGTTGGGGGAGGTAGCCGCCGGAAGCGAATTCACATTCGATGAATCTAGGGAGCCGCTCGACGACTCATCGAGCCCGGCCTTGGGCGGACTGCATAGACATGTTCGACGTAAGGAAAAGCTGTGCAATAGGGGAATACTATGAATCACTCTGGTATCCGGATACTTACGATCTCGCCAGGGGCTTGGCCCTGTGCGGCCACTCCTCTTTGCCATCGTCGGCGTTGGTGGAGTAGTCCAGAGGAGGGGTCTTCCCCTTCTTGGACCCTTCGGCCTCCTCAGTTCGGGCGGCCTTCCTTTTCTTCCCTCCCCCCACTGGAGGGGGAGAGGTCTCTTCTTCCTCCTCCTCGTCTTCATGGGAGGAGTGCGCCTTGAAGTCGTCGGATGATGAATCCGACACCTCCTGGCGCTGGGCACTCTTTCGAGTCCTCGTGGCCTTCTTCTTGGCCTTCTTCTCCGGCACCACATAGGGTGCCGGAACCAGCAGCTTCGCCAAGCGAGCGTCCGCTGGGCCTTCGGGCAAAGAAGCCGGACAGTTGATCTGTCCGGATGTCTCCTGCCAATCCTGTCAAAGGTAAGGGAGCTTAGATCCCGCATCGAGTCAAACTATGAAAAACTAATACCCTGTAAAAGGTAAAAACAGCTTACCGCACGAGCGTGACGCTGCGTGCTGAAACCGCGATCCTCGGTAGCAGATGCGGGGGCCTCGGCGCCCTTGAGAAGCACCTTCCAGGCATCTTCGTATGTCGTGTCGAAGAGCCTTCTAAGAGTTCGGTGCCGCGCCGCGTCAAACTCCCACGGGTTGAAAGCCCGTTGTTGACACGGGAGGATCCGGCGGATGAGCATAACCTGGACTACGTTGACAAGTTTGAGCTTCTTGTCCACCAGGGTTTGGACGCATGTTCGGAGTCCAGTCAACTCTCCTTTTTTACCCCACGACAGGCCCGTCTCTTTATAGGAGGCGAGCCGCGTAGGGGGTCCGGATCGGAACTCGGGGGCTGCGACCCATTCAGGTCGCGCGGCTCGGTGATGTAAAACCACCCCGATTGCCACCCCTTTAGGGACTCCACGAAGGAGCCCTCGAGCCATAGGACGTTGGGCATCTTGCCCACCATGGCGCCTCCGCACTCCACCTGGGTGCTGCGCACCACCTTCGGCTTGACATTGAAAGTCTTGAGCCATAGCCGAAATGGGGGTGGTTGCGGAAGAAAGCCTCGCACACGATGATGAACGCCGAGATGTTGAGGACAAAGTTCGGGGCCAGATCGTGGAAATCCAGGCCATAGTAGAACATGAGCCCCCGGACAAATGGGTGGAGAGGGAAGCCCAGTTCGCGAAGGAAATGAGGGAGGAACACCACCCTCTCATGGGGCCTAGGGGTGGGGATGAGCTGCCCCTCTTCGGGAAGCCGGTGCGCAATGTCGTTAGACAAGTATCCGGCCTTCCTCGGTCTTTTCATGTGTCCATCCGTGACGGAGGAGACCATCCACTTGCCTCCCGCTCCGGACATGGCTGGAGAAGGTTGAGGTGGGGTGTGCGGACTTGGGCGCTGGAGCTCGAGTGTGCGGAAATGGATAGGCAAAGGAGGAAGAAGGCGTGGATGAAAAGGTGGATCCTTATCCCCTTATATGGGTGGACGCGACTATGCGTCCCCACCAGCCTGGTAAAACTCGCTTATCTCCCAAGCATCGTAATCAATGGCGCGATTGGGTTACCCACGCCCGTATTGATGAGAATCCCGGAATAAGGGGACACAATATCTGCTTTGACAAGACGTGCCAAGGAAACCGCCTCGCTAAACACACTGAGGAGGAACAGTAAAACGATTCGAATAAAGACTTGGCCGTGGTGTGATGTCACGCTACGGAATACGTCAGCAGATTAGATTTGTGTAAATATCATTCTCTCAATGGCAATATGTGGAAACTTATTTTGCAGAGCCGGACACTACCTTTGTGTTCAAAATCTTCTATGAAGTACTTGGAGGAGGAACCCGCCTTGCAATGCCAAAAACAATCTGCGCGCCGGACTCGTCGTCATTGAAGCCTGGTTCAGGGGCTACTGAGGGAGTCCTGGATTAGGGGGTGTCCGAATAGCCGGACTATACCTTCGGCCGGACTCCTGGACTATGAAGATACAAGATTGAAGACTTCGTCCCGTGTCCGGAAGGGACTTTCCTTGGCGTGGAAGGCAAGCTTGGCGATACGGATATGTAGATCTCCTACCATTGTAACCGACTCTGTGTAACCTCCGGTGTCTATATAAACCGGAGGGTTTTAGTCCGTAGGACGAACAACAATCATACCAAAGGCTAGCTTCTAGGGTTTAGCCTCCTTGATCTCGTGGTAGATCTACTCTTGTACTACCCATATCATCAATATTAATCAAGCAGGACGTAGGGTTTTACCTCCATCAAGAGGGCCCGAACCTGGGTAAAACATTGTGTCCCCTGCCTCCTGTTACCATCCGCCTAGACACAGAGTTCGGGACCCCCTACCCGAGATCTGCCGGTTTTGACACCGACACTGGTGGTAACTAGAGTAGGTGTCCAAAAAACTCAACAACTCGCATCCGGGTATGGAGTTGAGCACTTGGTCCACCCGAGGCAGAGCAAACGCATCTTTGGGGCAGACTTTGTTGAGGCTGGTGTAATCAATGCACATGTGCCACTTGTTGTTGTTCTTCAATACAAGGACCAGGTTCGCAAGCCACTCCGGGTAGAACACTTCCATGATGCAGCCGGCTGCTAGCAGTCGGGCTATCTCTTCACCAACAATTCTTCTCTTTTCTTCCGACAGGCGGCAGATGGGTTGCTTGACCAGCTTCGCGTCTGACCTGACATGTAGCTTGTGCTCGGCGAAATCCGTCGGAACACCCGGCATGCCTTTGGGATACCATGCAAAGATGTCCCGATTCTCACGGAGGAAATCGACGAGCTTGCTTTCCTATTTTCTGTTGACGTTGGTTGATGTCTACTACACAACCTTCTTCGTGTAGACGTTGTTGGGCCTCCAAGTGCAGAGGTTTGTAGGACAGTAGCAAATTTCCCTCAAGTGGATGACCTAAGGTTTATCAATCCGTGGGAGGCGTAGGATTAAGATGGTCTCTCTCAAACAACCCTGCAACCAAATAACAAAGAGTCTCTTGTGTCCCCAACACACCCAATACAATGGTAAATTGTATAGGTGCACTAGTTCGGCGAAGAGATAGTGATACAAGTGCAATATGGATGGTAGATAAAGGTTTTTGTAATCTGAAAATTTAAAAACAACAAGGTAACTAATGATAAAAGTGAGCACAAACAGTATTGCAATGGGTTGAAACAAGGCCTAGGGTTAATACGTTCACTAGTGCAAGTTCTCTCAACAATAATAACATAATGGGACATTTACATCTATGCCCTTAACTCGAACCCACTACTCAGTTTTGCCCCTAATTTTTAGCTATGCTCAGTTTTGCCCCTCCGCCGTTAGTTTCACTTATAGAAATGCCCTTCTCTGTCGTTACCGTCCGGTCAAAGGTCTTTGACCGTCCTGAAAAAATGGCAAGAAAAATCAAAAAAATATGAAATTTGGTGGGATCGAAGATAGTCATGTCCGCGAGGCGCGTGCACATTTTCATGCCGCTCAGACACTCTGGGAGCTCGTGTCAAAGGAAAACATAAATTTTGTACGCATGCGAGCATTAAATTCAAAAAAATAGAAAAAAAATCAAAAAAATATGAAAGTTCGTGGGACCGAAGATATTCAGGTTCGCAAGATGTGCGCACGTTTTTGTTGTGTTTGGACATTGTAGGAGCCTGTGGAGAAAAAAACAAATTTTAGCTCAAAAAAACTTTGAAAAAATGCAGTATTTTGTTTTTTTCTCTAGAGCGCCTCGTACGTCATTTGATCACCAAAACTTGCAAGCACCTTGTGCACTCAAGCCTCTTTGACGCCAAATAAATTCAATTTTTTTGAACTTTTTTGCTATTTTTTCGAATTTACTGTTCATAGCCATAAATTATTATTATTTTCTTTTGCCACGAGCTCCCAGAGTGTCCAACCAACACAAAATTGTGCACGCGCCTTGCGGACATGACTATCTTCGATCCCACCAAATTTCATATTTTTTTGATTTTTTTTGCTATTTTTTTCTGGATGGTCAAAGTACTTTGACCGGACGGTAACGGCGCAAAAGGGCATTTCTATAAGTGACACTAACGGCGGAGGGGCAAAACTGAGCATACCTGAAAATTAGGGGCAAAACTGAGTAGTGGGTTCGAGTTAGGGGCAGAACTGGAATTGGCCCTAACATAATTGGATCATATAACTATCCCTCAACATGCAACAAAGAGTCACTCCAAAGTCACTAATAGCAGAGAACAAACGAAGAGATTATTGTAGGGTACGAAACCACCTCAAAGTTATTCTTTCTGATCAATCTGTTCAAGAGTCCATAGTAAAATAACACGAAGCTATCCTTTCCGTTCAATCTATCGTTGAGTTCGTACTAGAATAACACCTTAAGACACAAATCAACCAAAACCCTAATGTCACCTAGATACTGCAATGTCACCTCAAGTATCCGTGGGTATGATTATCATTATACGATATATATCACACAATCTCAGATTCATCTATTCAACCAACACAAAGAACTTCAAAGAGTGCCCCAAAGTTTCTACCGGAGAGTCAAGAAGGAAATGTGTGCCAACCCCTATGCATAATTTCACGAGGTCACGGAACTCGCAAGTTGATCACAAAACATACATCAAGTGGATCACGTGATATACCATTGTCACCACAGATAAGCACATGCAAGACATACATCAAGTGTTCTCAAATCCTTAAAGATTCAATCTGATAAGATAACTTCAAAGGGAAAACTCAATCAATTACAAGAGAGTAGAGGGGGAGAAACATCATAAGATCCAACTATAATAGAAAAGCTCGCGATACATCAAGATCGTGTCGAATCAAGAACACGAGAGAGAGAGAGAGAGAGAGAGAGAGAGAGAGAGAGATCAAACACATAGCTACTGGTACATACCCTCAGCCCCGAGGGTGACCTACTCCCTCCTTGTCATGAAGAGTGTCGGGATGATGAAGATGGCTATTGGAGAGGGATTCCCCCTCCGGCAGGGTGCCGGAATGGGTCTAGATTGGTTTTAGGTGGCTACGGAGGCTTCTGGCGGCGGAACTCCCGATCTATTCTGATCCTCAATGTTTTTAGGGTATATGGACATATATAGGCAAAAGAATTCGGTCAGGGGAGCCACGAGGGGCCCACGAGGGTGGGGGCGCGCCCAGGGGCAGGCGTTCCTCCCTGCCTTCTGGCCACCTCGAAGCTTCCCTGACGTCTACTCCAAGTCTCTTGGATTGCTTCCATTCCAAAAATAACTCTCCAGAAGGTTTAATTCTGTTTGGACTCCGTTTGATATTCCTTTTCTTCAAAACACTGAAATAGGCAAGAAAACAGCAATTTGGCCCGGTCCTCCGGTTAATAGGTTAGTCCCGAAAATAATATAATAGTGTATAATAAAGCCCATAAACATCCAAAACATATAATATAATAGCATGGAACAATCAAAAATTATAGATACGTTGGAGACGTATCAGCATCCCCAAGCTTATTTCCTGCTCGTCCTCGAGTAGGTAAATGATAAAAACAGAATTTTTGATGTGGAATGCTACCTAACATATTTATCCATGTAGTTCTCTTTATTGTGGCAAGAATATTCAGATCCATAAGATTCAAGACAAAAGTTTAATATTGACATAAAAATAATAATACTTCAAGCATACTAACTAAGCAATCATGTCTTCTCAAAATAACATGGCCAAAGAAAGCTATCCCTACAAAATCATATAGTCTGGCTATGCTCTATCTTCATTACACAAAATATTTAAATCATGCACAATCCCAATGACAAGCCAAGCAATTGTTTTGTACTTTTGATGTTCTCAAACTTTTTCAATCTTCACGCAATATATGAGAGTGAACCATGGACATAGCACTATAGGTGGAATAGAATGGTGGTTGTGGAGAAGACAAAAAGGAGAAGATAGTCTCACATCAACTACGCGTATCAACGGGCTATGGAGATGCCCATCGATAGATATCAATGTGAGTGAGTAGGGATTGCCATGCAATGGATGCACTACAGTTATAAGTGTATGAAAGCTCAACAAAAGAACTAAGTGGGTGTGCATCCAACTTGCTTGCTCATGAAGACCTAGGGCAATTTTGAGGAAGCCCATCATTGGAATATACAAGCCAAGTTCTATAATGTAAAATTCCCACTACTATATAAAAGTGATAACATAGGAGACTCTCTATCATGAAGATCATGGTGCTACTTTGAAGCACAAGTGTGGAAAAAGGATAGTAACATTGTCCCTTCTATCTTTTTCTCCCATTTTTTTATTTGGGCCCTCTTTCTTTTTTTTCTTTTTGGCCTCTTTTCTTTCTTTCTTTTTTATTTTTCGTCCGGAGTCTCATCCCGACTTGTGGGGGAATCATAGTCTCCATCATCCTTTCCTCACTGGGAGAATGCTCTAATAATGATGATCATCACACTTTAATTTACTTAGAACTCAAGAATTACAACTCAATACTTGGAACAAAATATGACTCTATGTGAATGCCTCCGGTGGTGTACCGGGATGTGCAATGGTGCTTGAGTGACATGTATGAAGAATTATGAATGGTGGCTTTGCCACAAATACGATGCCAACTACATGATCATGCAAAGCAATATGACAATGATGAAGCGTGTCATAATAAAACGGAACGGTGGAAAATTGCATGGCAATATATCTCGGAATGGTTATGGAAATGCCATAATAGGTAGGTATGGTGGCTATTTTGAGGAAGGTATATGGTGTGTGTATGCTACCCGCGAAAGGTGCGCGGTATTAGAGAGGCTAGCAATGGTGGAATGGTGAGAGTGCGTGTAATCCATGGACTCAACATTAGTCATAAAGAACTCACATACTTATTGCAAAAATCTTTTAGTTATTGAAATGAAGTACTACGCACATGCTCCTAGGGGGATAGATTTGTAGGAAAAGACCATCGCTCGTCCCCGACCGCCACTCATAAGGAATACAATCAATAAATAAATCATGCTACGACTTCATCACATAACGGTTCACCATACGTGCATGTTACAGGAATCACAAACTTCAACACAAGTATTTCTCAAATTCACAACTACTCAACTAGCATGACTCTAATATCACCATCTCCAAATCTCAAAACAATCATCAAGTATCAAACTTCTCTTAGTATTCAATGCACTTATATGAAAGTTTTTATAATGCCATGTTGTTCTAAAGGACTCTCAAAATAATATAAGTGAAGCATGAGAGATCAATTATTTCTATAAATTAAAACCACCGCCGTGCTCTAAAAGATATAAGTGAAGCACTAAAGCAAATGACAAACTACTCCGAAAGATATAAGTGAAGATCAATGAGTCGTCGAATAATTATGAAACTATGTGAAGACTCTCTAACATTTAATAATTTTAGATCTTGGTATTTTATTCAAACATCAAGCAAAACAAAATAAAATAAAATGACGCTCCAAGCAAAACACATATCATGTGGTGAATAAAATATAGCTCAAAGTAAAGTTACCGATGAACGAAGACGAAAGAGGGGATGCCTTCCGGGGCATCCCCAAGCTTAGGCTCTTGGTTGTCCTTGAATATTACCTTGGGGTTACTTGGGTATCCCCAAGCATAGGCTCTTGCCACTCCTTATTCCATAGTCCATCGAATCTTTACCCAAAACTTGAAAACTTCACAACACAAAACTTAACAGAAAACTCGTAAGCTCCGTTAGTATAAGAAAATAAATCACCACTTAGGTATTGTTGTGAACTCATTATAAATTCATATTTTTGTAATATCTACTGTATTCCAGCTTCTCTATGGTTCATACCCTCCAATACTACTCATAGATTCGTCATAATAAGCAAACAACACATAGAAAACAGTATCTGTCAAAAACAGAACAGTCTATAGTAATCTGGAGGTTTTGAATACTTATGGAACCCAAAAAATTATAAAATAAATTGATGTACATGAGTAATTTATCTATTAATTATCTGCAAAAATAATTAACTAAATATCACTCTCCGTTAAAAAATGGCAGCAAATCTCGTGAGCGCTAAAGTTTCTATTTTTTACAGCAAGATCGCAAAGACTTTCCCCAAGTCTTCCCAAAGGTTATACTTGGCACAAACACTAATTAAAACATAAAACCACATCTAAACAGAGGCTAGATGAATTATTTATTACTAAACAGGAGCAAAAAAGCAAGGAACAAAAATAAAATTGGGTTGCCTCCCAACAAGTGCTATCATTTAACTCCCCTAGCTAGGCATGATGATTTCAATGATGCTCACATAAAAGATAAGAATTCTAACATAAAGAGAGCATCATGAAGAATATTACTAGCACATTTAAGTCTAACCCACTTCCTATACATAGGGATTTTGTGAGCAAACAACTTATGGGTACAATAATCAACTAGCATAGGAAGGCAAAACAACCATAACTTTAAAACTTTAAGCACATAGAGAGGAAACTTGATATTATTGCAATTCCTACAAGCATATATTCCTCCCTCATAAATGAATTCAACAATATAACCATCACATAAAGCATTCTTTTCATGATCTACAAGAATAGAAATTTTATTACTCTCCACATAAGCAAAATTCTTCTCATTCAGAATAGTAGTTGGAGCGAACTCAACAAAATAATTATCATGTGAGGCATAATCCAATTGAAAACAAAATTCATGATGACAAGTTTCATGGTTATAATTATTCTTAATATCATACAATTCATCACAACAATCATCAGAAATAGCAACTTTGTTCTCATAACCAATTGGAACCTCTTCCGAAATAGTGGAATCATCACTAAATAAAGTCATGACCTCTCCAAATCCACTTTCATAATTATCACAATAAGATTCAACATCCTCCAAAATAGTGGGATCATTAATTCCTAAAGTTGACACTCTTACTAACCCACTTTCATCAATATAATCATCATAAATAGGAGGTATGCTATCATCATAATGAATATTCTCATCAAAACTTGGGGGACTAAAAATATCATCTTCATAAAACATAGCAACCCCAAGCTTGTGGCTTTCCATATCATTAGCATCATGGATATTCAAGTAATTCATACTAACAACATTGCAATCATGCTCATCATTCAAATATTTAGCGCCAAACATTTTATAGATTTCTTCTTCTAGCACTTGAGCACAAATATCGGAATCCTTATTCTCACGAAAGACATTAAAAAGATGATGCATATGAGGTAACCTTAATTCCTTTTTTGTAGTTTTCTTTTATATACTAAACTAGTGATAAAACAAGAAACTAAAAGATTCAATTGCAAGATCTAAAGATATACCTTCAAGCGCTAACCTCCCCGGCAACGGCGCCAGAAAAGAGCTTGATGTCTACTACACAACCTTCTTCTTGTAGACGTTGTTGGGCCTCCAAGTGCAGAGGTTTGTAGGACAGTAGCAAATTTCCCTCAAGTGGATGACCTAAGGTTTATCAATTCTTGGGAGGCGTAGGATGAAGATGGTCTCTCTCAAACAACCCTGCAACCAAATAACAAAGAGTCTCTTGTGTCCCCCAACACACCCAATACAATGGTAAATTGTATAGGTGCACTAGTTCGGCGAAGAGATGGTGATACAAGCGCAATATGGATGGTAGATAAAGGTTTTTGTAATCTGAAAATAAAAAAACAGCAAGGTAACTAATGATAAAAGTGAGCAAAAATAGTATTAAAATGCGTTGAAACAAGGCCTAGGGTTCCTACTTTCACTAGTGCAAGTTCTCTCAACAATAATAACATAATTGGATCATATAACTATCCCTCAACATGCAACAAAGAGTCACTCCAAAGTCACTAATAGCGGAGAACAAACGAAGAGATTATTGTAGGGTACGAAACCACCTCAAAGTTATTCTTTCTGATCAATCTATTCAAGAGTCCGTAGTAAAATAACACGAAGCTATTCTCTCCGTTCAATCTATCATAGAGTTCGTACTAGAATAACTCCTTAAGACACAAATCAACCAAAACCCTAATGTCACCTAGATACTCCAATGTCAGCTCAAGTATCCGTGGGTATGATTATACGGTATGCATCACACAATCTCAGATTCATCTATTCAACCAACACAAATAACTTCAAAGAGTGCCCCAAAGTTTCTACCGGAGAGTCAAGACGGAAATGTGTGCCAACCCCTATGAATAAGTTCACGAGGTCACGAAACTCACAAGTTGATCACCAAAACAGACATCAAGTGGATCACGTGATATCCCATTGTCACCACAGATAAGCACATGCAAGACATACATCAAGTGTTCTCAAATCCTTAAAGACTCAGCCCGATAAGATAACTTCAAAGGGAAAACTTAATCCATTACAAGAGAGTAGAGGGGGAGAAACATCATAAGATCCAACTATAATAGCAAAGCTCGCGATACATCAAGATCATGTCGAATCAAGAACACAAGAGAGAGAGAGAGAGAGAGAGAGATCAAACACATAGCTACTGGTACATACCCTCAGCCCCGAGGGTGAACTACTCCCTCCTCGTCATGGAGAGCGCCGGGATGAGGAAGATGGCCACCGGAGAGGGATTCCCCCCTCCGGCAGGGTGCCGGAACGGGTCTAGATTGGCTGTCGGTGGCTATGGATGCTTCTGGCGGCGGAAATCCCGATCTATTCTGCTCCTCGGTGTTTTTAGGGTATATGGACATATATAGGTGAAAGAAGTCGGTCAGGGGAGCCACGAGGGTGGGGGCGCGCCCGGGGGAGGGGGGCAGGCGCGCCTCCCTGCCTTGTGGCCACCTTGAAGTTTCCCTGATGTCTACTCCAAGTCTCCTGGATTGCTTTTGTTTCAAAAATAACTCTCCCGAAGGTTTCATTCCGTTTGGACTCCATTTGATATTCCTTTTCTTCAAAACACTGAAATAGGCAAGAAAACAGCAATTTGGGATGGGCCTCCGGTTAATAGGTTAGTCCCAAAAATAATATGAAAGTGTATAATAAAGCCCATAAACATCCAAAATAGATAATATAATAGCATGGAACAATCAAAAATTATAGATACGTTGGAGACATATCATTGGTCCCTACGACAGCGTACCTTTCCGGGTGATCCGGGTCCAAGGGGATCTTCTTTGTTTCTTTGGCCGGCTGGAAGGAGCCCTGAGCTTCCGACTCCTTGGGGTCTGGCGACAGGTCCAGCTGCTTGCCGGCCATGGCCACAACCCGGTCAAGGAGCCGCTTCTCGGCAGCAATCACAAGGGACTCGGCTAGCCGACTACTGGCAGCAGCACACACAACCGACTTCTTATAGTCACCAGCGACGATAATTATGCCCTTGAGACCCGGCATCTTCATCTTGAGGTAGGCGTAGTGAGGCACCACCATGAACTTGGCAAGTATTGGCCGGCCCAAGAGAGCGAGGTACGGGCTCTCTAGGTCAACCACCACGAACCAGATTGGCTCGCGGTGGAAGTGATCTCTATCTCCGAAGAGGACATCTATCTTGATATTGCCGATTGGTGAGCAGGAAAGGCCGGGTACTATGCCATGGAAGACGGTCCGACTGGGCTGTAGATGCTTCTCTTTGATGCACAGCTTCTCCAAGGTGTCACGGTAGAGGATGTTGATGCTGCTACCGCCGTCTATCAGAATTCCGGAGAAGCGACATGGTCGCCTCTCCATTGAAAAGGTGGCATCCAGCACCATAGCATAGGAACCCAGGGAAGGAATTACTTCTGGGTGGTCAGCTCGGCTCCACCTGATGGGCTTCTCGGACCAGTGCATAAATTCTCGGACTTCAGAGGTGACAGCATTCACCTCACGGTGCTGCTGGCGCCGGCTGTGCTTGTTGTCAACCATGCTGGTGAAGACGACGTAGGCTTCGTGTTCTTTGGGGAATTCATCTTGGATAGCGCCAACTAGGCGGACTGCCGACTGTGGAGGAGGCGGAGCCGGCGGGCCAGCAGGCGAAGGCGGCAGCCCCTCGCCCTTGGCGATCCGGGTGAGCCAGTGGCACTTCTGGGTTGTGTGGTTAGACGGCTTCGAGCCGCTATGGAACTTGCAAGGAGCATAAAGGGTCTGCTCGAAGGAGAAGGCGGGCTTGCCACCCTTCTAACGCTTGGGGCCAGGCTGACCCTCTGGCTGCTGATCTTCAACTGTTGCAACTTACCGGCTGGTGGAAGCCGGCTGCTGGGCCTTGTGCTTGTTGTCGTTTGACTGCTGGCACTTTCCAAGATGTGTCCACTCGGAGCTCTGACTTCATGGAGGAGTCGACAGTGGCATACTTGTCTGCTATGACCAGCAGCTCATCGAGTGTAGTCGGCTCGTCGCAGAGGAAGCGGTCCTTCTCTACACCTGATAGTGAAATACTCTATGCCCTGCACCTCATGCACCCCTTCGCAGGAGTTGCGCAGTTCAGCCCACCGCATCAAGTAGTCGCGGGTGGACTCTGTTGGGCCTTGGACGCATAGAGAGAGCTCGCGAGGCTTGGGCGGCCGCTTGTAGGTGCTGGTGAAGTTACGGATGAAGACTTCGGTGAAATCCAGCCAGCTGTTGACGCTGTAGGGCTTGAGGCTGTTCAGCCATGTTCGGGCCGTGCCCTGGAGCATGAGCGGAACGTACTTCATGGCAACGCGCTTGTTGTCATTTGCTATGTTCACGACGGTGGAGTAGTCAACCAACCAATCTTCTGGCTTCACTGAGCCGTTGTACTTGGGCGTATATCGAGGGAGCGAGAACCCTTTGGGGAAGGGCTCATCGCGAATGTGAGGGCCGAAACAAGGCGGGCCTATTGCATCTTCTTCTTCTACCACCAGGGATCGAGCCAGTCGGTCGATCCGGTGGCGGGCGTCGTTCTCTCTGACTCCTTCATGGGGGCCTAGCTGGTCTCGGAGAGTCGGGTGCTCAACAGCCGACACGGAGACGCGCCTCTCCCTGCGCGGGGGAGGCGGACGATCACCCCGCTGCTCGACTGCTCGAGGGCAGTTGTCTTGGTCGTGCTTAATGGTGATGCGCGTCCGGCTACGGCTAGCAGCCGGCTCTTGGTTTCTTCGGTCACGGGCGCCGCCTGTCAGCGTCCGAGAGGTTGCACCGTGTTCTCAATGGGGGGAGGTTCTCGGCGTGCAGGCCAGGTTCCACCACGCGGCGGCCGGCTTCTTGCTGCGCGGCGGTCGCGTTGAGGAGTTGTTGGATGCGCTCCGTCATGCAGTGTCGCTCGTCACCCTCCAAGTAATCCAGTTCATCTGCTGCCGCCTGGGCAGCACGCAGATTCTCCAAAGGCATGGCGTAGACATGGCGGTCGGCTACCAGCATGCTGGCGACGGCCGCGTCATGCTGTCGTACGGTGCCCATCTGGCTCAGCTCGCCAGCAGCCGGTGTGCCGCAGACGGTGCGATCGATCTCACGCTACTAGGCTTCGCTGAGGCGCCTCATGGCCGCCAGCTTCTGGGCCTTTTGAGGAGCGAGACATGGAAGGCTTCCAGCATTGCTCCATCCGCGTTCTCCGCAATGGGTGCGGACAAACCCCACACTGCCGCTTGCAACGGGTCATGGGCAGCCCCATCGGAGGCCCCATTGTGGCTAATGACCAGCACCTCCATGACGGTGTTGGTGCTAGCGTTGCTGGTCGCAGGACGGACCGGGTCATCGATGACCACCACGTGGATGACACGTCGAGGTCGACGAGTATCGGGTCAGTAAAGCCGTCTGACTCTATGTCGAAGGCAGGCTCGTTGGGCATGTGGAGCTTGCCAAGGAAGTCGATGAGATAGCTTTCGGAGCTGGCTGCTCCCACGTCAGGCACAGGCTCGTCGGGGAGGCGGATCCCGCCAAAGAGATCAGGAAGACTACTCGCGGCGCAAGCGGCTTCTGCGCCGCGTAGCATGTCAACGCACGCCATACGTCGTGCCGGGCTGGCTGCGTTCGCTTGGAAGGAAAAGGGTTCCCGTCCAGAATGTGTTTCCGGACGACGATGCACCTTGCCCCACGGTGGGCACCAAATGTCGGGGATGTGTAGCGACATATGCCAGGGGTGGCTAATCATGGAGAGGGACAAGCGTACGTCGCTGGGCTCTAGAAGCGGGAGTGAGCGAGTCCGCATACGCCTGCGAATCTTACCCAGGTTTCGAGCTCTCCGTGGAGATAACACCCCTAGTCCTGCTGTGCGGGGTCTCCGCATGATGACTATGATCAAATAGAGTAGCTACAAGTAGCTCCCTGAGCTGTTTTGCTAGAGGAGGAAGAAGAACAAGGCTAGCCCTACTCCTCTCTCTATATGGGTGTGCGTTTGATCTCTGAGGTCTCAACCCTTTGCATGGGGAAACCTGGGAGGTTTATATGGGCCTACTCCCCAGGGGTACAATGGTAATCCAGTCGGGTGTAGGACCCGGTCGTCAGTGTCTCTTGACGCCGGCTTCTCCAGCTGCTGGGTCCCGCCGCTTGGTGGGTCCCGCCGGATGTTGTGTACTTGGCCGATAGGTCGCACCTGCCGCTTGCGGGCCTGGTGGATCACTTTGCATTGTAGCCTTGCTACTGATGATTGATGCTTTGTCGGGGGAAGCGTGGCTACAGTACCGCCGCCTGATGGGTGTTCACTGTAGCCACTCCCCATCTCTTCTGGTTAATGGCGCATGGATTTTGAGGGAGTAAGGGGCCGCCTGCTAAAAGGAGGCTTGCCCCCGTTGCCGCCTGCTGGGGATTTGCCGCCTTCTGGGGCTCGCCGACAGGTAGGGACCGCCGCCTGCGGGCCATACCAATGGGCCGTCATGGGAGCGTAGCTCCCTAGGTAGTAGGTGATGTCATAGGCCGCGTGGCTATAGTACCCTGCCGGGTGAGGGGCGTCCGCTGGGTATGCCCATACTGTAGCCATGCTCAGCCCTGGATTCGGAGGTGGCAGGTTGCACTGTAGCCACGCCCCGTCCTGTCATAGTTATGTGGGTGCAAACTTTGAGGGCACAAGGGGCCGCCTGCTAGGAGCCGGCCTCCTCGTAGCCGCCTTCTGGTGTCTCGTCGTCTTCTAGCAGCCGACCTGCTAGACCAGCCGGCCGTTCGTCCACGAGGTGTGAGGGGCGCAGCTAGCCCAGATGTGTTGATATACCATAGGGAGCCGATGAGGCTACTGTTGGGGAACACGGTAATTTCGAAAAAATTCCTACGCACACACAAGATCATGGTGATGCATAGCAACGAAAGGGGTACCCTCTTAGACCATAAGCGGAAGCGTTATGACAACGCGGTTGATGTAGTCGTACGTGACGGTGTCCTGGACTAGGGGGTACTCAACACGTCATCTCCCGATCTGATAGATTGGGCCGAGGACCCCCGTGGCCGTATACTCATGGGCCAGTTCGGACAGCTGCCGCATACAAGGAAGATTCCACAAGACTTGGCGATCAAGACAAGGACTTCTCCCCACCGGCGTATTCGGCTAAGACTCTTGTTAACCTAGGCCTCTGGTGCATTATATAAACCAGGGCCAGGCTATACATACAACAATCATACCATAGGCTATCTTCTAGGGTCTAGCCTCCTTGATCTCGTGGTAGATCTACTCTTGTACTACCCATATCATCAATATTAATCAAGCAGGAGTAGGGTATTACCTCCATTGAGAGGGCCCGAACCTGGGTAAAAACATCGTGTCCCTTGTCTCATGTTACCATCCGGCCTTGACGCACAGTTTGGGACCTCCTACCCAAGATCCACCGGTTTTGACACCGACATTGGTGCTTTCATTGAGAGTTCCGCTGTGTGATCGACAAAAGGATCGATGGCTCGCCTGCAGATCAACTGCGACTTCGGCATCTTCATCACCAGCTCGACTGGTCACCTTGGTTCGACCAAGAATTGCGCCCCGTGTTCGGATCACCATGTCCGGACGAGGGCCTTCATCAAACATCGACTCCGATTTCTATCAAGATCACGGAGGTATCATCTATGGAGCTCGGGGGCTCAACGTCAACATTGCCCTCAAGCGACCATGCTGTTTTTCTGGACAGCAAACTCGTATCTGCCACCACCACCTCCTCAAGTATCGCTTTGACGATCGCTTTGGTGGAATTGTGCGGAATTGAGTCTACAACAACCCTGGAAAATTTCATCGAGTTCCGATGGAGGAATCTCTGGCAATTCACAATATACCGAAGCCCTGTCAAATCTGGACGGGAATTTGGATGAGTTTAGGGCGTGGTATCCAGCTTCTCGCTCGGACGTCCTTTGGAAGATCCAACCGTTGATCGGCCGCGGAATTCCTATATCTACCACCTCCCAAAATTTCGGCTCGATCCGACCGTCCAAACTCCTGGAACCTTCCGATTAGTGCATCACTTTTCGGATCTGTTTTCTGCGCGAAAATGAATCCGACCTGAGTTCATCTTTTTTATGAACAGGATTTCGGACATCCCTTTTGAAGGAAGTTTTGTATGGGGTATTGTGTTTTGTTCCCGAACACATCCCACTAACTTTAAGATCTTTTGAACATGATCTTCAACATCAGGCTGGTGTCAAACCAGTCCGGCAATATTACTCCATGGCTGCCGACCTGCACTAGACACGTCGTCACTTTAGCCGAGCTCAACTTCTTCGGATCATCATCTCGGCAAGCCGAACAAGAGTCCGGCATGGCGAAGGATAAATCATGATCAACATCACCACCCCACGGATTACACGGAGCGGGCATACCGGCATCGCCGCACGGTTGCTTCATCAAGCCAGCATCGACCACGTCATGACCTGCATCGACAGGGCCGCACTATTGCTTCTTCAAGCTGGTGTCCATCACGCCGACCTACTTCGACATCTCGGCCGGACCGAGGGCTTCGCCATCTCTTCATCAACCTACTCCAGACACTTCGGCGTCACTAGCCGACCAGCTCCGTCACGTTAGCTGGGTCGAGGGCTTTGCCTCGGTGAGTCAACCTTTACCAGCATTGTCGTGCCATTGTTTTATCGCCCATCAGGCAATGGGTGTGCGGAGCGAGTCCTAATTTTGGGAATCACCTTCCTTCGGATGGCTACAACAAATAAACCAGGTGCTATTAACCTCAATATTTTTTGCTTGTTTGTCCATGATATGTACACAGGTCTATCAAATGGTGACCACATTAACAATGGTCGCGTGGTGGTTCGATCAGTTTCCGTACATAGTCCGGCGAACGCCGCATCCGGAGCTCGGACCGACCTGTGAATTCAGGCTTTTCCATGCCTTTACTACATCACGCCAACACCCTGCATCGACATTGACTTCGGCGCCAGGCCATATTTCTTCTATTCCTCACTTTGCATAAATTATTTATTATGCAACATTTTTTAATTATCATTATTACTATTATCTCTGGTTTGCACTATTTTATGTGGCACAGGAAAATGATCCAGCCGGACTATATCCTTTGGCGTCACCTCGGCTGGACGGGGGGCTTCGTCAACACTTCATTACCCCATTCCAGGGACTTCGGCATCACTCTGCCGGTCTGCATTGACCGTGCTATGTCACCACTTCGGAGTGCCGAGCTCTCTGCTCCGCCACCTCGGGACCGGCTTGGGGGATGGCACCTTGTCCCGCATCAAGCTCGGACCGCGTCATCAATACCGAACACATTAACCAGCTAAGTTGCCTTCATGCTCAAAGTTTTATATTTTTAACTTACGTTCGGCTCGACCAAGCATTATACTTTTTTGAAAAAAGTTGCTTGTAAAATTTTTTCCTTGTCCAAACTTTGTTTGTGACGCACAAATTCAAATACCCTGTTTACTTGGGGGCTTCCTTTATGAAGTTTTTCCTGTTGCATATGATTATACTTGTACGGCTTCATTCCTTGTTCGTGTATTACGCCACAATATGCACCACATTGACTTAAGCGATTTGCAAGCTGGGTTGCCTCGCTCTTGTGTTTACCCCTACATTCCCGATTGTTCGGCTAGGGAGTAAAGGGAGCACCTCTGCGATTGTCACGATCGGGTCACCCGAGCCGGACCTCAGACTGGGTGAAGCCGAAAGCTAGCGCTCTTATAGTTATTCAATGATGGTCGGCACACAACGGAACTCATGAGTACAAAAAATCTATTGCACAAGTCTCATAATAACAATGAGCACCCAAGAAAGGTATCGGTGGGGGTACTATTTTCTTCGAAGATGCTTCTTACTCTTCGCAGTAATATAGTATAAGTTCCCTGAGCGCGCTTTGTCTGTTACAGCCTTATGGCCTGATTGCCTTGTTATTGGAAACACCGTCGATATTCTCGACTGATGGAGTACATAACACTTTTCGGTCCTTAACCGAAGAGGGAGAAGCCGACGGTCGGTTAAGACGCGTTTAAAGCTCGGTTGAACATAGATATGATATAAGTACTTTGGTACATGCAATCATTCTTCTACCCAAGTCACTTTATATGAGCTATTTTATAGTAAATGTGTTTTCTTCTTGGTCGTTGCAAAGTCTTTTTCTATCGCTCCTTTTTCGACGTGAGTGTGTGGTCAATAGCCAGCCGTAGGCTGACCCGCTTGAAGTCTTGAGATCGGATGTGTAATGTTAAAGCACGACAAAAGCACTCTTTTTTTTCTAAGACCAATTTTCGGATTGGCACCGAACACTTGATATTGTTCGGACGTCATGTTTTTACTGACGTTTCTTGGTTTTCCAAGCTTTTTTGGCACTTTTAAACTATTTGTGCTTTTCCAGCATTAGTCTCACAGTGCAACGCCGGACACCTTTAGGGATTCGGTAAAAACATTCTTAGATATTGCTATATATGCATCGGTTTCAAATTGTGTCTTCGGTCAATAGTTGGGTTGCCCGGCTCCTGCACTTGCTTCCTACATTCCGTTTTGTTCGGCTAGGCGTGCAAAGGGAGAACCACTGCGATTGTGCTTCCAGCTCACATGGTTAAGCACCTTAGTGGAGAAAGCCGAAAACTGACTGTCACAATAAGCGTAAACTGGTCAGCGATCCGATGACTATGACGGGCCATTCATAACATTGGCCGAAGTGTTTACGGCTTGACCTCGACTGTCGCCGAATACTACCGGGGGCTATTAACTGGCCTCCCAAACTAAATCTTCGATATTTTGCTCTTACATTAGAGCTGAGGTTTAATGATCATGCTTAGCATGACAACCCAAAGAAAGGAACCGATAGCGAGACTATTTTCTTTGGAAGACATTTCTTCTGTTAAACAGTAATATAACTCTCTGCGTACCTTTGTTTATAAAACCGTATGGCCAGATTGCCTTGTTTGTTGTAAATCTTTGCCCTCATAAAGGTTTTATAAAGTAGGACAAACACTCCTCGGCTACTGGCCGAGGAGGTGGAAGCCGATGGTCGGTCAACAAAGTTTTGTACAATGCGGATCTGAGCATTAATGACGTAAAGTACTTGGATACATAGAGTCATTACACATAATTTGTGATTTTCCTAGGGATATTGATCCTTAATTCGAGCACCCGTGCCCGCATTAAGGCTCGGGGCTACTTGGCTTCGGGCTTATTATTTACAAATATTAAAGGGGCACATTGATCCCCTGATCTGGTGTTGCCACCCGACCAGTGTCTCGGGGGCTACTGCATTGCTTGTCCAATGCAAAAAAATTTATGTGCAGTATAGTTTCCGAGGAGATTTTGATCCTTAGGTTGGTTGGCCGCACCCAACCTGAGTCTCGAGGACTGAGCACGCCGCTTTTCATGTCCCGAAGTATTCTGCCGAGCTAGGACTTGATCCTCAGGCCGATTTTGCAAATCAACCTGAGTCTCAGTGGCTACTGGGATCAGCGGTCTTACGTCATCCTTCAGGTGCATCTCGGGTTTTAGACCGATACACACCTTGAGGGCTACTGGATATATCTCGGCAGAGAATAAATTGCACCAGTAAATAATATTGACGAAAAATCGGCCCACAGTCGGGGTGGTGCACCACCTCGGAAGCAGTCCGGCATAAAGCTCGGGCACTAGTGGCTGGCTCCATAGAGGGCATTTCCGGCATTAAGCTCGGCTAAACTCCTTCAACTTTTTTGAACCAAGGTGATATGACACCTCGGATATAGTCCGGCGTTGGAGCTCGGATACAGTCCGGCGTTGGAGCTTGGACATAGTCCGGCGTTGGAGCTCGGATACATTCCGGCGTTGGAGCTCGAAAGCGGTCCGGCATTGGTGCTCGGCCGCAAAAGATACCTCGAATGCAGTCCGGCGTTAGAGCTCGGACGCAAGAGGACACTGCCTCCCGGGAACAACTTAAAACCCGAGGTGTGGCATAAAAATAATAAGGCATTGATAAAGGCCGGAAACTTAAAGGGGCTCCTCGGATACCCGGCGTATAAACTCGTCGAATGCATTTCGGCGATCCTCCAGATCGAAGATGAGAAGATTTGTTGAACCAGTTTTCAAGACTGACGACCGAAGATGAAGAACAGTTCGGAAGAATCGAGGAGCACCCCTAACTTGAAGACCGGTTCAGGGGGCTACTGATGGTGTCCTGGACTAGGGGGTACTCAACACGTCATCTCCCTATCTGATAGATTGGGCCGAGGACCCCCGTGGCCATATACTCATGGGCCTGTTCGGACAGCTGCCGCATACAAGGAAGATTCCACAAGACTTGGCGATCAAGACAAGGACTTCTCCCCACCGGCGTATTCGGCTAAGACTCTTGTTAACCTAGGCCTCTGGTGCATTATATAAACCAGGGCCAGGCAAGTCTATAGACAATACATACCACAATCATACCATAGGCTAGCTTCTAGGGTTTAGCCTCCTTGATCTCGTGGTAGATCTACTCTTGTTACCCATATCATCAATATTAATCAAGCAGGAGTAGGGTATTACCTCAATCGAGAGGGCCCGAACCTGGGTAAAAACATCGTGTCCCTTGTCTCCTGTTACCATCCGGCCTTGACGCACAGTTCGGGACCCCCTACCCGAGATCCGCCGGTTTTGACACCGACAGTTCGTCTTCACGATCGACCGGTCTAGTACCGAAGATACGGCACCTCCACGATCTCCACACGTTCCCCTCGGTGACATCCCGCGAACTCATGATCCAGTAGAGCTTCAAGGGAGAGCTTCGGTAGCACGGCAGCGTGATGACAGTGATGATGTTGCTATCGGAACAGGGCTTCGCCTAAGCACTGCTACGATATTACCGAGGTGGATTATGGTGGAGGGG
>NC_041390.1:131937350-131949963 GCF_002162155.2 Triticum dicoccoides | reverse complement strand
ATATAAAGGAGTGGAGGAGGGGGAGGGCCGGCCCTCCTATGGCGCGCACCATGGGGAGTCCTACTCCCACTGGGAGTACGATTCCCCCCTTTCCATGTAGTAGGAGTGAGGGAGTCCTGGATTAGGGGGTGTTCGGGTAGCCGGACTATACCTTCAGCCGGACTCCTGGACTATGAAGATACAAGATTGAAGACTTCGTCCCGTGTCCGGATGGGACTTTCCTTGGCGTGGAAGGCAAGCTTGGCGATGCGGATATTCAAGATCTCCTGCCATTGTAACCGACTCTATGTAACCCTAACCCTATCCGGTGTCTACATAAACTGGAGGGTTGTAGTCCGTAGGCAATAAACTCCATACACAACAATCATACCATAGGCTAGCTTCTAGGGTTTAGCCTCCTCGATCTCGTGGTAGATCTACTCTTGTACTACCCATATCATCAATATTAATAAAGCAGGAGTAGGGTATTACCTCCATCGAGAGGGCCCAAACCTGGGTAAAACATTGTGTCCCCTGCCTCCTGTTACCATCCGGCCTTGACGCACAGTTCGGGACCCCCTACCCGAGATCCGCCGGTTTTGACACCGACATTGGTGCTTTCATTGAGAGTTCCTCTGCGCCATCACAATCAGGAAGGATGCCTCCTCCCGTCTTTAAAGACGGCGCCGTAGCTAAGGGAGCCTTGGCTATCGGCCAAACCCTCCGGCTAGGTGGTTTCCTCACGACCGCCTGTTCGGCTGTTGCGCCGACGGTGACCTCTCGGGTCATCAAAAGCAACCTACACGTCATCTTGGAGCTCGTCGAGCAGCTAGATCCAATGGAGCTCTCTTCCGTAAACGAGCTCTTGGATCGCATCGCCGCCCTGGGGGTCGCTAGGGATTACGACCAGGTTGGGCTTAAACCCGATCTAAGAGAAATTAACTCTCCCCAAGTCACCCACCACGTTGCCGTGGTAGAGGCGCAGTGCGGCGACCCTTCATCTATTTTAAGAACTAGCTACGTCCGAATTCCCGACTCCTCCAAGCCAGATACCCGCGGAGAGGAGGATGTAACTCAAGACATGAGCTTAGGATCAGGCAACGGGCTAGATTCGTTGGACAGCATCCAAGAATCCGAACTTCAGAGTTCGGAAACTCTTCGGCCTCCGAATCTTGGATTGGGTGAGGTTTCAGATTCAATGACACCCGCCCACCCGAACATAAGCGATCTCTCCCAAATCAGGCAGAGGCCCAAGGAAACAGTACATCATTACTGGGCCAGATTCCTCCTGGTTATGAACAGGATAAAGGATTGCCGCGAGGGAGACGCAATCTCAATTTTCTGCAGTAATTGCACGGACAAGGGAATCCTTAACGCCGTAAGTCATCGTGATATTACACGCTTCGCTGACTTGGCGTCCATAGTACAAAAATACTGTGCGATGGAAAGCGCCTGGAAAACCGAAATAAAATTTTGGGATAATCCGGCCTTGAATAGTAATCCCGTCCGAACTAAGAGGGTGCATCATCATAGGACACCCGGGATAAACACCAAAAAGCAAAAACCCTCTACAGGGCATGGAACCGTACTGGAAAGGTGGCTTGATGGACCCTGTAGAATTCACAGTACAGAGGACGCCACATCAACTCACAGCCTTAGAGCATGTTGGATACTCCGGCAGGTGGCCAAAATTGGCGAGGACCTCTTAATCTTGGAGGCCGCAGAAAGCCAGCCCGAGGACACCAATACCGTTCTCACAGTCTTCGAGACTTTCGCATCAAACAATATGCGAAAAAGAACACTCCGCAGCCTCGCTGAAGTCTATAAAGTTGCAACAATAAATCCATGGAGCGACACTGCTATTACCTTCAACGCAAGTGATGAACCTAGATTCCGAACAGCCCGAGCACCAGCCGCATTGGTCCTCAGTCCCATAGTGCTCATGGATGGAGGCAGCGGATTGAACCTCATTTATGAGGAAACCCTTCAAAAAATGGAAATAGACTGGAACCGCATCAAGCAAAGCAGCACAACCTTTAGAGGAATAATCCCCAGTCGGGAAGCGCGCTGCACAGGAAAAATCATACTAGATGTGGTGTTCGGCATGCCGGATAATTATAGGTCCGAAGAAGTCATGTTTCAGGTGGCCCTGTTTAAAAGCGGATATCACGCTTTACTAGGGCGGGAAGCATTCACAATCTTCCAAGCAATACCCCATTACGGGTACATGAAGCTTAAGATGCCCGGGCCGAATGGAATTATCACTCTAGCTAGTGATCCGGACATAGCACTCCGCGCCGAAAACAAGACGGCTGCATTAGCCCTTGAGGCGCTATCCGAAGCCTTAGCGGCCGAGGAACTGACTGCGCTACGCTCCACGGTTAACAGGGATGATGTGATACTCGATAAGAGATCCAAATCCACATCCTTCAAGCCAGCCGACGAAATAGTCAAATTCCAGGTCCATCCAACGGACCCCAATAAAACAGCTTCAATCGGGGCACGACTGAACCCGGATGCAGATGCCGCACTGCGAGAGTTCCTACGAGAGAACTGGGACATCTTCCCCTTCTTCCCTTTACCCTTTTTCTTGAAACTGGTGGTCTTGTTGACCATCAACACTTGATGCTCCTTCTTGATTTCTACCCCCGCAGCCTTTAGCATTTTGAAGAGCTCGGGAATCGTCTTATCCATCCCTTGAATATTATAGTTCATCACGAAGCTCTTGTAGCTTGGTGGCAGTGATTGAAGAACTCTGTCAATGACACTATCATCAGGAAGATTAACTCCCGGCTAAGTCAAGTGGTTGTGGTACCCAGACATTCTGAGTATATGTTCACCGACAGAACTATTCTCCTCCATCTTGCAGCTGTAGAACTTATTGGAGACTTCATATCTCTCAATCCAGGCATTTGCTTGAAATATTAACTTCAACTCCTGAAACATCTCATATGCTCCATGACGTCCAAAAGGTCGTTGAAGTCTCGGTTCTAAGCCGTAAAGCATGGCACTCTGCATTATCGAGTAGTCATCAGCTTTGCTCTGCCAGGTGTTCATAACATCTGCGTTGCTCCTGCAGCGGGTTTGTCACCTAGCGGTGCTTCCAGGTGTAATTCTTTTGTGCAGCAATGAGGATAATCCTCAAGTTATGGACCCAGTCCATGTAGTTGCTACCATCATCTTTCAACTTAGCTTACTCTAGGAACGCATTAAAATTCAACGGAACAACAGCACGGGCCATCTATCTACAACAACATAGACATGCAAAATACTATCAGGTACTAAGTTCATGATAAATTAAAGTTTGATTAATCAAATTACTTAAGAACTCCCACTTAGATAGACATCTCTCTAATCATCTAAGTGATCACGTCATCCATATCAACTAAACCATGTCCGATCATCACGTGAGATGGAGTAGTTTTCAATGGTGAACATCACAATGTTGATCATATTTGCTATATGATTCACGCTTGGCCTTTCGGTCTCCAGTGTTCTGAGTCCATATCTGCATATGCTAGGCTCGTCAAGTTTAACCCGAGTATTCCGTGTGTGCAAAACAGGCTTGCACCTGTTGTATGTGAACGTAGAGCTTATCACACCCAATCATCACGTGGTGTCTCGGCACGACGACTGTAGCAACGGTGCATACTCAGGGAGAACACTTATACCTTGAAATTTAGTGAGAGGTCATCTTATAATGTGATACGTCTCCAACGTATCTATAATTTTTTATTGCTCCATGCTATATTATCTACTGTTTTGGGCAATATTGGGCTTTATTTTCCACTTTTATATTATTTTTCGGACTAACGTATTAACCGGAGGCCCAGCCCAGATTTGTTGTTTTATGCCTATTTCAGTGTTTCGAAGAAAAGGAATATCAGACGGAGTCGAAACGGAACGAAATCAACTAGAGAAATTATTTTTGGAAGGAAACACACTTGATGGACTTGGACCCCACGTCAAGGAAGGAACGATGTGCTCACGAGGGTGGGCCCCCCTAGGGCGCGCCCCCTGTTTCGTGGGGCCCTCGTGGCTCCCCTGACGTACCTCCTGCACTCATATATACCTACGTGACCTAAAACTTTCAGAATGCACAATAGATCGAGAGTTCCGCCGCCAGAAGCCTCCGTAGCCACCAAAAGTAAATCGGGACCCCGTTCCGGCACCCTGCCGGTGGGGGAAATCCCTCTCTGGTGGCCATCTTCATCATCCCAGTGCTCTCCATGACGAGGAGGGAGTAGTTCTCCCTCGGGGCTGAGGGTATGTACCAGTAGCTATGTGTTTGATCTCTCTCTCTCTCTCGTGTTCTTGATTTGGCACGATCTTGATGTATCGCGAGCTTTGCTATTATAGTTGGATCTTATGTTTCTCCTCCCCCTCTTCTCTCTTGTAATGAATTGAGTTTCCCCTTTGAAGTAATCTTATCGGATTGAGTCTTTAAAGATTTGAGAACACTTGATGTATGTCTTGCCGTGGATATCTGTGGTGACAATGGGATATCACATGATTCACTTGATGTATGTTTTGGTGATCAACTTGCGGGTTCCGCCCATGAACCTATGCATAGGGGTTGGCACACGTTTTCATCGTGATTCTCCAGTAGGAACTTTGGGGCACTCTTTGAGGTCCTCTGTGTTGGTTGAATAGATGAATCTGAGATTGTGTGATGCATATCGTATAATCAAACCCATGGATACTTGAGGTAACATTGGAGTATCTAGGTGACATTAGGGTTTTGGTTGATTTGTGTCTTAAGGTGTTATTCTAGTACGAACTCTAGGGTTGTCTGTGACACTTATAGGAATAGCCCAACGGATTGATTGGAAAGAATAACTTTGAGGTGGTTTCGTACCCTACCATAATCTCTTCGTTCGTTCTCTGCTATTATTGACTTTAGAGTGACTCTTTGTTGCATGTTGAGGGATAGTTATGTGATCCAATTATGTTAGTATTGTTGAGAGGACTTGCACTAGTGAAAGTATGAACCCTAGGCCTTGTTTCAACACATTGCAATACCGTTTACGCTCACTTTTATCACTTGTACCTTGTTGTTTTTATAATTTCAGATTACAAATACTCATATCTACTATCCATATACCACTTGTTTCACCATCTCTTCGCCGAACTAGTGCACCTATACAATTTACCATTGTATTGAGTGTGTTGGGGACACAAGAGACTCTTTGTTATTTGGTTGCAGGGTTGCTTGAGAGAGACCATCTTCATCCGCCTCCTACGGATTGATAAACCTTAGGTCATCCACTTGAGGGAAATTTGCTACTGTCCTACAAACCTCTGCACTTGGAGGCCCAACAACGTCTACAAGAAGAAGGTTGTGTAGTAGACATCATAATGCTACCGCCGAACTAAGCAAAATAAGATGCATAAAGGATAAACATCACACGCAATCAATATAAGTGCTATGATATGGCCATCATCATCCTGTGCCTTTGATCTCCATCTCCAAAGCACCGTCATGATCACCATCATCACCGGATTGACACCTTGATCTCCATCGAAGCATCATTGTTGTCTCGCCAACTATTGCTTCTACGACTATCACTACCGCTTAGTGATAAAGTAAAGCAATTACTTGGCGATTGCATTTCATACACTAAAGCGACAACCATATGGCTCCTGCCAGTTGCCGATAACTGTGTTACAAAACATGATCATCTCATACAAAAAAATTTAGCATCATGTCTTGACCATATCACATCACAACATGCCATGCAAAAACAAGTTAGACGTCCTCTACTTTGTGGTTGCAAGTTTTACGTGGTTGCTACGGGCTGAGCAAGAACTGTTCTTACCTACGCATCAAAAAACCACAACGTGCTATAGTGATTGCTTTTTGATCTTAGAAAGAACCCTGTTCATTGAATCTGATTCAACTAAAGCTAGAGAAACAGACACCCACTAGCCACCTGTGTGCGAAGCACGTCGGTAGAACCAGTCTCTCGTAAGCGTATGCGTAATGTTGGTCTGGGCCGCTTCATCCAACAATGCCGCTGAATCAAGAATCAACTAGTGACGGCAAGCAATATCTATATACCCACGCCCACAACTCCTTTGTGTTCTACTCGTGCATATAACATCTACGCATAAACCTAGCTCGGATGCCACTATTGGGGAACGTAGTAATTTCAAAAAAATTCCTACGCACACGCAAGATCATGGTGATGCATAGCAACGAGAGGGGAGAGTATCGTCTATGTACCCTCGTAGACCGTAAGCGGAAGCGTTATGACAGCGCGGTTGATGTAGTCGTACGTCTTCATGATCGACCGATCTACTACCGAAGATACGGCACCTCTGTGATCTGCACACGTTCAGCTCGGTGACATCCCGCAAACTCACAATCCAGTAGAGCTTCGAGGGAGAGCTTCATCAGCACGACAGTGTGATGACGGTGATGATGTTGCTACCAGAACAGGGTTTCACCTAAGCACCGCTACAATATTACCGAGGTGGATTATGGTGGAGGGGGGCACCGCACACGGCTAAAGATCAATGATCAACTTGTGTCTATGGGGTGCCGCCCTCCCTGTATATAAAGGAGTGGAGGAGGGGGAGGGCCGGCCCTTCTATTGCATGCCCCATGGGGAGTCCTACTCCCACCGGGAGTAGGATTCCCCCCCCCCCTTCCATGTAGTAGGAGTAGGAGAACGAAGGAGGAAAGAGGGAGAAGGAAAGGGGGGCGCCGCCCCCCCTTCCTAGTCCAATTCAGACTAGAGGGGGAGGGGCGTGCGGCCTGCCCTGGCAGCCCCTCCTCTCTTTCCACTAAGGCCCATTAAACTCCCGGGGGGTTCCGGTAACCCCCCGGTACTCCGGTATATGCCCGAACTTCACTCGGAACCCTTCCGATGTCCAAACATAGTCGTCAAATATATCGATCTTTATGTCTTGACCATTTTGAGACTCCTCGTCATGTCCATGATCAAATCTGGGACTCCAAACTACCTTCGGTACATCAAAACACATAAACTCATAATACCGATCGTCACCGAACGTTAAGCGTGCGGACCCTACGGGCTCGAGAACTATGTAGACATGACCGAGACATGTCTCCGGTCAATAACCAATAGCGGAACCTGGATGCTCATATTGGTTCCTACATATTCTACGAAGATCTTTATCGGTCAAACCGCATAACGATATACGTTGTTCCCTTTGTCATCGGTATGTTACTTGCGTGAGATTCGATCGTCGGTATCTCAATACCTAGTTCAATCTCATTACCGGCAAGTCTCTTTACTCGTTCCGTAATGCTACATCCCGTAACTAACTCATTAGTTACATTGCTTGCAAGGCTTATAGTGATGTATATTACCGAGAGGGCCCAAAGATACCTCTCCGACAATCGGAGTGACAAATCCCAATATTGATCCATGCCAACTCAACAAACACCATCGGAGACACCTGTAGAGCACCTTTATAATCACCCAGTTACGTTGTGACGTTTGGTAGCACACAAAGTGTTCCTCCGGTATTCAGGAGTTGCATGATCTCATAGTCATAGGAACATGTATAGTTATGGAGAAAGCAATAGCAACAAACTAAACGATCATCGTGCTAAGCTAACGGATGGGTCAAGTCAATCACATCAGTCTCTAATGATGTGATCCCGTTAATCAAATGACAACTCATGTCTATGGTTAGGAAACATGACCATCATTGATTCAACGAGCTAGTCAAGTAGAGGCAAACTAGTGACACTCTGTTTGTCTATGTATTCACACATGTACTAAGTTTCCGGTTAATACAATTCTAGCATGAATAATAAACATTTATCATGATATAAGGAAATATAAATAACAACTTTATTATTGCCTCTAGGGCATATTTCCTTTAGCTACCCGTGGTCATTTACTCCGACAACGTTCCACATCCTTTCTAGCACTCTCTTGCATTTGGACAAATCTTTGTCTCTTCTCCTCTTGGGGGTTTGACATTGTCTTCAGAAAAGTTGACCACTGAGGACATATACCATCAGCTAGGTAGTATCCCTTATTGTACTGGTGGTCGTTGATCTCAAAGTTGATAGGTGGGGAGTGGCCTTCCGCAAGCCTTGCGAAGACTAGAGAATGTTGCAGCACATTGATATCATTGTGAGAACCTGACATGCCGAAGAAAGAGTGCCATATCCAAAGATCTTGCGAAGCCACCACTCCTAATATGACAGTGCACGCTTTAACATGCCCCTTGTACTGGCCCTGCCAAGCAAATGGACAGTTCTTCCACTCCCAGTGCATACAATCTATGTTGCCAAGTGAGGGAGTCATGGATTAGGGGGTGTCCGGATAGCCGGACTATACCTTCAGCCGGACTCCTGGACTATGAAGATACAAGATTGAAGACTTCGTCCCGTGTCCGGAAGGGACTTTCCTTGGCATGGAAGGCAAGCTTGGCGATACGGTATGCAAATCTCCTACCATTGTAACCGACTCTGTGTAACCCTAACCCTCTCTGGTGTCTATATAAACCAGAGGGTTTTAGTCCGTAGGACAAGATACACAACAACAATCATACCATAGGCTAGCTTCTAGGGTTTAGCCTCTCCGATCTCGTGGTAGATCTACTCTTGTACTACCCATATCATCAATATTAATCAAGCAAGACGTAGGGTTTTACCTCCATAGAGAGGGCCCGAACCTAGGTAAAACTTCGTGTCCGTTGCCTCCTGTTACCATCTGGCCTAGACGCATAGTTCGGGACCCCCTACCCGAGATCCGCCGGTTTTGACACCGACATTGGTGCTTTCATTGAGAGTTCCTCTATAGCATCGTCGTCAGGCTCGATGGCTCCTACGATCATCAATAGCGATGCAGTCCAGGGTGAGACCTTCCTCCCCGGACAGATCTTCATCTTCGGCGGCTTCGCACCGCGGGCCAATTCACTTGGCCACCTGGAGCAGATCGAAAGCTATGCCCCTGGCCGTCAGGTCAGATTTGGAAGCTTAAACTAGACGGCTGACATCCGCGGGGACTTGATCTTCGACGGATTCGAGCCACTGCCGAGCGCGCCGCACTGTCACGACGAGCATGATCTAGCTCTACCGCTGAACAGTGCCCTCGAGGCCGCACCCGCATCAGCTTCGACCCTTAATTCAAAGCCAACTGCGCCGATCGATAATGGGTGGATGGACGCCGCCTCGGGGGCTGTGATCCCAACAGCGATCGAGCCGAACACCAGCCCTGTACTATGCGAGACTCATGACTCCAAGGAGCCGGACTCCGAACCCTCCGCGCCCCTGCCGATCGAATCCGATTGGGCACCGATTATGGAGTCTACTGCCGCGGACATCTTTCAGCACTCGCCTTTCGGCAATATTCTGAAGACACTGAAGTCTCTCTCTTTATCAGGAGAGCCTTGGCCGGACTACGATCAGCAAGGTTGGGATTCGGATGATGAAGAAATTCAAAGCCCACCCACCACCCACTTTGTAGCCACTGTCGACGACTTAACCGACATGCTCGACTTTGACTCTGAAGACATCGACGGTATGGACGCCGATGAAGGAGACGATGAAGAACCAGCGCCTATCAGGCCCTGGAAAGCCACCTCGTCATATGACATATACATGGTGGACACCCCAAAAGAAGGAGATGGCGATGGAACAGCGGAGGATGACCCCTCCAAGAAACAGCCTAAGCGCCGGCGCCAGCGGCGCCGCTCAAAATCCCGCCAAAACAAACACGGTGATTCCAGCACGGGAGATAATAATACTCCGGAAAGTGCCGAAGAAAACCCCCTCCAGCAAGATTTAGCACAGGAGGATGGAGAAATCAGCCCTCATGAGAGAGCGGCAGACAGAGAGGTCGAGGAAAATAATTATATGCCTCCCTCCGAAGACGAGGCAAGCCTCGACGACGACGAATTCGCCGTGCCAGAGGATCCCGTCGAGCAAGAGCATTTTCAACGCAGGCTTATGGCCATGGCAAGAAGCCTCAAGAAAAAACAGCAACAACTTAGAGCTGATCAAGATTTGCTAGTCGACAGATGGACTGAAGTCCTTGCAGCCGAAGAGCATAAACTCAAACACCCCTCCAAGAGCTACCCAAAGCGCAGGTTGCTACCCCGATTAGAGGAGGAAGCACTTGATGCGGCCGACCGGCCACCTCGTGGCCGCGACAGAGAGGCCTCTCGGCCCTCCACTCAAGCCACACCCCGTACCAAGGCACGGGAATATGCACCGGACTTACGAGATATGTTGGAGGACAAGGCAAGGCAAACAAGATCGATCTACGGATCGCGTGGGCGCCCCACGGCTCGAGACGGTAACCGTCACGCCGGCCACAAATTCGGCAGGGCCGAACACAATAGACAAAGCTCGTTGGAGCTACGTCGTGATATAGCCCAGTACAGAGGCGCCGCACATCCACTATGCTTCACAGACGAAATAATGGATCATCAAATCCACGAGGGTTTCAAACCCGTAAATATCGAATCATATGATGGCACAACAGATCCTGCGGTATGGATCGAGAATTATCTCCTTCATATCCACATGGCCCGCGGCGATGATTTCCACGCCATCAAATACCTCCCACTCAAGCTTAAAGGACCAGCTCGGCATTGGCTTAACAGCTTGCCAACAGGATCAATTAGTTGTTGGGAGGACCTGGAAGCTGCATTCCTCGACAATTTCCAGGGCACTTATGTGCGACCCCCAAACACCGATGACCTAAGTCATGTAATTCAGCAGCCAGAGGAATCGGCCAGGAAATTCTGGACACGGTTCCTAACAAAGAAAAATCAAATAGTCGACTGTCCGGACGCTGAGGCCCTAGAAGCCTTCAAGCACAATATCCGTGACGAGTGGCTTGCCCGGCACCTTGGACAGGAAAAGCCGAAGTCTATGGCAGCACTCACGACACTCATGACCCGCTTTTGCGCGAGAGAAGACAGCTGGCTTGCTCGTAGCAACAATATGACCAAGAACCCTGGTAATTCGGATACCAGGGACAGAGTGGCAGGTCGCGTCACAACAAGCAGAAGCGTCGCATTAACGGCGACAATGCTGAGGATACGGCAGTTAATGCCGGATTCAGAGGCTCTAAATCCGGTCAGCGGAAAAAGCCATTCAAAAGGAATACTAGGGGCCCGTCCAGTTTGGACCGAATACTCGACCGCTTGTGCCAGATACATGGCACCCCCGAAAAGCCGGCCAATCACACCAACAGGGATTGTTGGGTGTTCAAGCAGGCAGGCAAGTTAAATGCCGAAAATGAAGACAAGGGGCTGCATAGCGATGACGACGAGGAGCCCCGGCCGCCGAACAACAGTGGACAGAAGGGTTTCCCCCCACAAGTTCAGACGGTGAACATGATATACGCAACCCACGTCCCCAAAAGGGAGCGGAAGCGCGCGTTAAGGGACGTATACGCGGTAGAGCCAGTCGCCCCAAAGTTCAACCCGTGGTCCTCCTGCCCGATCACCTTTGATCGAAGGGACCATCCCACTAGCATCCGTCATGGCGGATTCGCCGCATTGGTTCTAGACCCAATTATTGACGGATTTCATCTCACTAGAGTCCTTATGGATGGCGGCAGTAGCCTGAACCTGCTTTACCAGGATACAGTGCGGAAAATGGGCATAGATCCCTCGAGGATTAAGCCCGCCAAAACGACCTTTAAAGGCGTAATACCAGGTGTAGAGGCCAACTGCACAGGCTCAGTCACACTTGAAGTGGTCTTCGGATCTCCGGATAATTTCTGAAGCGAGGAGTTAATCTTCGACATAGTCCCATTCCGCAGTGGCTATCACGCACTGCTCGGGTGAGCCGCATTCACCAAGTTCAATGTGGTACCACACTATGCATACCTTAAGCTCAAGATGCCAGGCCCTCGAGGAGTAATTACTGTAACACCCCGGATGTAACTTTCCCAATTTGTACTCCAACTCTTGCCGTTTCTGGCGTTTAGTTATTTTATTTTCTCGGGTTCGGGTTTTTTGTCTCCGTGTGTTGTTCTCATTGTCATGCATCTCATATCATGTCATCATGTGCATTGCATTTGCATACGTGTTTCATCTCATGCATTCGAGCATTTTCCCCGTTGTCCGTTTTGCATTCCGGCGCTTCGTTCTCCTCCGGTGGCCATTTCTACCTTTCTTTCGTGTGTGGGGATTAAACATTTCCGGATTGGACCGAGACTTGCCAAGCGGCCTTGGTTTACTACCGATAGACCGCCTGTCAAGTTTTGTACCATTAGGACTTCGTTTGATACTCCAACGGTTAACCGAGGGACCGAAAAGGCCTCGTGTGTGTTGCAGCCCAACACCCTTCCAATTTGGCCCAAAACCCACCTAAACCCTCTCCATCTTCTAGAGCGTTCGATCACGATCGCGTGGCCGAAAACCGCACCTCATTTGGACTCTCTTAGCTCCCTCTATGGCTATAAATAGAACCCCCCAAATTCGGATCTCCTTCTTCCCCCGAAACCCTAAAATCGCCCCGCCACCGACGGACATGTCCGCCGCCAGATCAGACGCGTCCGCCGCCGCGCCCCAGCCAACCGCTGCCTGCCACGTGTCCCGCCGCCACCCGCACCCGCACCGGCCCGCTCGGCTCGGGGAGAGCCCCCGCGGGCCCGACGCCGCCCCCGCCGCCGTCCTCCTCCGTGCA
>NC_041390.1:131927515-131936833 GCF_002162155.2 Triticum dicoccoides | reverse complement strand
AACCTCGTCGCCGCCGCCCGCGTTCAACGGCGCCGGCAGCCGCACCGCTCCGCCCGGCTCCTCCCGCCTCGACCGCGGCCTCCATCGCCGCCCAGGCCCGCGCCCCTCTCCGCCACCTCAAGATCCGGCCACCGCGGCCATCGACGCCGACGAGCTTCCCCGGCGAGCAGCGCCGCCACCTCGGTTCGCGTGCCGTGAACAGTAAACCCTACATCCAGAGGTTGTTTTTCTTCTAAGTCCTCGAAATTCCAGATCCATGTGCTCATGTTCATAGCCTCGTAACTTTGCATCCGTAGCTTCGATTAGGGCATATAGCATATGAAAATGTTCATCTCAGAGAGTACATCATTTAATTCCATTGCATCATTTTAATTTGAGTTCATATTGATGCCCGAAATGCTGTTAGAAGAGGGCTACTTGAGATATTTGTCAGATCTACTGCTCCATTTAGCTTTTTGTCATTTTTGCCATGATTATTGTGTGCATGTTATGACCATGAGTTCTACATATGTTTTGTTAAGGGTTTTGCCATCTTTCCAGAGGTGCAACCCATGTATTTTTGTGATGTGTGTGGTAACTAGCAAAAGCTTGCAAAGTGGTGCACTTGGTAATTCTGATTTCAGGGACTTGGCAATTCCACAAAGTCCTTGAGCTGTTTATCTCATATGGCCATATGTTCATGTTGTTTCCTAGTGATCCGTGCCTCTTTTGAGGATGATCAGTAAGGATGTGTTGTTAATATTGTAGTGCTCTATCTATCCATGTCTTTGTTTGCAATTATGGAGCACACTAGCTTGAGTCAATCGAGCTCTACTTTTGCTACTTTGTGAATCTGGGCAGATTGTCAACTTGTTTGCAATTTTGCCGATGATGTTGTAATTGATCCGTGCATGCTATGCTATTGTTCTTGCCATGTCTAGCTTGCATTTTGTGTGTTCGTGATGGGTTTATGTTTGTCTTGCCATGACTTGCACCGTAGTGAGTGCATCGAGCTCGTAAACATGCCTACTTGAGATATGTTTCAGCATGTGCCAGTTTTCACTAAGTCTGAAAACTGATTATGTTTTTGCTATGTTCACATGCTTGCAATTGTATTTTCTGATCCCTTTTGGCTTAAGGTCACTAAGGGACTTTTGTTAAGCTCTTTAAGTAGCTCCATGCCATACTTTACTTTGCCACGTTCAGGTCCTGTATCATGTAGTTTTGTTGCTCAGAAGTGTGCTACCTGATCTGAAATTCCAGACAAGTGTTGATTTCACTAAGTCTGAAATATGTTTGTCATATGCATTTTTGCCATGCTTGTTTGAACCTGTTAATTGATGAATTGGCCGTAGATCAGTGCTAGACTTTTGTTAAGCATCTTGAATGCATATCATGTTTGGGTGCTGTAGCATGTTCATCTCATTGCATTTAGATGGCTACTTGCTGTAAATCACAGACCGGTGTCATATTTGAATTGCTTGCCATTTCCAAACCGTAACTCCGATTCCAGTGTTCTTTATATCGTTTTCAAGCGATTTCATCTCATCTTTCCAGTCACACGCTTGGATTTCCAAGTTGAGGCCAGGTTCATGCATCCCTTGTCAAATCTTGCATATGCATCCCGCATCGCATCCCGCATAGCATATCATCCTTGCATCGTATTGTTTGATCCTTGCACGTGGTTGATTGTGTCCTTGTTGCTTGTTTGCCTTGTTTGGGTAGAGCCGGGAGACGAGTTCGCTAATGAGGAGCCCGTTGAGTTTGCTTTCGAGGATCCAGTCAACTCTGACAACTTTGCAGGCAAGATGATCATACCCTCGAAATCACTAATATCTTTGCTATGCTAGTTTGCTCGCTCTTTTGCTATGCCAATGCTACGATGCCTACCACTTGCTTTCAAGCCTCCCAAATTGCCATGTCAAACCTCTAACCTACCATGTCCTAGCAAACCGTTGATTGGCTATGTTACCGCTTTGCTTAGCCCCTCATATAGCGTTGCTAGTTGCAGGTGAAGATTGGAGGCCGTTCCTTGTTGGAAAATTTATTTACTTGTTGGGATGTCATTATATTATCTTGTTATCTTAATGCATCTATATACTTGGTAAAGGGTGGAAGGCTCGGCCTCTCGCCTAGTGTTTTGTTCCACTCTTGCCGCCCTAGTTTCCATCATATCGGTGTTATGTTCCTGGATTTTGCGTTCCTTACGCGGTTGGGTTATAATGGGAACCCCTTGATAGTTCGCCTTGATTAAAGCTTTTCCAGCAATGCCCAACCTTGGTTTTACCATTTGCCACCTAGACTCTTTTCCCCTTGGGTTTCCGGAGCCCGAGGGTCATCTTATTTTAAACCCCCCGGGCCAGTGCTCCTCTGAGTGTTGGTCCACCTGTCAGCTGCCGGTGGCCACCAGGGGCAACTCTGGGCTGGCCTACCCGTACCTAAGCCAATCTGAGTGTGCCCTGAGAACGAGATATGTGCAGCTCCTATCGGGATTTGTCGGCACATTCGGGCGGTGTTGCTGGTCTTGTTTTAACCTGTCGAAGTGTCTTGAAGAACCGAGATACCGAGTCTGATCGGAACGTCTTGGGAGGAGGTCTATTCCTTCATTGACCGTGAGAGCTTGTCATGGGCTAAGTTGGGACTCCCCTGCAGGGTTTTGAACTTTCGAAAGCCGTGCCCACGGTTATGGGCAGATGGGAATTTGTTAATGTCCGGTTGTAGATAACTTTAACCTTAACTTAATTAAAATGAATCAACTGAGTGTGTTACCATGATGGCCTCTTCTCGGCGGAGTCCGGGAAGTGGACACGGTGTTGGAGTAATGCTTGCGCAGGTTGCTCTCTAGTTTCTCGCAAGCGCTTTGCCTCCTCTTCTCGCTCTCTTTTGTGAATAAGTTAGCCACCATATTTTGCTAGTCGCTTGCTGCAGCTCCACATATATTTACCTTGCCATACCTATAAGCTTAAATAGTCTTGATCGCGAGGGTGCGAGATTGCTGAGTCCCTGTGGCTCACAGATTACTATTACACCAGATGCAGGGCCTGATGATTCCGCTCCAAGAGACGTGGTTGAGCTCAAGTGGGAGTTCGACGAGGACTCTCAATGTTACTATGTTTCCTTTCCTGATGATCAGTAGTGGTGCCCAGTTGGGGGTGATCGGGACCGTGTCGCTTGTTGGGTTATCTTTTATTTTGGCACCATAGTCGGGCCATGAGTGTTTGGATGATGTAATGTTATTTATGTACTTGATTGACGTGGCGGGTGTAAGCCAACTATGTTATCTCCCCTTTTATTATCTATATTACATGGGATGTTGTGAAGATTGCCTAACTTGCGACATATCCCTTCAATGCGATTATGCCTCTAAGTCGTGCCTCGACACGTGGGAGATATAGTCGCATCGAGGGTGTTACAAGTTGGTAATCAGAGCCTTCCCCGACCTTGGGAGCCCCATTGCTTGATCGTTTTTAGCGGCCGAGTTGTGTCCAGAAAAATGTTTTTGAGTCAATTAGAAATTATATATCGGAGAGTTTAGGAATTCTTTTTACTCCCCAGTCTCCTCATCGCTCTGGTAAGGCATCCTGACGTAGAGTTTTGACTCTCCTCTTCTCAAATTTCACAAAAAAATAATTTAGGATCACGCGGGTATCTTGGAATCATTCCGATGGTTTTATGATGAGAACATTGTCTTGGTGCCTCCTGTCAGGGGTTTTGCGGAAGTGTCCCGGGGAGTTAAGCTCTGAGGTGTTGTCGTCATAATTTTATCGTTGCAGTTCCGGAATACCTGAGTTTAGTACGCCGACATCGAAAATCTCTTTTATGCAGTTCGTTGGTGAGATAACCTCGACGCCACCCAGTACTGGGGCGGGAGTTCGGGAGTATCGCCATAACTTGTATAACGGATGCTTTTCGAAGGTTGAGGTAGATGGTTTCCGAAGTTTTTTCTCGGTTATGTGTTGAAGGATGGATACAGCTGGATGTAGGATTTGCTAGTTTGGGTGAGATATTATGCTTCCCCTGTATCCCCAACACCTGATTGCATAACCGGAAAGGTTCGGGAGTTTCATAGGTGGGAATTCTAGTAGCTCTAGTTCTTCTTCCACGGATATTGGTTTGAGATTGGGACTTCTTACCGATTATTCGTTCTTGATCCGTACCTTGTTGATTTATTTCTCTACTTAATTCTACGTGGCTTCTCAATTATGGATATGTGACCATTTCAAGAGGAATGCATTCGTTCGTTTTGTTCGGATGTGAATACTATATGTTGCAATTTTCATTCCGTTGGATTCAGCTTCAATAATTGTCTATCAATGTGCTAATGGATGTCAACCTCTTCAGGATGGCTCCTCCAATGCGCACGACTCCGAATCCTGATCCGCCACCACCTCCACCTCCTCCGGAGGCATGGCAAGTTGTGATGGCCGCAACCAATGCAAACACACAGTTGATCATGCAAATTCTTCAAGAGCGCAATCAAGGCAACCAAGGGAACCAAGGCAACAATCAGAATCACTTTGCTACACTCAACCAGTTCCTTGCTAATGGGCCAAAGACTTTCAGCAATTGTGTTGAGGCAACCGATGCTGACGATTGGCTAGTGGATCTGTGCAAGCATTTCGAGTGCAGTAACGTCAGGCCTGAGGACTTTGTCAAGTTTGCTTCCTTCCAACTCAAAGATCAAGCTGCAGAATGGTTCCAGCAGTACAAGGACTCCAGAGGTGGACGTGTTATCACTTGGGATGAATTCCATCGAGATTTCCGAGCTCATCATATTCCCCAGAGCGTGGTTGAAAGCAAGCGTGAGGAATTCCGCAACCTGAAGCAAGGCTCTTTGTCTGTCTATGACTACAACAAGTTGTTCCAGAAGCTCGCCCGCTTTGCCAAGCAGGACGTTCCTGATGAGAAGAGCATGCTATACCAGTTCAGGGGTGGTCTCAGAGAAGAAATTCAGCTAGCTCTTGTTCTCTTTGAGCCCTTGAGGTACGATGAGTTCTACAACATGGCACTGAAGCAAGAGGCTGCTCAGTTGAGGTGTGATGCTTTCAAGAAGCGAGTCAGAGATGTTACTCCTTCTTCCTCTACTCAAGTGGCTAAGCAGCAGAAGTATTGGCTTCCTCCTCCTCCGTTCCGTCAGCCATATTAGCAGAAGAGCAAAGGTGGCAGTGGTTCTTCCCACCCATCCAACCCTGGCTTTCAGAACAAGACTTCGTCTCAAGCTCCAAGATCGAGTGCTCCGTATCATCGTCCGCTTTCAGAGGTCACGTGCAACAAGTGTCAACAAAAGGGTCACTATGCCAACAAATGTTTCAACCAGAGGCGTCTTCCTCCTCCTCCTCCTGTCAGATCGGCAAGTACAGCTATGGTCAAGCATAACCCCAAGCACGCCAAGGTCAACTTGATGAATGCAGCTCAGGCAGAGGATTCATCAGATGTCATCATGGGTAACCTTCCTGTTAATGATATTCCTGCTAAAGTTCTTTTTGACACGGGTGCATCACATTGTTTCATCTCGAGACCGTTTTCATCTAAGCATGGTTTGGCTTTGCAAGTTTTGCCTAGTCCTTTAGCAGTTGTCTCTCCCGGTAAGTGCATGCATGCTAACTCCATCGTTCTGGATGTTACTATTACCTTGGGTGACTACAAGTTTCTGGCTTCTCCAATGGTTCTTGGTGACTCCGATATTGATCTTATTCTCGGAATGGATTGGCTTTCTAAGCACAAGGCTCAGCTTGATTGTGCAGCCAGGCAAATTCAATTAACTCATTCCTCTGAGAATGTAATTGTCTTTGCCGCTCGTGATTATACTATCCGTCTGTTTTCTCTCAATGAGAAGGGTGAAATGGACGCTATCTCACAAATTCCAGTCGTTTGCGAATATCAAGACGTCTTTCCAGAAGAGCTTCCAGGAATGCCTCCGCACCGGCCAGTTGAATTCGTTATTTATCTTGAGCCCGGCACAGAACCTGTGTGCAAATGTCCTTACAAGCTCAGACCTGAAGAGTTGAAGGAGCTAAAGAAGCAACTCGATATTCAAGAGAAAATGGGTCTCATCCGGCCCAGTTCTTCTCCGTGGGGTTGTGGTGTTCTTTTTGTGAAGAAGAAGGATGGAACGGACCGACTTTGTGTTGATTACCGTCCATTGAACAAGAAGACCATCAAGAACAAATACCCACTTCCTAACATCAACGAGCTGTTTGAACAACTCAAAGGTGCCCAAGTATTCTCCAAGCTTGATCTCCGTATGGGTTATCATCAAATTCGAATCCGTGAACAAGATATTCCCAAGACGGCTTTCGGGACAAGCTATGGTTCATATGAATACACTGTCATGTCTTTTGGCCTCGTCAACGCTCCTCCGACGTTCTCTGGTATGATGAACTTCATCTTCAACGCCTACACCAATGACTTCATTTTGGTCTATCTCGACGACATTCTGGTTTTCTCCAAGAACAAGGAAGATCATGCCAAGCACTTGCATTTGGTGCTCGGTAAGCTCAGGGAACATCAGTTCTATGCCAAGTTCTCCAAGTGTGAATTTTGGCTCGATGAGGTTCTTTATCTTGGTCATATCATCTCTGCCAAGGGCATTGCCGTGAATCCTGAGAAGGTGTCTGCAATTGTGAATTGGGAACCTCCTCAGAATGTGAAGCAACTCCGTAGCTTCCTCGGTCTCGCAAGCTATTGCCGAAGATTCGTTGAAAACTTTTCTAAGATCGCGAAGCCTCTCTCTAATCTCCTCCAGAAGCATGTCAAGTACATTTGGTCTCCGGAGTGTAACATTGCTTTCAACACCTTGAAAGAGAAATTGATCACTGCTCCAGTTCTGACTCCGCCTGATGAATCCAAACCGTACGAGGTCTTTTGTGATGCCTCTCTCCAAGGTCTTGGCACAGTATTGATGCAAGAGAAGAAAGTTGTTGCTTATACCTCTCGCCAGTTGAAGCCCAATGAGAAGAACTACCCCACTCATGATCTCGAGTTGGCGGCAGTTGTGCATGCTCTTTTGACTTGGAGACATCTCTTATTGGGAAGAAAAGTGGACATTTTCACTGATCACAAGAGTCTCAAGTACATCTTCACTCAGCCTAATATCAACCTCAAGCAAACTCGATGGGTCGAAATGATTCAAGAGTATAATCCGAGTATCGAGTATACTCCAGGCAAGGCCAATGTGATTGCTGACGCATTGAGCAGGAAAGCTTACTGCAACAGTCTGATTCTTAAGCCTTATCAACCCGAGCTTTGTGAAGCTTTCCGCAAACTTAATCTGCAAGTTGTTCCTCAAGGTTTCCTCGCCGACCTTCAAGTCTCTCCTACCTTGGAAGACCAGATTCGCCAAGCCCAGCTTCTTGATGCTATGGTGAAAAAGGTGAAGATTGGGATTGCCAAGAGTCAACCCAAGTACAAGTGCTACCGCCTTGATGACAAGGACACTCTCTTCTTCGAGGATCGTATTGTTGTACCCAAAGGTGAACTTCATAAAGTGATCTTGTACGAGGCTCACAATTCTCTCCTCTCCATCCACCCTGGGAGCACGAAGATGTATTAGGACCTCAAGCAAGCTTATTGGTGGACTTGAATGAAGCGCGAGATTGCTCAATTCGTGAATGAATGTGATGTCTGCAGAAGAGTGAAGGCAGAACACCAAAGGCCAGCTGGTCTCCTCCAACCTCTTTCCATTCCAGAATGGAAGTTTGACCACATTGAAATGGACTTCGTGACTGGGTTTCCAAAGTCCAAGCGTGGCAATGATGCTATATTCGTTGTCATCGATAAACTACTAAAGTGGCTCACTTTCTGCCTATCAAAGAGTCGATCACTGCAGCTCAATTGGCGGAACTCTATACCTCTCGGATTGTCTCTCTGCACGGTATTCCACAAGTGATCTCTTCAGACTGTGGCAGCATCTTTACCTCAAAGTTTTGGGATTCTTTTCAGAAGGCCATGGGCACCAACATCCGCTTCAGCACAGCTTTCCATCCTCAAACTAGCGGTCAAGTCGAGCGTTCAACCAGATTCTTGAAGATATGCTCGGGGCTTGTGTGATCTCCTTCGGCATGAAGTGGGAGGATTGCCTTCCTTATGTTGAATTCTCCTACAACAACAGTTTTCAAGCAAGTTCGGGCAAGGCCCCATTTGAAATTCTGTATGGCAGGAAGTGCCGTACCCCTCTCAACTGGTCTGAAACCGGTGAACGTCAGCTTTTGGGTAATGACTTAATCACAGAGGCAGAGGAAATGTGCAAAGTCATTCGTGATAACCTCAAAGCAGCCTAATCCCGTCAGAAGAGCTACTATGATAGTAAGCACCGTGATTTGGCTTTCGAGATCGGAGATCATGTTTACCTCCGCGTCTCTCCTTTGAAAGGAACTCATCGCTTCGGTATCAAAGGGAAGCTTGCCCCTAGATACATGGGACCTTTCAAGATTGTCAGCAAGAGAGGCGACCTCGCCTATCAACTCGAGCTTCCTTCAAACTTTGCAAATGTCCATGACGTGTTCCATGTCTCTCAGCTTCGAAAGTGCTTCAAGACTCCTGACTGCACCGTCAACTTCGAGGACATTGAGCTCCAAGAAGATATGTCTTATCGTGAGCACCCAGTTGCTATTCTTGAAGAGACTGAACACAAGACTCGCAATAAGTCAATCAAATTTCTCAAAGTCAAGTGGTCACACCATTCCGACCGTGAAGCTACCTGGGAACGCGAGGATCACCTCCGTTCTGAGTACCCAGCGTTATTTCAGTCCTAGATCTCGGGACGAGATCCTTTCATAATGGTGGAGTGTTGTAACACCCCGGATGTAACTTTCCCAATTTGTACTCCAACTCTTGCCGTTTCCGGTGTTTAGTTATTTTATTTTCTCGGGTTCGGGTTTTTTGTCTCTGTGTGTTTTTCTCGTTGTCATGCATCTCATATCATGTCATCATGTGCATTGCATTTGCATACGTGTTCCATCTCATGCATTCGAGCATTTTCCCCGTTGTCCGTTTTGCATTCCGGCGCTTCGTTCTCCTCCAGTGGCCATTTCTACCTTTCTTTCGTGTGTGGGGATTAAACATTTCCGGATTGGACCGAGACTTGCCAAGCGGCCTTGGTTTACTACCGGTAGACCGCCTGTCAAGTTTCGTACCATTTGGACTTCGTTTGATACTCCAACGGTTAACCGAGGGACCGAAAAGGCCTCGTGTGTGTTGTAGCCCAACACCCTTCCAATTTGGCCCAAAACCCACCTAAACTCTCTCCATCTTCTAGAGTGTTCGATCACGATCGCGTGGCCGAAAACCGCACCTCATTTGGACTCTCCTAACTCCCTCTATGGCTATAAATAGAACCCC
>NC_041390.1:131893292-131926967 GCF_002162155.2 Triticum dicoccoides | reverse complement strand
AACGGCGCCGGCAGCCGCGCCGCTCCGCCCGGCTCCTCCCGCCTCGACCGCGGCCTCCATCGCCGCCCGGGTCCGCGCCCCTCTCCGCCACCTCAAGGTTCGGCCACCACGGCCATCGACGCCGACGAGCTTCCCCGGCGAGCAGAGCCGCCACCTCGGTTCGCGTGCCGTGAACAGTAAACCCTAGATCCAAAGGTTGTTTTTCTTCTAAGTCCTCGAAATTCCAGATCCATGTGCTCATGTTCATAGCCTCGTAACTTTGCATCCGTAGCTCCGATTTGGGCATATAGCATATCAAAATGTTCATCTCAAAGAGTACATCATTTAATTACATTGCATCATTTTAATTTGAGTTCATCTTGATGCCAGAAATGCTGTTAGAAGAGGGCTACTTGAGATATTTGTCAGATCTGCTGCTCCATTTAGCTTTTTGTCATTTTTGCCATGATTATTGTGTGCATGTTATGACCATGAGTTCTACATATGTTTTGTTAAGGGTTTTGCCATCTTTCCAAAGGTGCAACCCATATATTTTTGTGATGTGTGTGGTAACTAGCACAAGCTTGCAAAGTGGTGCACTTGGTAATTCTGATTTCAGGGACTTGGCAATTCCACAGTCCTTGAGCTGTTTATCTCATATGGCCATATGTTCATGTTGTTTCCTAGTGATCCGTGCCTCTTTTGAGGATGATCAGTAAGGATGTGTTGTTAATCTTGTAGTGCTCTATCCATCCATGTCTTTATTTGCAATTATGGAGCACCCTAGCTTGAGTCAATCGAGCTCTACTTTTGCTACTTTGTGAATCTGGGCAGATTGTCAACTTGTTTGCAATTTTGTCGATGATGTTGTAATTGATCTGTGCATGCTATGCTATTGTTCTTGCCATGTCTAGCTTGCATTTTGTGTGTTCGTGATGGTTTTATGTTTGTCTTGCCATGGCTTGCACCGTAGTGAGTGCATCGAGCTCGTAAACATGCCTACTTGAGATATGTTTCAGCATGTGCCAGTTTTCACTAGGCCTGAAAACTGATTATGTTTTTGCTATGTTCACATGCTTGCAATTGTATTTTCTGATCCCTTTTGGCTTAAGGTCACTAAGGGACTTTTGTTAAGCTCTTTAAGTAGCTCCATGCCATACTTTACTTTGCCACGTTCAGGTCCTGTATCATGTAGTTTTGTTGCTCAGAAGTGTGCTACCTGATCTGAAATTCCAGACAAGTGTTGATTTAACTAAGTCTGAAATCTGTTTGTCATATGCATTTTTGCCATGCTTGTTTGAACCTGTTAATGGATGAATTGGCCGTATCTCAGTGCTAGACTTTTGTTAAGCATCTTGAATGCATCCCTGCCATGTATTTTGTTATCATGCTTGGGTGTTGTAGCATGTTCAACTCATTGCATTTAGATGGCTACTTGCTGTAAATCACAGACCGGTGTCATATTTGAATTGCTTGCCATTTCCAAACCGTAACTCCGATTTCGGTGTTCTTTATATCGTTTTCAAGCGATTTCATCTCATCTTTCCAGTGGCACGCTTGTATTTACAAGTTGAGGCCAGGTTCATGCATCCCTTGTCAAATCTTGCATATGCATCCCGCATCACATCCCGCATAGCATATCATCCTTGCATCGTATTGTTTGATCCTTGCACATGGTTGATTGTGTCCTTGTTGCTTGTTTGTCTTGTTTGGGTAGAGCCGGGAGCCGAGTTCGCTAACGAGGAGCCCGTTGAGTTTGCTTTCGAGGATCCAGTCAACTCTGACAACTTTGCAGGCAAGATGATCATACCCTCGAAATCACTACTATCTTTGCTATGCTAGTTTGCTCGCTCTTTTGCTATGCCAATGCTACGATGCCTACCACTTGCTTTCAAGCCTCCCAAATTGCCATGTCAAACCTCTAACCTACCATGTCCTAGCAAACCGTTGATTGGCTATGTTACCGCTTTGCTTAGCCCCTCATATAGCGTTGCTAGTTGCAGGTGAAGATTGGAGGCTGTTCCTTGTTGGAACATTTATTTACTTGTTGGGATATCATTATATTATCTTGTTATCTTAATGCATCTATATACTTGGTAAAGGGTGGAAGGCTCGGCCTCTCGCCTAGTGTTTTGTTCCACTCTTGCCGCCCTAGTTTCCGTCATATCGGTGTTATGTTCCTGGATTTTGCGTTCCTTACGCGGTTGGGTTATAATGGGAACCCCTTGATAGTTCGCCTTGATTAAAGCTTTTCCAGCAATGCCCAATCTTGGTTTTACCATTTGCCACCTAGCCTCTTTTCCCCTTGGGTTTCCGGAGCCCGAGGGTCATCTTATTTTAAACCCCCCGGGCCAGTGCTCCTCTGAGTGTTGGTCCACCTGTCAGCTGCCGGTGGCCACCAGGGGCAACTCTGGGCTGGCCTACCCGTACCTAAGACAATCTGAGTGTGCCCTGAGAACGAGATATGTGCAGCTCCTATCGGTATCTGTCGGCACATTCGGGTGGTGTTGCTGGTCTTGTTTTAACCTGTCGAAGTGTCTTGAAGAACCGAGATACCGAGTCTGATCGGAACATCTTGGGAGGAGGTCTATTCCTTCGTTGACTGTGAGAGTTTGTCATGGGCTAAGTTGGGACTCCCCTGCATGGTTTTGAACTTTCGAAAGTCGTGCCCGCGGTTATGGGCAGATGGGAATTTGTTAATATCCGGTTGTAGATAACTTTAACCTTAACTTAATTAAAATGAATCAACTGAGTGTGTTACCGTGATGGCCTCTTCTCGGCGGAGTCTGGGAAGTGGACATGGTGTTGGAGTAATGCTTGCGCAGGTTGCTCTCTAGTTTCTCGCTCGCGCTTTGCCTCCTCTTCTCGCTCTCTTTTGAGAATAAGTTAGCCACCATATTTTGCTAGTCGCTTGCTGCAGCTCCACATATATTTACCTTGCCATACCTATAAGCTTAAATAGTCTTGATCGCGAGGGTGCGAGATTGCTGAGTCCCTGTGGCTCACAGATTACTATTACACTAGATGTAGGGCCTGATGATTCCGCTCCAAGAGACGCGCTTGAGCTCAAGTGGGAGTTCGACGAGGACTCTCAACGTTACTATGTTTCCTTTCCTGATGATCAGTAGTGGTGCCCAGTTGGGGGTGATCTGGACCGTGTCGCTTGTTGGGTTATCTTTTATTTTGGCGCCGTGGTCAGGCCATGAGTGTTTGGATGATGTAATGTTATTTATGTACTTGATTGACGTGGCGAGTGTAAGCCAACTATGTTATCTCCCCTTTTATTATCTATATTACATGGGATGTTGTGAAGATTGCCTAACTTGCGACATATGCCTTCAATGCGATTATGCCTCTAAGTCGTGCCTCGACACGTGGGAGATATAGTCGCATCGAGGGTGTTACAATTACGATCAATGGAAACAGCAAACGCTCCCTCCGAACGGAGGAGCACACGGCGGCCCTTGCAGCGGAAGTACAAAGCAGCCTCTCCAGGAAGTTCTCCAGTCTGGCCATTAAATGACCGGACACCGTCAAGCGCGCCCGGAGTAACCTACAACAAGACCGCCTGGCACGATCCGAGCAGGCATAGCAATGCGGCCCCAACCCCAGCCCTCGCAAAAATGTGACACCGGTACTTCGCGTACATAACTACGCTCTAGAAATACCATGGGTACAAGGGGAGGGGCACCATCAAGGCACGCCCGAAACACGGCTTAAACCGCACCAGGGGCTGCCGATTTTTTAATTTTCTCTTACTTTCAGGACTCCACTCTTCGGAAGGCCTATTCGGCAGTTCAATTGCCGCACAAACGATGCAAGAACCAGGGAAGCAGACAAGCCACGCCGCATTATGGAACTCCCAGGTGGTCTCTATCATGAGCAGTATACCTGTTTCACATACTATTCCGCAGCTTCCCCTAGAACGGACATGTTGCATAGTCCAACCTTTTGCTTATCGCATTATTTGTATCGTTCTGCTTTGATCGCAGCCCTCTTTAATAACCAATGCATGGCTTTTGTCTATTTTTGCATTACTCTTTTTTAATATATGTTCCTTAATGAGATGTTGCACCCGTACACTTTGGTACGGCCAAAATACGCCAGGGGCTTTAGTACCCCTCAATATGGTGTGAGAAGTCCGAACACTTTAACAAGTACGGCACCCCGAACTTGTAGCATTATATGCATCGGCTCTGAATCATGTCTTGGGTCAATAGTTGGGTTTGCCTGGCTCATATGTTTTGGTGCCTTACGTTCCTCTATATCGGCTAAGGTAGCACTAGGAGAACCACTACGATTGTGCCCCAGTTGAGCTGGGTCGAGCACCTCAGTGGAGAAAGCTAAAACTGACTGTCATGATGAAGTGAGAGCTGGTCGCTGTTCGAGAGGTTTTTCGAGTCCCTAACGACTTATGCCGCTTAGAGCGAGGAGCCGGCTCTGTCCGGCCAAGGCGTGGATAGCGCCCCGAACTCGGTCTTCCGAATACTAGGGGCTTCGCCGAAATTTAAAATTATAGAATTCTATGGCTAGGTGAGAGTGTTCACGCATTATAGTTCGATTGTCTTGTTCGTTGGGCTGAGAGCCTCCCTCGAAGGACCCAAGCATGGGAAAAAGAGCGCTCAGGTTTATCCCCGAACACCCCAGCACTAGCGGCATGGGGGCAGAAGCCGACGACTTGCCATCTCTCAGAATTGATAAACAGCCGCACAGAAGGTAATATTTTAAATTCAACAGCATTGCTTAGCGCATATGAACAAGTTTTCAGCGCACAGGACAAAACGAGCAAGTTTCACTCAAAAATTACATCCCTAGAATATTCATCTGCCACAAGGCAGGCACCCTTCAGAACATCCTTATAATAATTCACGGGCTTGCGATGCTCTTTCCCCGGCGGTGGCCCGTCCTTCACAAGCTTCTCAGCATCCAGCTTGCCCCAGTGCACCTTGGCACGGGCAAGGGCCCTACGGGCACCTTCAATGCAGACGGAGCGCTTGATGACTTCGAGCCTTGGACAGGCCTCCACCAGCCGCCGCACCAGCCCGAAATAGCTCCCAAGCAGAGCCCCTCTAGGCCACAGCCGAACTATGAGGCCCTTCATGGCCTGTTTGGCCGCCTTGTGGAGCTCGACCAGTTGCTTCAGCTGGTCGCTCAGGGGAATGGGGTGTCCGGCCTCAGCATACTGAGACCAGAACACCTTCTCTGTCGAGCTGCCCTCCTCGGCTCAATAGAATGCTGCGGCATCGGACACATTCCGGGGAAGATCTGCGAACGCTCCTGGAGAGCTCCGGATTCGGGTAAGTAACAAGTAACTCACGTTTATGTGTTTTCTTTGCATAAAGAATGCCTTACCCGCCGCTATCTTCTTCACCTCATCCAACTCCTGGAGGGTCTTCTGGGATTCGGCCTTGGCAGACTTGGCATTTTCAATAGCCACCGCGAGCTCAGATGCTCGCGTCTTCGAGTCAAGCTCCAAACTCTCATGTTTTTCCATGAGAGCCTGGAGCTCTTGCCGTACCTTGCCAACCTCGGCCTCATACTTCTCCCACTCGGTGTGCTCCGTGGCCGCCCTCTTCTCGACCTCGACCAGCGCTTTCTTAAGGGTCGCCACCTCAGACGTGGCCCCTACAATAGCCACGATAATCCTGTCATTTTTTGCAATTGCACCTTTTTATATATATTTAAACAAGGTATTTCTTACCTTCATTGTCCTCGAGCTGCTTCTTGGCATGCCCGAGCTCTTGCTCGGACCGCTCGAGATTCTGCTTTAGCGTGTCCACTTCCGCAGTCAGTGCGGCAGACGCCAGCAGAGAAGCCTGCATACGCATATTGACTCCTTTTTGTTAGACTCCTGCGAATTTTATTTGATCCTCTATTCGGCTTTTCTTCCTGAATGCCAAACAGAGCATCAGGGGCTACTGTCTATGCGGTAATATTATTTACACATTCTTTACTTACCTCAACGCCTGTTAAAAGGCTAGTACAATCTTCAGTCAGTCCGCTCTTGGCGGACTGAACCTTCTGGACCACCGCACTCATAATGGTGCGGTGCTCCTCGTCGATGGAGGCGCCTTGGAGCGCCTCCAATAGATTGTCCGGCGCCTCCGGTTGGACGGGGGTCACCGGCACGGTGGGCTTGCTCCTCTTGGAAGGAGGTCCCCCGCCGGACTCTGGAACCTTTGAAGGTTCCGGAGCGGTGTCCGGCCGAGAGCCGTACTTGGAGCCCTGGGGGGTTTCATCCCCTTTACTCCTGGAGTCCGAGAGGTCGCCTTGCGGCGCCTCCAAGACCACCTCCTTCCGGCTTGGAACCTGTTGGGACAACACTTCAATGTCGTCCGTAGGGCGGGGGGAGGAAGCCGTTGGAAGCGAGTTCACATCCGACGAGTCCAGTGAGCCGCTCGACGACGCGTCGAGTCAGTCCTTGGGTGGGCTAATATTCGACATAAGGGAAAGCTGTGCAATAAACGAATATTATGAATTACTCTGGTATCCGAATACTTACGATTTTGCTAGGGGCTTGGCCCTGGGCGGCCACTCCTCTCCGCCGTCGGCGTCGATGGAGTAGTCCGGAGGAAAGGTTTTCCCCTTCTTGGACCCTCCGGCCTCCCCAGAGAGGGCGGCCTTCCTCTTCTTCTCTCCTCCCGCTGGAGGGGGAGAGGTCTCTTCTTCTTCCTCCTCGTCTTCATGGAAGGAATGCGCCTCGGAACCGTCGGATGATGGATCCGACACCTCCTGGCGCCGGGCACTCTTTCGAGTCCCCGTGGCCTTTTTCGCGGCCTTCTTCTCCGGCACCACATAGGGTGCCGGGACCAGCAGCTTCGCCAAGCGAGCGTCCGCTGGGCCTTCGGGCAAAGGAGTCGGACAGTTGATCTGTCCGAACGTCACCTGCCAATCCTATCAAAGGTAAGGGAGTTTAGATCCCGCATGGAGTCAAACTATGAAAAATTGATACCCTATAAAAGGAAAAAACAGCTTACCGCATGAGCGTGACACTGCGTACTGAATCTGTGATCCTCGGTAGCGGATGCGGGGGCCTCGGCGCCCTTGAAAAGCACCTTCCAGGCATCTTCGTACGTCGTGTCGAAGAGCCTGCTCAGAGTTTGGTGCCGCGCCGGGTCGAACTCCCACAGGTTGAAAGCCCGTTGTTGACATGGGAGGATCAGGCGGATGAGCATAACCTGGACAACATTGACAAGTTTGAGCTTCTTGTCCACCAGGGTTTGGATGCATGTTTGGAGTCCGGTCAGCTCTCCTTTTTTACCCCACGACAGGCCCGTCTCCTTCCAGGAGGTGAGCCGTGTAGGGGGTCCGGATCGAAACACGGGGGTTACGACCCATTCGGGGTCGCGCGGCTCGGTGATGTAAACCACCCCGATTGACACCCCTTCAGAGTCTCCACAAAGGAGCCCTCGAGCCATAGGACGTTGGCCATCTTGCCCACCATGGCGCCTCCGCACTCCGCCTGGTTGCCGCGCACCACCTTCGGCTTGACGTTGAAAGTCTTGAGCCATAGGCCGAAATGGGGGCGGATGCGGAGGAAAGCCTCGCACACGACGATAAACGCTGAGATGTTGAGGACAAAGTTCGGGGCCAGATCGTGGAAATCCAGGCCATAGTAGAACATGAGCCCCCGGACAAATGGGTGAAGAGGGAAGCCCAGTCCGCGGAGGAAATGGGGGAGGAACACCACCCTCTCATGGGGCCTAGGGGTGGGGATGAGCTGCCCCTTTTCGGGAAGCCGGTACGCAATGTCGTTAGACAAGTATCCGGCCTTCCTTAGTTTTTTGATGTGTCCCTCCGTGACGGAGGAGACCATCCACTTGCCTTCTGCTCCGGACATGGCTGAAGAAGGTTGAGGTGGGGAGTGCGGACTTGGGCGCTGGAGCTCGAGTGCGCGAGAATGGATAAGCAAGGGAGGAAGAAGGCGTAGGTAAAAAGGTGGATCCTTATCCCCTTATATGGGTGGGCGCAACTACGTGTCCCCACCAGCCTGGTAAAACTCGCTTATCTCCAAGCGTCGTAATCAATGGCGCGGTTGGGTTACCCACGCCCGTATTGATGAGAATCCCGGAATAAGGGGACATGATCTTTGCTTTAACAAGACGTGCCAAGGAAACCGCCTCGCATGATGCGCTGAGGTGGGATAATGAAACGACTCAGATAAAGGCTTGGCCATGGTGTGTCACACTACGGAATACGTCAGCAGATTAGATTTGTGTAAATATTATTCTCTCTATGGCAATATGTGGAAAATTATTTTGCAGAGCCGGACACTATCTTTGTGTTCCAAATATTCTATGAAGTACTTGGAGGAGGAACCCGCCTTGCAATGCCGAAGACAATCTGCGCGCCGGACTCGTCGTCATTGAAGCCTAGTTCAGGGGCTACTGAGGGAGTCATGGATTAGGGGGTGTCCAGATAGCCGGACTATACCTTCAGCCGGACTCCTGGACTATGAAGATACAAGATTGAAGACTTCATCATGTGTCCGGAAGGGGCTTTCCTTGGCGTGGAAGGCAAGCTTGGCGATACGGATATGCAGATCTCCTACCATTGTAACCGACTTTGTGTAACCCTAACCCTCTCCGGTGTCTATATAAACCGGAGGGTTTTAGTCCGTAGGACAACATACACAACAACAATCATACCATAGGCTAGCTTCTAGGGTTTAGCCTCTCCGATCTCGTGGTAGATGTAACGCCCTCGATGCGGCTATAGCTCCCACATGTCGAGGCACGACTTAGAGACATAGCCGCATTGAAAGCAATGTCGCAAGTTAGGCAATCTTCACAACATCCCATGTAATATAGATAATAAAAGGGGAGATACATAGTTGGCTTACACTCGCCACGTCAATCAAAGTACATAAATAGCATTACAACATTCAAACACTCATGGCCCGACTACGGCGCCAAAATAAAAGATAACCCAACATGCGACACGGTCCTGATCGCCCCAACTGGGCACCACTACTGATCATCAGGGAAAGACACGTAGTATCGGCGTGAGTCCTCGTCGAACTCCCACTTGAGCTCAAGCGCGTCATCTGGAATGGAGTCATCAGGCCCTGCATCTGGTTTGGAAGTAATCTATGAGCCACAGGGACTCAGCAATCTCGCACCCTCGCGATCAAGACTATTCAAGCTTATAGGTAAGGCAAGGTGAATATGTGGAGCTGCAGCAAGCGACTAGCATATATGGTGGCTAACCTGTTCGCAAAAGAGAGCGAGAAAAGGAGGCAAAGCACGAACGAGTAACTAGAGGGCAACCTGCGGCAAGCATTACTCGAACACCGTGTTCACTTCCCGGACTCCGCCGAGAAGAGACCATCACGATAACACACTCAGTTGATTCATTTTAATTAAGTTAAGGTTAAAGTTATCTACAACCGGACATTAACAAATTCCCATCTGCCCATAACCGCGGGCACGGCTTTCGAAAGTTCAAAACCCTGCAGGGGAGTCCCAACTTAGCCCATGATAAGCTCTCACGGTCAACGAAGGAATAGAACTCCTCCCGAAACGTTCCGATCAGACTCGGTATCCCGGTTCTTCAAGACACTTCGACAAATTAAAACAAATCCAGCAACACCGCCCGAATGTGCCGACAAATCCCGATAGGAGCTGCACATATCTCGTTCTCAGGGCACACTCAGATTGTCTTAGGTACGGGTAGGCCAGCCCAGAGTTGCCCCTGGTGGCCATCGGCAGCTGACAGGTGGACCAACACTCAGAGGAGCACTGGCCCGGGGGGGTTTAAAATAAGATGACCCTCGGGCTCCGGAAACCCAAGGGAAAAAGAGGCTAGGTGGAAAATGGTAAAACCAAGGTTGGACATTGCTGGAAAAGCTTTAATCAAGGCGAACTATCAAAGGGTTCCCATTATAACCCAACCGCGTAAGGAACGCAAAATCCGGAAACATAACACCGATATGACGAAAAACTAGGGCGGCAAGAGTGGAACAAAACACTAGGCGAGAGGCCGAGCCTTTCACCCTTTACCAAATATATAGATGCATTAAGATAACATGGCAATATAATGATATCCCAACAAGTAAATAATGTTCCAACAAGGAACGGTCTCCAATCTTCACCTGCAACTAGCAACGCTATAAGAGGGGCTGAGCAAAGCGGTAACATAGCCAATCAACGGTTTGCTAGGACATGGTGGGTTAGAGGTTTGACATGGCAATTTGGGAGGCATGGTAAGCAAGTGGTGTGCATCGTAGCATAGGCATAGCAAAAGAGCGAGCATCTAGCAAAGCAAAGATAGTAGTGATTTCGAGGGTATGATCATCTTGCCTGCAAAGTTGTCAGAGTTGACTAGATCCTCGAAAGCAAACTCAACGGTCTCCTCGTTAGCGAACTCATCTCGCGGATCTACCCAAACAAGACAAACAAGCAAACGGAGCAGAATCAACCACGTGCAAACTCAAACAACATGATGCAAACATGATATGCTATGCGGGATGCGATATGTGATGCATAAGCAAGATTTGACAAGGAATGAATGAACCTGGACTCAACTTGAGAATCCAAGTGTGCCACTGGAAAGATGAGATGAAATCGCTTGAAAACGATATAAAGAACGCCGGAATCGGAGTTACGGTTTGGAAATGGCAAGCGATTCAAATATGACCACGTTCTACGATTTACAGCAAGAAGCCATCTAAATGCAACAAGATGAACATGCTACAGCACTCAAATATGGCATCAAAATACATGGCAGGGATCCATTCATGATGCCTAACAAAAGACTAGCACTGAGCTACGGCCAAATCATCCATTAACAGGCTCAAACAAGCATGGCAAAAATGCATTTGGTAAACAGATTTCAGACTTGGTGAAGTTAACACTTGTCTGGAATTTCAGATCAGATAGCACACTTTGGAGCATGAAAACAATATGCTACAGGTGCTGAACATGACAAAGTAAAGCATGGCATGGAGCTACTCAAAGAGCTTAACAAAAGTCCCTTAGTGACCTTGAGCCAAAAGGGATCAGGAAATACATTTGCAAGCATGTGAACATGGCAAAAACATAATCAGTTCTCAGACTTAGTAAAAACTGGAGCATGCTGAAACAGATATCAAGTAGGCATGTTTACGAGCTCGATGCACTCACTACAGAGCAAGTCATGACAATATAAGCATACACCCATCAAGAATACACAAAATACAAGCTATACATGGCAAGAACAATAACATAGCATGCACGGATCAACTACAACATCCTCGGCAAAATTGCTAACAAGTAGACAATCTGCCCAGATTCACGAAATGACAAAAGTAGAGCTCGATTGACTCAAGCTAGGGTGCTCCATAATTGCAAACAAAGACATGGATGGATAGAGCACTACAAGATTAACAAAACATCCTTACTGATCATCCTCAAAAGAGGTACGGATCACTAGGAAACAACATGAACATATGGCATATTGAGATAAACAGATCAAGGACTTAGTGGAAATGCTAAGTCCCTGAAATCAGTATTAACGAATGCACCACTTTGCAAGTTTGTGCTAGTCACCACACACATCACAAAAATACATGGGTTGCACCTCTGGATAGAAGGAAAAACATATAACAAAACTCATGAAGAGCTCAGGGGCATATCATGCACACAATAATCATGGCAAAAATGACAAATATCTAATTGGAGTAGCAGATCTGACAATTATCTCAAATAGCATTCTTCTAACAGCATTTCGGGCATCAAGATGAACTCAAATGAAAATGATGCAATGAGATGAAATGATGTACTCTCTGAGATAAACATTTTGATATGTTATATGCCCAAAACGGAGCTACGGATGAGTTACGACATGATGAACATGAGCAAATAATTAGGGTTTCGGGGGTAAAAGTCAACCGAGACGGGATCCGGATCCAAATCTGGACGCACAGTTTACGAGGTTCGCCGGAGATGGACTTGAAGCTCACCGGAGATGCTCGTCGGAGGAGGCGAGGAGGTGCGCCGGTGAGGGAGGAGGAGGCGGCCGGCGTCCGGGCGGTGGTGGCCGGAGCCGTGGCGGTGGGGCGGCGCAGGAAGCGGCGCGGCGGGGCGGCGCCGGAGCTCGCCGGAGCTCGGGCGGTGAACGGCGTGCGGCGGCGGGGCGAGGTAGGAGAAGAGGCGGCCGGCGCGGGCGCCTCTGGCCCAGGCGGCAACGGGAGAGGGCCGGCCTTGGGCCCTCGCGGGCCTCGGTGGGAGTGGCGGCGATGTGGGGCTCGCGGGGCTGATGTGGCGGCGGCGGAGCGGGTCGGACAATGTCCGGCCCGACGGACTTTGTCCGGCGGCGGCGGGAGGGGATGGATCTAGGGTTTCGGGAGGAAGGGGAAGGAGAAATTCGGGGGTGTCTTTAAATAGGCATAGAGGGAGCTAGGAGAGTCTAAATGAGGTGCGGTTTTCGGCCACGCGATCGTGATCGAATGCTCTAGATGATGGAGAGGGTTTTGGTGGGTTTTGGGCCAAAATGGAGGGGTGTTGGGCTGCAACACACACGAGGCCTTTTCGGTCCCTCGGTTAACCGTTGGAGTATCAAACGAAGTCCAAATGGTATGAAACTTGACAGACGGTCTACCGGTAGTAAACCAAGGCCGCTTGGCAAGTCTCGGTCCAATCCGGAAATGTTTAATCCCCACACACAAAAGAAAGGTAGAAATGACCACCGGAGGAGAACGGAGCGCCGGAATGCAAAACGGGCAACGGGGAAAATGCTCGAATGCATGAGATGAACACGTATGCAAATGCAATGCATATGATGACATGATATGAGATGCATTACAACGATAACAACACACGGAGACAAAAACCCGAACCCGAGGAAATAAAACAACCTAACGCCGGAAACGGCAAGAGTTGGAGTACATATTGGGAAAATCATATCCGGGGTGTTACAGTAGATCTATTCTTGTACTACCCATATCATCAATATTAATCAAGCAGGACGTAGGGTTTTACCTCCATCGAGAGGGCCCAAACCTGGATAAAACTTCGTGTCCCTTGCCTCCTGTTACCATCCGGCCTAGACGCACAGTTCGGGACCCCCTACCCAAGATTCGCCGGTTTTGACACCGACACCAAGCATGCCTGGAAAGCCTCTAGCGGCGTTGATCACCAACAACCTTTATGTATCAGCGGCATTTGGCTGCCTCAAGTACTTAGGGCCAAACGAAGTTGTACAGTGATAGAAGACATGTCGACTCACTCATGTGCACATACTCATCCACCAGATCGCCTAGAATTCCATATGCAAGCATGCAGATGGCCACAGTGCATTTCTTGTAAGAGGAGAATCCAAGCTTGCCAAGTGCATCCGTCTTGCACTCGAAGTATGGGTCATGAGCAACCACTCCCTCTCGGATACGGTTGAACAGATGCCTTGCCATACAAAAACGGTGACGGGATTTATCCGGCTTGAAGAGCGGGGTATTCGCAAAGTAATCGGCATAGAGCGGATGGGATGGGGTCGCACGTTGGAGTTGGCCTTATTTCAACACAACCACCTCATCGATGTCGCTAGGGAAACAAAATATAAGAAGAGCAAACAGAACAGACGAATGGATTTCTGCTCCTCTTACCACTGACGAGGAAGGGGAGTGGACCAAGAGTGCATGGGGGAGAAACTTAGCTGCGGCAGCTAGGGTTGAGAGAGGGTGCTTGAGACGGCGGTTACTTCTGGGAACCAAGCACGTGCCAAATTGATGTTAAAAATGTAGACGTAGAACCGTGCTAAATCTCTACTCCTAATAAAGCAGTTGGTAGTCTCGCTTTCAGGGTTTTTTTCATCCCACCTTCCATGGTTTTTTTTTACCTCCGCCCACCTTTGCTGGTTTTTTTTCATAGATTTTTTTTCGTCCCCTCCCCACTTCATCGGTTTATTTTCGCGTCACCCTCTCACACGATGAAAGAAATCTGAACAGATCAGAACTTTCCATACTGGCTCAAGTTATTTAGTAATGTAGAATCAATCACGAACAATCTCTAAAGATCAAATCTAAATTAATTAACATTACCTTAAATCACTCAATCACATTAATTAGAAAACAAATAATTGATTTTTAAAAAAAACGCTCAATCACATTGACCTTACCTTAACTCACGGATGGTAATCAATCTTCAAACAAAGGAAATAATACATCGAGGGAGCAGTAAATAAACTCCCTTTCTTATGACATGTATATGATTTTCCCTTCCCTCTCCGTTGTCGAGCGTTCTTGATTCTCGAGGCCGGTGCTTGGGCTGCGTCACTGGGTCGCGACGGTGCCGGAGGACGAGGACAGCGAGGCCGGGTGCCGCGGCACCGCGTTGCCGCGGCCAGTGATGGGGGCGAAGAAGGGCGGCTTCCCTGGCCCTGGCAGTGGCCGTGGCCCTGGGAGTTGGTGCGGTGGAAGCGGCACTTGAAGGACCCGGCGTGGGTGGCCGGCGCGCAGACGCACTTGGAAGCGGGCCCGTGGCCCGCGCCGGAGGGCGCCGACGCTGACTCGGGCCACCTCCTCCGCGTATTCTTGGAGTTGTGGCTGGCCGATTTACATGAAATTAATTCTCTCAGTTGTGGTGGCAAATATAATACACATAATCCATATTGTTATGCACTAGTGTGTGTGTGAAATAGATGGATTATGGTCCCGTAACCAATAAAATAGATATGTGTGTGTTAGAGAGAGGAAGAGGGGGGGAGAGTGAGGAAGAGAGTGCGTGAGAATTTGATGGTAAAAAAAATCACCAATGTCGTATTATTGAACTCTTAAGTTAATGTGGAATGCTCGAATCGGAACTGCTAGAGAAACGAATTTTCAATAGCATAACTTGGGCCCCGTTGTAACGCACCTGCGTTCTTCTAGTAGTATAAAATCCTGTCGCCGTTGATTCTCACGTGTTGCTCAACTCCGAAGACGATGAGGTAAAAAAACGAAGAGGAAATGATCAGTACGACACGAGCAGGCAGATGTCTTAAATACAGACGTACAGTCCAGAACGCTGCCGGGCCGTCGTCGTGATCCACTTGCTCTCGGACGATAGCAGGTCTCGCGGGAAGGCTATGCACTGCAGTCGTCGCCGGTCGCAGTCTGTGTACGACTGACCGACCGCGACGTGCCATGGCATTGGCAGGGTGAACTCCGGCAGACTCACTTTGAATGCGATTCCGCGAGCCCGCGCACGTACGCACCGCTCTTCCCTCTCCCGGGTCTTCGCGTCGTGCGCGCGTATGTCTACCTGGGCTGGATATATACGCGTACTTTGGCACGGCTCTACACCTTCTTTTTCCGAACCGAAATCCTATACAATTCTTTGATGCTTTGAAATCAAGGCCACCGTGTATGAGTCTAGTGCTCTTCTTTTCGTGTGACCGAAGGCGATCCCGTGCTCGTGCACGACACTTCGCACGTACGGGGTGCGATAAAGTCAGGCGCACGCCCGCGACTGCGAGTTTAATTGTGTGGATAAGTCGCCGAGTAATCGCCGTGCTCTTGTTTTATTTGTTGACCGAAAGCCAAAATGCAGCTTGTGCGTTCTCGTCATCTGGGTGCTCAAGCACCAAATTGGTAGTATTGTCTTTTCCAGACCAACATGTGTTGATCCTTTTTTCCTGGGAAAGATGGTCCATTTTTTGTGTGGGGTGATCCCGAATTTCGTATGTTTTTTTTAAGGGGTTCGTGTGTGCATTTAGGCCTTTTTTGGATCATATGATAGGAATAAAAAAAAACATACGAAGTGAGATAACATGTATCTCATTCCTATAACACAAGAGATGTCACTTGGATAGAATTTTTTTTTCATCAAGTCTAGTCTAACGTTTTTTTCCCTTTAAATGTGGAGATTTGGTTCCTGTCACACCCTAGCTAGTCATGCATCAGAGTGTGTGCATCATGTTTAAAATTTCCATTTAAACTTGAAATGGGGATTGTGAAACCCTCAGAATCATTCCTGAAAATGATCCCAATAAAAATGTCTCCAAAAGGGTCCAAGAAAATGCTCATGTTGCTCTCTGAAAATATTGGACAGAGATAAAAATCAAACCAATATTTTTAAGAGCTCATAGGTATTTATTTTGGGCATTTGGAATTAATGCATAAATATTTGCATTGGAAATATATTAATTATATATATTAATATATGTCCAAATATTATGCCAAATATAAAGGAGCTCTGGAATAATATATCTAGCTCCTGCAAAAATTGGCATAAGATAAATAAATGATTTAATATATTATTTAAATCAAAACAAATGTCAGAAATTAGAAAACAGAAAAATAAATAACAGGAGGAGCTTACCTGGGCTCCTCCACTGTGCGGCCCAGCCAGCTGGCCGGCCCAGCCAGCAGGCGGCCCAGCCCGCCTCCCTCCTCTGTCGTCTTCGTCCTCGACAGAGGGAGGGGAGTGTGGCCGGCGCGCGCGCGCGCCACCGCGCCACGCCACCTGCTCGGCTGCCTGCCTGCCCTCCCCTCCTCGCTCGATGCCCCGGACGACGCCACGCCTCCCCCCCTGCTCTCTCTCACTCTCCCTCAGTTCCTCCCTCCTCTCCCTCGCTCTCTCTCTCACACGGCCGAACACCACCATCGCCGCCGTTCCCCATAGCAGCCGTCACCGGCCACCCCTCGCTCCCCCGACTAGCTCAGGAGCTCCGCCTCGACCCCCTCTTCCTCCCCACCGCTCCACGGGTCTCCGGAAGCCCTGCATCGCCGCCTACGTCGCCATTCCCCTCCTCGGCCACCGGGGGTCATCGCCGTCGATTCGCTGCACTCCGGCCGTCCCCGAGCCCGCTAACCATCCCTGCAGCTCCGCGGTGAGCCACTGATTCGATTCCCCCTCGCCCCGTCGTCCCTAGCCTTCTGCAGCTGCCGCCCCCTTGAGCTCCGAAGCTCGACGCCGCCGGCGATGTCGCCGTCGTGGCCACGGTCATCGTAGCGCCCAACCGAGCACACCCACGCCCTCACCGCACCGCGTAGAAGCCGTAGGTGCCAACCCCGCATCCCCGCAGCCGTTGTAGCCTCGACCCCGAGCTCAACCGAGCTCCGGCAGCCGCCACGGTCGTCGCCGTCGTCGGTACAGGCCACCCCAGGCACGGCCACCACCACCGTTCGACGCGCGGGAGCAAGAGCTCTCCAACGAGCCCAAGCACGGCCTCGCCCGTGCCCTGTAGCGCGATCCCGCATCGCGCCGCCGTCTCGGGCCTCGCCGGCGTCATGTCGCCGGTGGGTTTGACCCACCTTGACCACGGCAGGACCCCCCTGTGTCCCTGACAGGTGGGCCCAGCCCTGTAGCTAATTAGGATTAGCACTAACCGAATCAGTTAAACTAACTACCCCCCCTGACACTGACAGTGGGCCCCAGCGCCACTAATCCCTAATTAGGATTAATTTAATCCTGTTAAAACCCCCCTGTCACTGACGTGTGGACCCCACACGTCAGGTTTGACCCCAGCCAGCCGCAGTTGACCACAGACGTCATGCTGACGTCATGCTGGCGCAATAATTATATTTCTGGATTTAAATTAAATCAGGAAATTCCAGAATATTATTTAAACTTCAAAAATTCATAACTTTTATTCTGTAACTCCAAATTAGACAAATTATATATGAAAAATGATCAGAAAAATCCAATCTATCCATCTGTATTATTTTCATGCATGTTTAAACAAGCTAACCTGCTATTTATCACAGAACAAGATAAAACACCTTAAATGGCAACTTATGAGTTTGAACTTTGAATCAATGGTTCAAATTAGTTCAAACCCATCTGTTCTTAGTTGCATTAGCCCAATACACTCATTTTGCCATGTCTCATGCATGCATCATATTGTTGCATACTGTTGGTAATGTTTGTGTATCGGTGCTCTCTGCGGCAGGTTCTGCCCCCGAGGAGTACCGTGATAACCCCGACGAAGAGCAATACCAGTGCACCGACCCGTCAGGCAAGCAACCAACCATTTGATCATATCGATACAATCCCATGTTCTCGCTCCTGCTCTCTTTTACTGCATTAAGACAACGCGTTTCAAACTGATGTGTGCTACGGTAGTTGAACCCATTTCCTCTGCATGACCTGTCATTGCCACAGTAACTAGATGAAACCCACTAGCATGTGTAGGAGTTGATTGAGCCATATGTATGTGTTGTTCCTACCTTGCTATGCCTGCTATGCTTAGAGTCGTGTCAGGTCTGGTTCATCTGGGTGACGGGCTAGAGTGAAATGATTATGTCGGTAATGAGAGTGGTGTGGTGAACACGATTTGGTAAAGGTATCGATGAGAGGCCATGTAGGAGGCCATGGTGGGTTGTTTCATTGAAGCCGACCTTAAGCACTGAGATCTGTATGTGTGATTTAAGAATCAGCTACTACCATGCATTGGGCCCGAAACCAATGGACCCTCTCGGCTTCTTATTCACCCTAGTTCTCCGTCTAGGAGTTGCAAGTAGTTTCTGGTGTTTGTAGCCTACTGGAGGCCGTGGACAGCGCTGACCGTAGGGGTGGGCTGTGATGCGGTAGGTACGTGGCACGGTGTACCGAATACCCGTTAGGTATCTCGGGAACCCTGTTCACATCGTTCGGGGCCGTATGGGAAACCTCGGCCGGACTCCCTGCGGATGGAACCTGGATAGGCGATAAACCTGGACTGGAGGCTTAGGTGATTAGGTAGGTCGTGGCCGACACCCACGTTGGGCTTCCGCTTGAAGGTTGCCGAGTACATGTCGTGTAAACGACGGTAAGTGGTGAGAGCGTGTATGAAGAAGTACACCCCTGCAGGGTTATCATAATCTATTCGAATAGCCGCGTCCGCGGTAAAGGACTACTTGGTTGCCTATACAGTTCATAGACAAGTAAATGGGAACTACTAAAAGCCTTCAAGATAAGTGTGAGTGCCGAGGATGGCTCTTCCGTAGGAAGACGGAGGTGGATCCTCGGTAGTGTATTGAAGTGGTGAGTAGTGGACTCGTGTGCGCAAAACCATTTCAAGTTGAGGTATCGTAGGATAGACTAGCCAAGAGTCAAAGCTGGCTTGCTGCAATAACTCCACCAACCCTTCCTGATACTAAGCATGTATGTAGGATCTGATGTAAGTCTTGCTGAGTACCTTTGTACTCATGTTGCTATAATCTACATTTTTACAGAAGACGCTGCAACCCCTTCTGATGGGTTCTATGTAGACGTTGACATCAACGAGTAGGCTAAAGACCCAGGTGGTGACCCTGAGCTTGTGAAGGACCACGTAGTATAGCTAGGCTTTCCAAGCCTCTTTTATTTTACTAGTTGTCTGTACTCAGACAATGTACTTCCGCTGCTGGTTTGTATGACTGTATGACTTGTATGTTGGGTCGTGAGACCCGTACCTTTGTGTATGTTATGTATGGCTCCCTGAGCCTTAAATAAAGTACTTGTGTCGTAGAGTCATGTTGTGATGCTTCGTTGTATTTGCACATATCGAGCATATTGTGTGTATGATTGAAATGCTTGGTATGTGTGGGATCTGACTATCTAGTTGTTTATCTTTAGTAGCCTCTCTTACCGGGAAATGTCTCCTAGTGTTACCGCTGAGCCATGGTAGCTTGCTACTGCTCTGGAACACTTAGGCTGGCCGGCATGTGTCCTTCCTCGTTCCTGTGTCTGTCCCTTCGGGGAAATGTCACGCATTGAGTACCGGAGTCCTGTTAGCCCGCTACAGCCCGGTTTACCGGAGTCCTGCTAGCCCAGTGCTACAGCCCGGACCCACTTGCTGATGACCGACACGTTCGAAGCTGGGTCATGGATGCCTGTCCCTGTAAGTCTGTGCCACTTTGGGTTTACGACTAGTCATGTCAGCCCAGGCTCCTTATCATATGGATGCTAGCGACACTATCATATACGTGAGCCAAAAGGCGCAAACGGTCCCGGGCAAAGGTAAGGCGACACCCGTGGGGATACCGTGCGTGAGGCCGCAAAGTGATATGAGGTGTTACCGGCTAGATCGATGTGACATCGAGTCGGGGTCCTGACAGCGTTGGCATCAGAGCCGGACTGCCTGTAGGTTCTCCAAGCCAAACTGGTCGATGTTGAGTCTAGAAATTCTTTAGTTATATGTAGGGGAATTGTTTGTGGGTTGGAACGTAAGGCTCTTTTTACTCCTTTATCTTATGACATTCTGATCTGAGTCAGTCCATTCTTCCACCGGGGGTTAAGGAATTAGGATCTGTTCTCTCTATCAGGATCACGTGTTACTAATCAGTAGTACCTTATAAGTTTGATGGATACAAGCCTAGTTCAGTTCTACTACCACATTATGTTGTTAGAATGGATTCAGAACTTTGATATGATGATGTTGAGTGTGTACGAAATCCTTTGCCAAATGTCTCAAAATCCTTCTTGAGCATTTACAGCTGTTATGCTGCCGAAATTTTGCTAGAAATTCTAATGCCTTTGCATTATGATTGTGCTTTCAGATGGCCACTCGCGACCTCAATCAAGTGGTTCGCCTGACTCGATGCCTAGATGTACCCGGCCATACTGCGAAGTTGGTCAGGGTAATGACTGAGGCTGGATACCGCTGGTATCCCGAGTACACGGTCGAAGAGCAATTCCGAGACTTTAATCAAAGCCAGTATCTCTGCACTGCCAGGATATTTCCATCTTATCCTGGATCCACCGAGCCTCTTCACTGCTCCTATGGACTCGGGGTTACTATTGAGATGGCTGTGCAGGACGCCGCCTACTCTATGATGACCATTATGCGAGTCAGATCTGGTTTATTTCGGGACTCTAATTTCCGGTATATGCCAGGATCACTTCCGGGAGCACAAGGGTATTTCCAAGCTATCTATGCTGACCCCACTCAGGAGGATTCACGGACTCGCACCACTGCTGAGATGCTCGAGGATAAGGACCGTGAAAATCGGGCCTTAAGATTAGAGCTCTTCAATACCCGTGCTGACCACTGGGCCACTTTGACTCGGTTCGCACCGGCGGTGCAAGCTGGATATTCAGATATGCGCGATCTCTATCCTGTGAGATCTGCTCTGCCAGACGTGATGGTTTGGCATGATGTAGGAGGCATCACCCCACCTCGCGGTCCCCGCAGGCCACCGTCTGTTGGTCCAAGACCTCATCCTAGCCCCTATGGTCCACAAGCTCCGCGAGATCGTCTGTTTCCGGATGATCATGTTGAGCTTCCAGGCTATGGAGGTGACTTCTACGAGGACTACTACGGATCGGTCTGAGTTAGTGGTAGTATCACTAGTTCGCACTAGCTGTGTCGTCTATCGTCCCGCGTGACTCGTGGGATATGACCTAGTTTGTACTCTTTCCGGAGGTGTAGAAAAATAATGTATAGGAGCTTGGGATGCCTCCGATGAGATGTAATCCTTTTCTCACCGTAATAGTACTTTGTTTGGTCTTGCACTAAACCCTGTATGGTGTGTATGACGATGGAATAAAAGAAGCAGTTTCTGTTTTTACCATGTCATACGGATGATCATCTTGCATTTCGAGTTATTCCTTACATTCTGTATCCTATGTCGGAATTTTATCATTCTGACTAAATCATTGTCTTGTTTACCTAGGATGGTCAACACGCGCGCTAACCCTGCTTCTCAAGAGCAGGCCGAAGGCAGTGAAGGCAGGAATGAAAATCTGCCTCATCCTCCTTCCCTAGCCGAGGTTATGATGGAAGCTGAGAGAAACAAGCGGGAGACCAACCGTTTGTTGGAGCGTATTGAACAGAACACAGCACACCATCAGAGGACTAACGTGGTGTCACTCAGTGATTTTATCAAATTGCATCCACCCACGTTCCACCACTCCGTCGAGCCTCTCGACGCTGATGACTGGCTTCGCAGTATCTCTCACAAACTGCGTTCCGCGCTGGTAGCGGAGGCTGACAAGGTCACCTTTGCTGCATATCATCTTGAAGGCCCCGCCAGTCTATGGTGGGAAAATTATGGAGCTATGCGCCCAGCGGGCCATGTCACTACTTGGGCTGAGTTCAGCGAGGCTTTCCGTGAGCATCATATTCCGGAGGGTCTCATGGACCGCAAACGTGAAGAATTTTGCAGTTTCACCCAAGGCCGACTTTCTGTGGATGTTTACAGCAGGGAGTTTGGTAATCTCGCACGATATGCAACCGAGGAAGTTTCTACTGACGCCAAGAAGCAAGCAAGGTTCCGTAAGGGCCTTAGTCCTGAGCTTTGCTGCGACCTCCGTCTGCATGAGTGCACATCCTTCCAGAAACTTGTCAACAAAGCCATCAGTGCTGAAACTGGTCAGACTGACTATGACGCAACACGCAAGCATGGCCGTGATATGGGTTCCTCATCCGGTGCTGGTCCTCAGAAGCGCCGCGTGTGGGTACCCAACACCGCCCTGCCACCCAGGTTCACACCGAGGCCATCCTTCCAGGCGCCTCGCCCCGTTCAGCAGTCTGCACCGGCCAAGCCCTATGGGGGTCCAACTAACAATGCTCCTCCACGTACCAGTTCCGTGACTTGTTTCAAGTGTGGGGAATCTGGCCACTATATGCGTGAGTGTCCCCAGACCAACCCCAACCAGTCTGCTAAAGCTGTTGGCCGTGGCAAGCCGACAGGAAAAGTATTCCACGCCAAGCCGGTCACCGCTACACGTGGCCATGTCAACTGTATCTCTGCCGAAGAAGCTCAAGAGGATCCCAACGTCGTTCTCGGTACGCTTCTTGTTAATTGCCACCCGGCATCTGTTCTTTTCGATATAGGAGCCTCTCATTCTTTTATATCTGAAAACTATGCTCGCTTGCATAACGTCGCATTCGGTGATATGCCAACCTCTATGGTAATTCAAACTCCGGGATCCAAATGGCAAACTTCTAGAGTAAGCCATGGAAATGAAATCCAAGTCGACAGACTTGTTTTCCTTGCCTCTTTGATAGCCCTTAAATTTTCAGATATCAATATCATTCTGGGTATGGACTGGATGTCAGCTCATCAAGCCAAAATTGATTGCTTCTCTAGGACTGTTCAACTCACCCATCCTTCGGGGAAGATAGTCAATGTCTTGACCCGAATAGCTAAGCGACAATTATATTCTCTTAACGCCAGCCCTTTGCCAGACCTTGAGGACGTTCCGGTAGTCCGTGACTTTCCGGATGTTTTCCCAGAAGAATTGCCAGGTGTTCCACCTGACAGGGATGTTGAGTTCGTAATAGACCTCATTCCGGGAACCGTTCCGATTGCTAGAAGACCCTATAAGATGGCACCACTAGAGCTAGCCGAGCTTAAGAAACAACTCGATGAGTCCTTGAAAAAGGGTTTCATCCGACCTAGCTCTTCTCCGTGGGCTTGCCCCGTCCTATTCGTCAAGAAGAAGGATGGTACGGACCGGATGGTTGTAGATTACCGACCTGTCAATTTGGTCACAATCAAGAACAAATATCCGCTCCCCAGGATCAACGACCTTTATGATCAGCTCGCTGGATCCTTAGTCTTCTCCAAGATGGATTTGAGGTTGGGCTACCATCAAATCAAAATCAGAAACGGGGACATTCCTAAAACGTCCTTTGTTACTCGTTATGGCCAATACGAGTACACCGTCATGTCCTTCGGATTAACCAACGCTCCAGCCACCTTTTCTCGGTTAATGAACTCAATCTTCATGGAGTATTTGGATAAATTCGTCGTAGTTTATCTCGATGATATACTCATCTACTCCAAGAACGAGGAAGAACATGCCGAACATTTAAGGCTAGTGTTGAAGAAACTTCGAGAGCATCGCCTTTATGCCAAATTTTCTAAATGTGAATTCTGGTTGCCAGAAGTGACCTATCTGGGTCATGTAATATCTGGTAAAGGTATTGCTGTTAACCCTGAGCGAGTTCAAGCCGTCCTTAACTGGACTCCACCTGAATCGGTCAAGCAAGTTCGGAGTTTTCTAGGCTTAGCGAGCTATTGTCGTCGCTTTGTCGAGAACTTCTCCAAGGATTTTGTTATCTACTGCGACGCCTCGCGACAAGGACTAGGTTGCATTCTCATGCAAGATCGACACGTAATTGCCTACGCTTCACGGCAATTGCACCCACATGAGGAGAATTATCCTACTCATGATCTAGAGCTTGCAGCTGTAGTCTATGCACTTAAAACCTGGCGACATTACCTCCTCGGTAATCGTTGCGAAATATTCACTGATCACCAAAGTTTGAAGTACATCTTCACCCAACTGGATCTGAACCTCAGGCAAAGACGTTGGGTTGAATTGATCACAGACTTCGACTTAGGAATAACCTACACCCCAGGGAAAGCCAACGTCATGGCTGATGCGCTAAGTCGTAAATCTTATTGTAACAATCTGATGTTACAACAAAGTCAACCGCTTCTCCATGAGGAATTTCGGAAGCTTAACCTTCACATTGTTCCTCAAGGATTTCTTTCCACCTTGGTGGCGAAACCTACTCTTACGGATCAAATCATTGCTGCCCAGAAGCGAGATAAGGGAATAGCTAAGATCAAGGAGAACATTGCTAGCGGAGGTGCTAGTTGTTTCTCCACAAATGATCATGGTGTTGTGTACTTTGAGAACCGTCTAGTGGTTCCCAAGAACCAGCATCTACGGCAGTTGATCCTTAAGGAGGCTCATGAATCTCCTCTCACCATTCATCCCGGTAGTACTAAGATGTATCAGGACCTACGCCAGAGGTTCTGGTGGACTAGGATGAAGAGAGAAATTGCTCAGTATATTGCTAATTGCGACGTCTGTCGTCATGTAAAAGCAGAGCATCAACGGCCTGCTGGCACCCTTCAACCCCTAGCTATTCCTGAATGGAAATGGGATAAAATTGGTATGGATTTCATTACCGGTTTTCCCAGGACTAAGAGAGGGAATAATGCTATCTTCGTCGTGGTCGATCGTCTTTCCAAAGTAGCCCATTTCTTACCTGTTCGTGAGAGTATAACCGCTAGTCAGCTGGCAGACTTATACATCTCCCGAATAGTGTCTCTCCATGGTGTTCCTTTGGAAATTAACTCGGATCGAGGAAGTCTTTTCACCTCTCGATTTTGGGAAAGTTTCCAAAATGCTATGGGAACCCGTCTCTCCTTTAGCACCGCTTTCCACCCTCAGTCGAGTGGTCAAGTGGAACGCGTCAACCAAATTCTAGAAGACATGCTTCGAGCCTCTGTTATCTCATTCGGGATGGACTGGGAGAAGTGCCTTCCATTTGCCGAATTCGCTTACAACAACAGCTATCAATCTAGCTTGGGTAAAGCCCCTTTTGAAGTTCTCTATGGACGACGGTGTCGAACACCCCTTAACTGGTCAGAGACCGGGGAAAGACAATTCTTTGGCCCGGATATGATTCAGGAAGCAGAAGAACAAGTTCGTATCGTCCGTGAAAAGTTGAAAACAGCCCAATCTCGTCAAAAGAGTCAATATGACCGAAAACATAAGGCTATGACTTTCGAGGTTGACGAGAAGGCTTACCTTCGGGTCACCCCTCTGAAGGGAACCCATCGTTTCGGTATCAAAGGCAAATTGGCTCCCCGTTACATTGGACCTTTTCGCATTCTCGCCAAACGAGGAGAAGTTGCCTACCAGTTGGAACTACCTCCGCACCTCTCCAGAGTCCACGATGTCTTCCACGTTTCCCAACTCAGGCGTTGCTTCTCGGATCCCATCCGTGAAGTGGACCACGAAACGCTTGATCTCCAAGATAATCTTACATATTGAGAGTACCCCATTCATATCCTCGATCAGGCCGAACGTACCACCAGACGTCATAATAACAAGTTTCTCAAAGTTCAATGGTCGCACCATTCTGAGGATGAAGCAACTTGGGAAAGGGAGGATCGTCTTTGACTTGAGTATCCCGCCTTCTTCCCGGAGGAACCCAAATCTCGGGACGAGATTCTTTTGAGTGGGGGTGAGTTGTCACACCCTAGCTAGTCATGCATCAGAGTGTGTGCATCATGTTTAAATTTTCCATTTAATTTGAAATGGGGATCTGTGAAACCCTCAGAATCATTTTTGAAATGATCCAATTAAAAATTTCTCCAAAAGGGTCCAAGAAAATGCTCATGTTGCTCTCTGAAAATATTGGACAGAGATAAAAATCAAACCAATATTTTTAAGAGCTCATAGGTATTTATTTTGGGCATTTGGAATTAATGCATAAATATTTGCATTGGAAATATATTAGTTATATATATTAATATATGTCCAAATATTATGCCAATTATAAAGGAGCTATGGAATAATATATCTAGCTCCTGCAAAAATTGGCATAAGGTAAATAAATGATTTAATATATTATTTAAATCAAAACAAATGTCAGAAATTAGAAAACAGAAATAATTAAAAAGGGAGAAGCTTACCTGGGCTCCTCCCTGTGCAGCCCAGCCAGCTGGCCGGCCCAGCCAGCAGGCGGCCCAGCCCGCCTCCCTCCTCTGTCGTCTTCGTCCTCGACAGAGGGAGGGGAGTGTGGCCGGCGCGCGCGCGCGCCACCGCGCCACGCCACCTGCTCGGCTGCCTGCCTGCCCTCCCCTCCTCGCTCGATGCCCCGGACGACGCCACGCCTCCCCCCTGCTCTCTCTCACTCTCCCTCGGTTCTTCCCTCCTCTCCCTCGCTCTCTCTCTCACACGGCCGAACACCACCCTCGCCGCCGTTCCCCATAGCAGCCGTCACCGGCCACCCCTCGCTCCCCCGACTAGCTCAGGAGCTCCGCCTCGACCCCCTCTTCCTCCCCACCGCTCCACGGGTCTCCGGAAGCCCTGCATCGCCGCCTACGTCGCCGTTCCCCTCCTCGGCCACCGGAGGTCATCGCCGTCGATTCGCTGCACTCCGGCCGTCCCCGAGCCCGCTAACCATCCCTGCAGCTCCGCGGTGAGCCGCTGATTCGATTCCCCATCGCCCCGTCGTCCCTAGCCTTCTGCAGCTGCCGCCCCCTTGAGCTCCGAAGCTCGACGCCGCCGGCGATGTCGCCGTCGTGGCCACGGTCACCGTAGTGCCCAACCGAGCACACCCACGCCCTCACCGCACCGCGTAGAAGCCGTAGGTGCCAACCCCGCATCCCCGCAGCCGTTGTAGCCTCGACCCCGAGCTCAACCGAGCTCCGGCAGCCGCCACGGTCGTCGCCGTCGTCGGTACAGGCCACCCCAGGCACGGCCACCACCACCGTTCGACGCGCGGGAGCAAGAGCTCTCCAACGAGCCCAAGCACGGCCTCGCCCGTGCCCTGTAGCGCGATCCCGCATCGCGCCGCCGTCTCGGGCCTCGCCGGCGTCATGTCGCCGGTGGGTTTGACCCACCTTGACCACGGCAGGACCCCCTCTGTGTCCCTGACAGGTGGGCCCAGCCCTGTAGCTAATTAGGATTAGCACTAACTGAATCAGTTAAACTAACTACCCCCCCTGACACTGACAGTGGGCCCTAGCGCCACTAATCCCTAATTAGGATTAATTTAATCCTGTTAAAACCCCCCTGTCACTGACGTGTGGACCCCACACGTCAGGTTTGACCCCAGCAAGCCGCAGTTGACCACAGACGTCATGCTGACGTCATGCTGGCGCAATAATTATATTTCTGGATTTAAATTAAATCAGGAAATTCCAGAATATTATTTAAACTTCAAAAATTCATAACTTTTATTCTGTAACTCCAAATTAGACAAATTATATATGAAAAATGATCAGAAAAATCCAATCTATCCATCTGTACTATTTTCATGCATGTTTAAACAAGCTAACCTGCTGTTTATCACAGAACAAGATAAAACACCTTAAATGGCAACTTATGAGTTTGAACTTTGAATCAATGGTTCAAATTAGTTCAAACCCATATGTTCTTAGTTGCATTAGCCCAATACACTCATTTTGCCATGTCTCATGCATGCATCATATTGTTGCATACTGTTGGTAATGTTTGTGTATCGGTGCTCTCTGCGGCAGGTTCTGCCCCCGAGGAGTACCGTGATAACCCCGACGAAGAGCAATACCAGTGCACCGACCCGTCAGGCAAGCAACCAACCATTTGATCATATCGATACAATCCCATGTTCTCGCTCCTGCTCTCTTTTACTGCATTAAGACAACGCGTTACAAACTGCTGTGTGCTACGGTAGTTGAACCCATTTCCTCTGCATGACCTGTCATTGCCACAGTAACTAGATGAAACCCACTAGCATGTGTAGGAGTTGATTGAGCCATATGTATGTGTTGTTCCTACCTTGCTATGCCTGCTATGCTTAGAGTCGTGTCAGGTCTGGTTCATCTGGGTGATGGGCTAGAGTGAAATGATTATGTCGGTAATGAGAGTGGTGTGGTGAACACGATTTGGTAAAGGTATCGATGAGAGGCCATGTAGGAGTACATGGTGGGTTGTTTCATTGAAGCCGACCTTAAGCACTGAGATCTGTATGTGTGATTTAAGAATCAGCTACTACCATGCATTGGGCCCGAAACCAATGGACCCTCTCGGCTTCTTATTCACCCTAGTTCTCCGTCCAGGAGTTGCAAGTAGTTTCTGGTGTTTGTAGCCTACTGGAGGCCGTGGACAGCGCTGACCGTAGGGGTGGGCTGTGATGCGGTAGGTATGTGGCACGGTGTACCGAATACCCGTTAGGTATCTCGGGAACCCTGTTCACATCGTTCGGGGCCGTATGGCAAACCTCGGCCGGACTCCCTGCGGATGGAACCTGGATAGGCGATAAACCTGGACTGGAGGCTTAGGTGATTAGGTAGGTCATGGCCGACACCCACGTTGGGCTTCCGCTTGAAGGTTGCCGAGTACATGTCGTGTAAACGACGGTAAGTGGTGAGAGCGTGTATGAAGGAGTACACCCCTGCAGGGTTAACATGATCTATTCGAATAGCCGCGTCCGCGGTAAAGGACTACTTGGTTGCCTATACAGTTCATAGACAAGTAAATGGAAACTACTAAAAGCCTCAAGATAAGTGTGAGTGCCGAGGATGGCTCTTCCGTAGGAAGACGGAGGTGGATCCTCGATAGTGTATTGAAGTGGTGAGTAGTGGACTCGTGTGCGCAAAACCATTTCAAGTTGGAGTATCGTAGGATAGCCTAGCCAAGAGTCAAAGCTGGCTTGCTGCAATAACTCCACCAACCCTTCTTGATACTATGCATGTATGTAGGATCTGATGTAAGTCTTGCTGAGTACCTTTGTACTCATGTTGCTATAATCTACATTTTTACAGAAGACGCTGCAACCCCTTCTGATGGGTTCTATGTAGACGTTGACATCAACGAGTAGGCTAAAGACCCAGGTGGTGACCCTGAGCTTGTGAAGGACCACGTAGTATAGCTAGGCTTTCCAAGCCTCTTTTATTTTACTAGTTGTCTGTACTCAGACAAGTTACTTCCGCTGCTGGTTTGTATGACTGTATGACTTGTATGTTGGGTCGTGAGACCCGTACCTTGGTGTATGTTATGTATGGCTCCCCGAGCCTTAAATAAAGTACTTGTGTCGTAGAGTCATGTTGTGATGCTTCGTTGTATTTGCACATATCGAGCATATTGTGTGTATGATTGAAATGCTTGGTATGTGTGGGATCTGACTATCTAGTTGTTTATCTTTAGTAGCCTCTCTTACCGGGAAATGTCTCCTAGTGTTACCGCTGAGCCATGGTAGCTTGCTACTGCTCTGGAACACTTAGGCTGGCCGGCATGTGTCCTTCTTCGTTCCTGTGTCTGTCCCTTCGGGGAAATGTCACGCTTTGAGTACCGGAGTCCTGTTAGCCCGCTACAGCCCGGTTTACCGGAGTCCTGCTAGCCCAGTGCTACAGCCCGGACCCACTTGCTGATGACCGACACGTTTGAAGCTGGGTCATGGATGCCTGTCCCTGTAAGTCTGTGCCACTTTGGGTTTACGACTAGTCATGTCAGCCCGGGCTCTTTATCATATGGATGCTAGCGACACTTTCATATACGCGAGCCAAAAGGCGCAAACGGTCCCGGGAAAAGGTAAGACGACACCCGTGGGGATACCGTGCGTGAGGCCGCAAAGTGATATGAGGTGTTACCAGCTAGATCGATGTGACATCGAGTCGGGGTCCTGACAGCGTTGGTAGCTTTAGTTGCATTAGCCCAACACACTCATATTGCCATGTTTCATGCATGCATCATATTGTTGCACATTGTTTGGTGATGCCTGTGTATCGTTATCCTTTACGACAGGATCTGTCCCCGAGGAGTACCGTGACTACCCTAACGAAGAACCGTATCCGTGCATCGAACCATCAGGCAAGCAACCAACCATTTGATCATATCGATACAATCCCATGTTCTCGCTCCTGCTCTCTTTTACTGCATTAAGACAACACGATTCAAACTGCTGTGTGCTACGGTAGTTGAACCCATTTCCTCTGCATGACCTGTCATTGCCACAGTAACTAGATGAAACCCACTAGCATGTGTAGGAGTTGATTGAGCCATATGTATGTGTTGTTCCTACCTTGCTATGCCTGCTATGCTTAGAGTCGTGTCAGGTCTGGTTCATCTGGGTGATGGGCTAGAGTGAAATGATTATGTCGGTAATGAGAGTGGTGTGGTGAACACGATTTGGTAAAGGTATCGATGAGAGGCCATGCAGGAGTACATGGTGGGTTGTTTCATTGAAGCCGACCTTAAGCACTGAGATCTGTATGTGTGATTTAAGAATCAGCTACTACCATGCATTGGGCCCGAAACCAATGGACCCTCTCGGCTTCTTATTCACCCTAGTTCTCCGTCCAGGAGTTGCAAGTAGTTTCTGGTGTTTGTAGCCTACTGGAGGCCGTGGACAGCGCTGACCGTAGGGGTGGGCTGTGATGCGGTAGGTACGTGGCACGGTGTACCGAATACCCGTTAGGTATCTCGGGAACCCTGTTCACATCGTTCGGGGCCGTATGGGAAACCTCGGCCGGACTCCCTGCGGATGGAACCTGGATAGGCGATAAACCTGGACTGGAGGCTTAGGTGATTAGGTAGGTCGTGGCCGACACCCACGTTGGGCTTCCGCTTGAAGGTTGCCGAGTACATGTCGTGTAAACGACGGTAAATGGTGAGAGCGTGTATGAAGAAGTACACCCCTGCAGGGTTATCATAATCTATTCGAATAGCCGCGTCCGCGGTAAAGGACTACTTGGTTGCCTATACAGTTCATAGACAAGTAAATGGGAACTACTAAAAGCCTTCAAGATAAGTGTGAGTGCCGAGGATGGCTCTTCCGTAGGAAGACGGAGGTGGATCCTCGGTAGTGTATTGAAGTGGTGAGTAGTGGACTCGTGTGCGCAAAACCATTTCAAGTTGAGGTATCGTAGGATAGACTAGCCAAGAGTCAAAGCTGGCTTGCTGCAATAACTCCACCAACCCTTCCTGATACTAAGCATGTATGTAGGATCTGATGTAAGTCTTGTTGAGTACCTTTGTACTCATGTTGCTATAATCTACATTTTTACAGAAGACGCTGCAACCCCTTCTGATGGGCTCTATGTAGACGTTGACATCAACGAGTAGGCTAAAGACCCAGGTGGTGACCCTGAGCTTGTGAAGGACCACGTAGTATAGCTAGGCTTTCCAAGCCTCTTTTATTTTACTAGTTGTCTGTACTCAGACAATGTACTTCCGCTGCTGGTTTGTATGACTGTATGACTTGTATGTTGGGTCGTGAGACCCGTACCTTTGTGTATGTTATGTATGGCTCCCTGAGCCTTAAATAAAGTACTTGTGTCGTAGAGTCATGTTGTGATGCTTCGTTGTATTTGCACATATCGAGCATATTGTGTGTATGATTGAAATGCTTGGTATGTGTGGGATCTGACTATCTAGTTGTTTATCTTTAGTAGCCTCCCTTACCGGGAAATGTCTCCTAGTGTTACCGCTGAGCCATGGTAGCTTGCTACTGCTCTGGAACACTTAGGCTGGCCGGCATGTGTCCTTCTTCGTTCCTGTGTCTGTCCCTTCGGGGAAATGTCACGCTTTGAGTACCGGAGTCCTGTTAGCCCGTTACAGCCCGGTTTACCGGAGTCCTGCTAGCCCAGTGCTACAGCCCGGACCCATTTGCTGATGACCGACACGTTCGAAGCTGGGTCATGGATGCCTGTCCCTGTAAGTCTGTGCCACTTTGGGTTTACGACTAGTCATGTCAGCCCGGGCTCCTTATCATATGGATGCTAGCGACACTATCATATACGTGAGCCAAAAGGCGCAAACGGTCCCGGGCAAAGGTAAGGCGACACCCGTGGGGATACCGTGCGTGAGGCTGCAAAGTGATATGAGGTGTTACCGGCTAGATCGATGTGACATCGAGTCGGGGTCCTGACAGTTCCTATACTAAACAGGAACAGAAATTCATTCCAACAAACCAATAGACTTATAATGATGCAAAACTTATATCCTTTGACATTTCTACAAAATTCCTCCGAATTAGAGGAGTCCTAGGATCCTGTATGAAGAGACTTAGGGCTTGCTTGGTCTACACTTGTATTGGGCTCTTTAAGAAAGCAACATGAGCCAGACCACATTGTCTAACTGCAAGATTGCCATGCCACACTCGCCCCTCAAAAGACGAGCAACGTTCAAGACCTCCTATTCTGAGGCAGTGTTGTGTCTCGCTTACAGCAAGACCTAGCGTGCTCTCACGTCAGGTGCATCCTAAAATGGGATCCGGCTTGCCTGCTCCCTCCCCATGCTCCTATCCGTGCTCCCACTTCATTCTACGGCTGTCCTTTTCCCTTTTTCCTTTCTAATCTAATCATCTCCCCCCTAATTTTAAGGGGGTGGGGCTGAACGTTATTTTGTTCCAATCAAATTAAGCCACGTATGTGGGAGCACGGATGGGCACACGGGGAGGGAGCAGGCAAGTCTCGTCCCCTAAAATGACCAGCCCAGGGGCGTGGGAGGCCGCAACCTCATTTTTTTGTTTTTACATGTTTTTTTATTTTATTTTCTGCTTTTCTACTATTGTGTATACTTTAAATATTCTAAATAATTATATGACCAAAAAACTTTACATAAAGCCTTTGAACAAAACATTAACCAAGCATTTGAAAAATACTAAATGTTTAAGAAAAATGTTTCTCATCAAGCATTCGAAGAAAATGCAAAATGTGTACATAAAAAATGATTACCATGTATTAAAAATGGCATACTCGTATTAAAAAAATGCGAATCAAGCTTTTGAAAATGCTAAAGACGTGTATAAAAAATGTTGATCGCTATTAAAAAAATGTTAATCTTGTCTTTGTTAAATATTAATGAGGCATTTGAACAAATGTTAACCAGGCATTTAAAAAATCCTTACCCAGTTTCAACAAATGTTAACCAGGCATTTAAAAAATCTTAAATGTGTATAAATAAAAAGTTTCTCATGTATACCAAAAGTTTATAAAAAATATATACAATATGTGTGTGTGTGTGTGTGTGTGTGTGTGTGTGTGTGTGTGTGAAAAACAATGTACATAAAACAACTAACATTTTGAAAATGTTAAAAGTGTATAAAAATGCATGTCATCAATACAAAAAAAAAATAGAACTGAAATCTTTTGATCTTGTATTGTTTTAATCAAGCATTGGAAAAGAGTTAATTATCCATTTGTAAAATATAAATTGTGTATACAAAAAGTTTCTGGTGTATACCAGAAATGTAGACCGTGTTTTAAAAAACTAAAGATAAAAAGATGTTGATCGTGTATAGAAAATGATTATCATGTATTGCAAAAATGTTACCCATATATAAAAAAGTGTTCCTGATATATTATCTGAAAATGTAAAGTGT
>NC_041390.1:131801592-131892780 GCF_002162155.2 Triticum dicoccoides | reverse complement strand
AAAAGAATAGAAGAAAGAAAAGACAAAACTCAGTGAAAACTGAGAAATAAATGAAGAAATCTGATGAGAAACAAAGAAAACAAAATAAATGGAGAAAAGCGTGAAATAAATGAAGAGAGAAAATGGGCCAGCCTGAATCTTATGCAATAACGAAATTTCATGATGCGAGAGCAGCTTTTTTTTTTTTGAGGCAAGCGAGAGCAGCTATTGTGTCGCTATAAGCAAGACATACATTTCACGCCTATTTTGCGCCTTGTGCGCCAGATCATGACCTGGCGCTCACTTCACCCACTTGGTTTGGCCGATCCAATAAGCGGATTGGCCTCTGATTGATCGGTTGACCATTGGACGGTCAATTGTTTTATTTGCGGGGGTAAAAGGGGATTTATAATACTCAAGAGCACATGAGTTCCTCCCTACACAAACTAGGGATATTATTAGGGCTAGAACGAAGTCAGACCACAGTGCGAGCCTCAGTTCTCCCAAAGTTTGCTAACACATGACTTACATTGTTATGCTGTGGAGAAATATGAGTAACACTACACCCCCTTTCACCTATAAGTCTCCTCAGCTCCGAGACCACCATGGCATATTGCGAGCGATCTTAGCATGTAGCATTGGTTAACCAGACTGCTTGCAAGCTGTCACACTCCACAATGATCGGCAATTCCGTTCACTGGAGTGACAACACAATGCCCTCCATCACCCCGGCTAGCTCGGCATGCAACTGATCGGTTGAATGTTTACTTTGATATGAAATATTGAATTAAAAAATATTCTTAAATTTGAAGAAAATATCACTAATTTGAAAAAAAAAATATGTGAATTTTTAATAGAAAATCATCAATTAAAGAAAAGTTCATGAAACTTGAAAAAAATGTGAATTTGGAAATAGTTCTCAAAAATCAGAAGAAAACTTCAGGAATTTGATAAACGGTTTCGAGCTTTAAATAAGTTTGTGAATTCAAAAAAAAAATCACGGGTTCAAAAGATGTTCATGAATTTGAAAAGGTTCATTAATTTGAATAAAGTTTGAATAAAAAACATGAATTTACAAGCAAAAATGGAACTAAGAAAGAAAACAAAAAAATTTATGAAAAAAGGTACGAAAGAAAAACCGGCGAAACAAACACATAGAAAAACGAGAGAAGTCCCAAGAAACAGGAGGTCTTCAATGGGCCGGGCCATAGAATTACGCTTGGGCGCCTACTACTGTTTACAAAGTTAAAGGCCCAACAGGCACCAAATAGGAATCACGCAACAGATTGCTAGACAAAATGACTTAGCTTTTTTATGGATTCAGAAAAGTTCCTGAATTTAGGAAATATTAATTTATTTTTAAAGGTGTTCATGACTTAAGAACATATCAGAAATTTATAAAATTTCCATGAATTTTAAAATAATTCAGATTTGTTTTAACAGGTTCACAAATAAAAATCATCATTTTAAAGGATATTCGTGAGCTTTAAAAATATTCTCAAATTTGGAAAACATGTTCACATATTTGAAAAATGTTCTTGAATATAAAAATGATCATAAATATAAAAATGAAGTTCAAATTTATAAACTATTTATGATTATAATTGAAATAAATTACGAAAAAGGAAGAAAAAGGAGAATAATAGAAGAAATAAACTAGAAAAAATAACATAGTAAGCACAATAAATATCGTTCTAAAACTTTACTAAACTCAAGTGAAAGGACCAAGGCTCATTTACCGAAACATGGGTGTGCGCGTTTTTAACTTGTTGAGGAAGTATTAAAATACTTCCCTGGAGCAAATAAGTTCGACAATTCTTTAAAATTGCACATGATCGGCTGCTCGAGGTGGGCTGAAAAAATGTAAACGGGAGAGTAGTAGGAATATAAGTCCAATGCTCCCAGGGCATAAAAAAAGTTCTATTCTAGATCTGCTTCTTTTTTTAGGGTATGTTTGAAATCCCTCCAACTCCGCGCGCAAACACCTCAACTGTAGAGTCCACTCTTACTAAAAGTTAAGCTAGGGCGAAGTGCAATTTAGAGGCGATGCGGAAGTTGGGAAATAGCATCACCTCGGCCTTCTCAATTTATGGAGTTGGCGCAAATTACCCTCGACTCTCACCGGTAGGTGAAAACCGAATGGTTTGTAAGACTATTGGAATTTACGATCTGGTGCCACAAGAATACTGGAAGTCTAGCCAGCATCACCCCACCTCGTTGCGTCGCCAACCCAGCCTAGCTTGACGTCGAGCCCTCTTGCCAACCTTGCTGATGGGGTGAAGGACAATGGTGGCTTCGTGACCACATTCCCGCCTTGATTACGCTCATAGTCAGGTCGCCAGATACGATGCCTTCGTCTTGTCTCGGTACACGGCATGCATGCTACGCTTTCTAACCAGAGGAGGTCCCGACGTTCATGGAGTATTCTTTGGCAGAGCTTCTCATGGCAACCAATGTCTTTGCAGCTGCGGGCAACATCCTTTCTCCCGCCTAATGTGCTAAGAAGATGGGCATCAAACTGTAGTGGAGCCCCTCCACCTGCATTTTGTCATCGTCGACGGCATTGGATTCACCCCACTAGAGCGATAGCACCTGTCGTCCGACCCCCAATGCACTAGCGCCGAGCATGCTGCTATAGCTATGGTTTAACTTCTACTTTTTTAGCTCCTTCATTGCTGAACAATAGGTTGTGCTGTTTTGTAGAACAGATTGGTGATGAAGAAGGCAACAAATTTGATGTTGGAGTTAAAGCGATTCGTGAATTAGGCTTAAGTTGGCCACTCTAGGTTGGCGTGATAGGCGCTCGTGAAGCTGACTACCACAAAGATGAGGTTCTCCTTTTGGAATTTTTTCTTGTCACTAAAGACAACCACCAGGGAGATCTGACCCAGAGACTTGGCCTTCATCCTTGAAATCACTCCATGAAACTACTTGTGGCTCACACTCAATTTGGACTTGGAGATGCCCATCTGCTTCAGTATGCTAGCATACAAAATGTTGATTGCACTGCCTCCATCCATCAACATGTTTAAAACTTCGGAACATATTTTTATATGATCTTTTGGACCACCACCACGCCGTCGTGCTGTTGTTGGAGCCCTCTTCCTAAACCTCTCCCTCCTCCTTGCTGGATCAAGGCGCGGGAGACGTCCTCGCTCCGTACGTGTGTTAAACGCGGAGGTGCCATCCGTTCGGCGCTAGGATCTTCGGTGATTTGGATCATGACGAGTACGACTCCATCATCCCCATTCTCTTGAACGCTTCCACTCACGATCTACAAGGGTATGTAGATGCACTCCTCTCCCTCTCGTTGCTAGATGACTCCATAGATTGATCTTGGTGATGCGTAAAAAAATTTAAATTTTTGCTACGATCCCCAGCAGTGGCATCATGAGCTAGATCTATGCGTAGTTTCTATGCACGAGTAGAACACAAGTTGTTGTGGGCGTCGATTTTGTCAATTTACTTGCCGTTACTAGTCTTATCTTGATTCGGAGGGATCGTGGGATGAAGCGGCCCGGACCGACCTTACACGTACGTTTACGTGAGATTGGTTCCACCGACTGACATGCACTAGTTGCATAAGGTGGCTAGCGGGTGTCTGTCTCTCCCACTTTAGTCAGATCGGATTCGATGAAAAGGGTCCTTATGAAGGGTAAATAGAAATTGGCATATCACGTTATGGTTTTCGCGTAGGTAAGAAACGTTCTTGCTAGAAACCTATAGCAGCCACATAAAAAAAACTTGCAACAACAATTAGAGGACGTCTAACTTATTTTTGCAGCATATGCCGTGTGATGTGATATGGCCAAAAGGATGTGATGAATGATATATGTGATGTATGAGATTGATCATGTTCTTGTAATAGGAATCACGACTTGCATGTCGATGAGTATGACAACCGGCAGGAGCCATAGGAGTTGTCTTAATTTTTTTATGACCTGCGTGTCAACTTATATGTCATGTAATTACTTTACTTTATCGCTAACCATTAGCCATAGTAGTAGAAGTAATAGTTGACGAGACAACTTCATGAAGACACGATGATGGAGATCATGGTGTCATGCCGGTGACGACGATGATCATGGCGCCCCGAAGATGGAGATCAAAAGAGCAAAATGATATTGGCCATATCATGCACTATTTGATTGCATGTGATGTTTATCATGTTTTACATCTTATTTGCTTAGAACGACGGTAGCATAAATAAGATGATCCCTCGCAATAATTTCAAGAAATTGTTCCCCCTAACTGTGCACTGTTGCTAAGGTCCGTTGTTCCAAAGCACCACGTGATGATCGGGTGTGATAGGTTCTAACGTTCACATACAACGGGTGTAAGCCAGATTTACACACGCAAAACACTTAGGTTGACTTGACGAGCCTAGCATGTACAGACATGGCCTCGGAACACGGTAGACCGAAAGGTCGAACATGAGTCGTATGGAAGATACGAACAACATGAAGATATTCACCGATGATGACTAGTCCGTCTCACGTGATGATCGGACACGGCCTAGTTGAATCGAATCATGTATCACTTAGATGACTAGAGGGATGTCTATCTGAGTGGGAGTTCATTAAATAATTTGATTAGATGAACTTAATTATCATGAACTTAGTCTAAAATCTTTACAATATGTCTTGTAGATCAAATGGCCCACACTAATGTTGTCCTCAACTTCAACGCGTTCCTAGAGAAAACCAAGCTGAAAGACGATGGTAGCAACTATACGGACTGGGTCCGGAACTTGAGGATCATTCTCATAGCTGCCAAGAAAGCATATGTCCTTGAAGCACCGCTAGGTGAAGCACCACCCCCAGCAAACCAAGATGTTATGAACGCTTGGCAGTCCCGTGCTGATGATTACTCCCTGGTTTAGTGCAGCATTCTTTACAGCTTAGAACCGGGGCTCCAGAAGCGTTTTGAGCAACACGGAGCATATGAGATGTTCCAAGAGCTGAAAATGGTTTTCCAAGCTCATGCCCGGGTCGAGAGATATGAAGTCTCCGACAAGTTCTAGAGTTGTAAGATGGAGGAGAACAGTTCCGTCAGCGAGCACATACTCAAAATGTCTAGGTTGCACAACCGCTTGTCTCAGCTGCGAGTTAATCTCCCAGATGATGCGGTCGTTGACAGAATCCTTCAGTCGCTCCCACCTAGCTACAAGAGCTTTGTGATGAACTTCAATATGCAGGGGATGGAAAAGACCATTCCTGAGGTATATTCAATGCTGAAATCAGCGGAGGTGGAAATCAAAAAGGAACATCAAGTGTTGATGGTGAATAAAACCACTAAGTTCAAGAAAGGCAAGGGTAGAAAGAACTTCAAGAAGGACGGCAAGGGAGTTGTCGCGCCCGGTAAGCAAGCTGTCGGGAAGAAGCCAAAGAATGGACCCAAGACCGAGACTGTGTGTTTTTATTGTAAGGGTAGTGGTCACTGGAAGCGGAACTGCCCCAAGTACTTAGCGGACAAGAAGGCCGGCAACACCAAAGGTATATGTTGTTGGAAATATGCCCTAGAGGCAATAATAAATTAGTTATTATTATATCATATTTCATTGTTCATGATAATCGTTTATTATCCATGCTAGAATTGTATTGATAGAAAACTCAGATACATGTGTGGATAAATAGACAACACCATGTCCCTAGTAAGCCTCTAGTTGACTAGCTCGTTGATCAATAGATGGTTACAGTTTCCTGACCATGAACATTGGATGTCGTTGATAACGGGATCACATCATTAGGAGAATGATGTGATGGACAAGACCCAATCCTAAGCCTACCACAAGATCGTGTAGTTCGTTTGCTAAAGCTTTTCTAATGTCAAGTATCGCTTTTTAGACCATGAGATTGTGCGACTCCCGGATACCGTAGGAGTGCTTTGGGTGTGCCAAACATCACAACGTAACTGGGTGGCTATAAAGGTACACTACAGGTATCTCCGAAAGTGTCTGTTGGGTTGGCACGAATCGAGACTGGGATTTGTCACTCCGTGTAAACGGAGAGGTATCTCTGGGCCCACTCGGTAGGACATCATCATAATGTGCACAATGTGACCAAGGAGTTGATCACGAGATGATGTGTTACGGAACGAGTAAAGAGACTTGCCAGTAACGAGATTAAACAAGGTATCGGGATACCGACGATCGAATCTCGGGCAAGTACAATACCGCTGGACAAAGGGAATTGTATACGGGATTGATTAAATCCCTGACATCGTGGTTCATCCGATGAGATCATCATGGAGCATGTGGGAGCCAACACGGGTATCCAGATCCCGCTGTTGGTTATTCACCGGAGAGTTGTCTCGGCCATGTCTGCATGACTCCCGAACCCGTAGGGTCTACACACTTAAGGTTCGATGACGCTAGGGTTATAGGGAAAGTATGTACGTGGTTACCGAATGTTGTTCGGAGTCCCGGATGAGATCCCGGATGTTACGAGGAGTTCCAGAATGGTCCGGAGGTAAAGATTAATATATAGGAAGTATGGTTTTGGCCACCGGAAGTGTTCCGGGCATCACCGGTAGTGTACCGGGACCACCGGAGGGGTCCGGGGGTCCACCGGGAGGGGCCACCAGCCCCGGGGGCCTACATGGGCCAATAGTGGGAAGGGACCAGCCCCTAGGTGGGCTGGGGCGCCTCCCACAAGGGCCCAAGGCGCCTCCTAGAGGGGAGGGGGGCAAACCCTAGGGCAGATGGGCCTTAAGGCCCACCCTAGGTGTGACACCCGGATAATTAAGCTACAATAATCCTCAGTTAATGATGCCATGTCACCACTGTTACTCTTACTAAACCTCACTTGTTTCAAACACAGGTCAAATTCAAATTCCGAAAACAAGTCAAATTCTTATTTCTTCAAACTGTCAAGTAAAAATGTTCGATGGGTTGAAAATATTCACTAACTAATTGTCATGAATGGTTCAAAATCATTTGAGATATTTAATTTCCCTTGAAAATTAAAACAGTTCCAAATCAGCTTTTTCTTATACTTTTCCATTTGTGAAAAATTCAAATCAATTCAAACTTCTCACAAACTTTTTCTCGTAGTGCCAATTATTGTAATTTATTTATGTGGCCAGGTTCCACATTTTTACAAAGACCAATTGACAGCTCAAAATATCGCAAACATATTCTGCAACAGAGTAAAAAATATGAAAAGGGCCTAACTACTATGTGCTAATGGGCTCTAGTGCCATTATGCAATTTGGCCCTTCTAACAACATTGGCCCAGCCCACACCTCATCCCCAACCTCGCTACAGGAGGCGGGGGGATCGTGGCGGCCATCCCATGGCGCCCCTGGTCCGTGGCGGCCATCCCCGCTCCCTCCCTGTGGTTAAGAGGACGCCCTCGTCCTCCTCCCTCCCTTGCCGAACCCTAGCGCACCCCTTCCCTTTCCCCTCGCCAGATCCGCCCACTCCCGAACGCCTCCGTCGCCGCTGTTGCCGTCGACCTCGCGGCTACCGTCGCCCCCACGCCGAGCTGGGATGTCCCGCGGATCCGCCATCGTCTGCTTCCTCCTCCTCGTGCACGGAATCAAGCTAGGCCGGCCCCGAGCTCCGCCATCGACCTCGCCTTCAACTCGGACCCGACGCCATTCGTCTTTGATTCCGGCGTCGTCGAGCCCACTTAGCACCTCTACAGGCTCGCAGTGAGCTTCTCCTCCGATTCCCCCTATTTTTCCCCTTCGAATCCATCGTCGTAGACGCCGTCCCACGCGCGCGGCCGCTCACCATGGCCGGAACTCGTCCGCGTATGCTTGCTCATGTGCTCCTGCTGCTCGTGGTTGTGCTTCTATTGCTATTACCGTGTAGCTGCTGCCAGGTACTGCCGCTTGCCGCCGCCGCCGCCGGCTGCTCGCCGTGCAGCCGTCCTCCTAGCCCCGCCGTGGCCGGCGCCTGTTCACACGCCCCCGCTCGCCGCTGTGTGCTGCCGGCTGCTGCTGCGTCCGTGCGCCGTGCGCGCCTGGAACCTTTTGCTAATGCTGCTTGCTGCCGCTGCTGCCCACCTCCGCTGGCACCAGGACCGTTTCGTGCGTGCGCGCCTTTGCCCGCGAGCTTGCTGCTACTGCTCTTCGCTGCTGCGTTGCTGCTGCGCTACGCTACCACTGTTCGTTGCTTACCTGCTGCTATACACTGAAGCTAGCCATGGCCAAGTGCCTCAGTGTGGCGTGTGTGTGCGTGAGTTATGTGTGTGCGCCGTGTGTGTGCGTGAGTTGTGTGTATGGCTGGCTTTTGCCACAGCCATGTGTGGCCGGCCCTTTGCTAGCTTAGGAACCAATCCCTAGTTAAAACAAGCCTTTTTGTTAGACTAATTTATATTAGGCTTAGTTTTAGTTGGGCCTATGACAGCGGGGCCCCATGCCCCTTTTTCTAAAAAAATATAATTAAAAAAGTAATTACTTAAATAATTAATTGGTAATTAATTAATTTAATGAATCATGTTAATTAACCTAACTTAATTAGTCTGATTAGTTAGCTAATTAACTGTTAACTAATTAAATAGACAATGACGATTGGGCCCTGCTGCCCCTTTGACCAGTCAACCCGGTTAGAGTTGACTGTTGACCCTGCCGATGTCATGATGACATCATGCTGATGCAATAACTCTATTTTAGTTTTTAAAATAATTATAGAAATTGTTTTAAACTTCGAAAATTCATATAAAATAACCCGTAACTCAGATGAAAAGGTTTTATACATAAAAGTTGCTCAGAACGGCGAGACGAATCTGGATACGCAGCCCGTTCGTCTGCCACGGATTCCTAGCATAGCGAACACGCAACTTTCCCCCTTCGGTTCATCTGTCCGAAAACGCGAAACACCGGGAATACTTTCCCGGATGTCTTCCCCCTTCACCGGTACCACCTCATACCGCGTTAGGGCACACCTAGCATCACGCTTTGACATGTCATGCATCGTCATGCATTTGTTTGTACTATATTTATTGTTTCTTCCCCCTCTTCTCTCGCTAGACACCGAGACCGACGTCGCTGCTACCCAGTACGACTACGGTGTTGACGACCCCTCTCTCTTGCCAGAGCAACCAGGCAAGCCCCCCCTTTGATCACCAGATATCGCCTACTCTTCTCTCTACTTCTTGCATTAGAGTAGTGTAGCATGTTACTGCTTTTTGTTATCCAATCCTGATGCATAGCCTGTCCTTGCTACTACTGTTGTTACCTTTACCTGCAATCCTAAATGCTTAGTATAGAATGCTAGTGTTCCATCAGTGGCCCTACACTCTTGTCCGTCTGCCATGCTATACTATTGGGCCGTGATCACTCGGGAGGTGATCACGGGCATATGATATATACTTATACTGTTACATTACTTATGATACTGTTCGGAGATGGGGCTGAAGGGGCAGGTGGCTCCATCCCGGTAGAGGTGGGCCTGGGTTCCCGAGGGCCCCCAACTGTTACTTTGAGGCGGAGCGACAGGGCAGGTTGAGACCACCTAGGAGAGAGGTGGGTCTGGCCCTGGTCGGCGTTCGCGGATACTTAACACGCTTAACGAGATCTTGGTATTTGATCTGAGTCTGGCTACTGGCCTATACGCACTAACCATCTACGCGGGGACAGTTATGGGCACTCGACGTCGTGGTATCAGCCGAAGCCTTCGGACGTCAGCGACTGAGTGGCGCGCGCCGGATTGGACCGTAAGCCTGCTCTTGTATTAAGGGGGCTAGTTCTGCTTCCGGCCGCGTTCGCAACATGCAGGTGTGCAAAGGGCGATGGGCCCAGACCCCTGCGCCATAGGATTTAGACCGGCGTGCTGACCTCTTTGTTGTGTCTAGGTAGGGCTGCGACGTGTTGATCTTCCGAGGCCGGGCATGACCTAGAAAAGTGTGTCCGGCCAAATGGGATCGAGCATGTTGGGTTATGTGGTGCACCCCTGCAGGGAAGTTAATCTATTCGAATAGCCGTGATCTTCGGTAACAGGACGAATTGGAGTTGTACCTTGACCTTATGACAACTAGAACCGGATACTTAATAAAACACACCCTTCCAAGTGCCAGATACAACCCGGTGGTCGCTCTCTAACAGGGCGACGAGGAGAGGATCGCCGGGTAGGGTTATGCTATGCGATGCTACTTGGAGGACTTCAGTCTACTCTCTTCTACATGCTGCAAGACGGAGGCTGCCAGAAGCGTAGTCTTCGACAGGATTAGCTATCCCCCTCTTATTCTGGCATTCTACAGTTTAGTCCACCGATATGGCCTTTACACATATACCCATGCATATGTAGTGTAGCTTCTTGCTTGCGAGTACTTTGGATGAGTACTCATGGTTGCTTCTCCTTCTTTTCCCTCTATCCCTTCTACCTGGTTGTCGCAACCAGATGTTGGAGCCCAGGATCCAGACGCCACCGTCGACGATGACTCCCACTACACCGGAGGTGCCTACTACTACGTGCTGCCCGCTGACGACGACCAGGAGTAGTTAGGAGGATCCCAGGCAGGAGGCCTGCGCCTCTTTCGATCTGTATCCCAGTTTGTGCTAGCCCTCTTAAGGCAGACTTGTTTAACTTATGTCTGTACTCAGATATTGTTGCTTCCGCTGACTCGTCTATGATCGAGCTCTTGTATTCGAGCCTTCGAGGCCCCTGGCTTGTATTATGAAGTTTGTATGACTTATTTTTATTTGTAGAGTTGTGTTGTGATATCTTCCCGTGAGTCCCTGATCTTGATCGTACACGTTTGCGTGTATGATTAGTGTATGATTGAATTGGGGGCGTCACACTAGGTGCGCCTCCTCTCTCTCCCCCCTTGGCCGCAACCCTAGATGGGTTTTGGGGCTACCGCCACCCCTAGGGAGGGAACCCTAGATGGGGGCGCAGCCCCTCCCCTTCCCCTATATATACTTGAGGTATTGGGGGCTGCAACATACGCGAGATCATCTCCCTCTTGGCGCAGCCCTACCTCTCTCCCTCCTCGTCTCTCGTAGTGCTTGGCGAAGCCCTGCTGGAGTTCCGCGCTCCTTCACCACCACCACGCCGTCGTGCTACTGCTGGACGGTGTCTTCCCCAACCTCTCCTTCTCCCCTTGCTGGATCAAGGCGTAGGAGACGTCACCGGGTTGCACGTGTGTTGAACGTGGAGGCGCCGTGGTTCGACGCTTAGATCGGAATCAACCGTGATCTGAATCGCTTCGAGTACGACTCCTTCATCCGCGTTCTTGCAACGCTTCCGCTTAGCGATCTACAAGGGTATGTAGATGCACTCTCCTTCCCCTCGTTGCTAGATTACTCCATAGATTGATCTTGGTGATGCGTATAAAATTTTAAATTTCTGCTACGATCCCCAACAGTGGCATCATGAGCTAGGTCTATGCGTAGTTTCTATGCACGAGTAGAACACAAAGCAGTTGTGGGCGTCGATATTGTCAATTTACTTCCCGTTACTAGTCTTATCTTGATTCGGCGGCATCGTGGGATGAAGCGGCCCGGACTGACCTTACACGTAGTCTTAGGTGAGACTGGTTCCACCGACTGACATGCACTATTTGCATAAGGTGGCTAGCGGGTGTCCGTCTCTCCCACTTTAGTCGGATCGGATTCGATGAAAAGGGTCCTTATGAAGGGTAAATAGAAATTGGCATATCACGTTGTGGTTTTCGCGTAGGTAAGAAACGTTCTTGCTAGAAACCTATAGCAGCCACGTAAAAAAAACTTGCAACAACAATTAGAGGACGTCTAACTTGTTTTTGCAGCATATGCCTTGTGATGTGATATGGCCAAAAGGATGTGATGAATGATATATGTGATGTATGAGATTGATCATGTTCTTGTAATAGGAATCACGACTTGCATGTCGATGAGTATGACAACCGACAGGAGCCATAGGAGTTGTCTTAATTTATTTATGACCTGCGTGTCAACATAAACGTCATGTAATTACTTTACTTTATTGCTAAAGCGGTAGCCATAGTAGTAGAAGTAATAAATGATGAGACAACTTCAAGAAGACATGATGATGGAGATCATGATGATGGAGATCATGGTGTCATGCCGGTGACAACGATGATCATGGAGCCCCGAAGATGGAGATCAAAAGGAGCAAAATGATATTGGCCATATCATGTCACTATTTGATTGCATGTGATGTTTATCATGTTTTACATCTTATTTTCTTAGAACGGCGGTAGCTTAAATAAGATGATCCCTCACTAAAATTTCAAGAAAAGTGTTCCCCCTAACTGTGCACCGTTGCGAAGGTTCGTTGTTTTGAAGCACCACGTGATGATCGGGTGTGATAGAGTCTAACGTTCAAATACAACGGGTGTTGACGAGCCTAGGATATACAGACATGGCCTCGGGACACATGCGAAACACTTAGGTTGACTTGACGAGCCTAGCATGTACAGACATGGCCTCGGGACACATGCGAAACACTTAGGTTGACTTGACGAGCCTAGCATGTACAGACATGGCCTCGGAACACGGAAGACCAAAAGGTCGAACATGAGTCGTATAGAAGCTACGATCAACATGAGATGTTCACCGTTGATGACTAGTCCGTCTCACGTGATGATCGGACACGGCCTAATCGATTCGGATCATGTTTCACTTAGATGACTAGAGGGATGTCTATCTGAGTGGGAGTTCATTAAATAATTTGATTAGATGAACTCAATTATCATGAACATAGTCTAAATTGTCTTTGCAAATATGTTGTAGATAAATAGCTCATGTTGTAGCTCCCTGTTTCAATATGTTCCTAGAGAAAGATTAAGTTGAAAGATATTGTAAGCAATGATGCGGACTAGGTCCGTAGTCCGAGGAGTGTCCTCACTGTTACATAGAAGGCTTACGTCTTTGATGCACCGCTCGATGTGCAAACCCCTACAACGTCGTCTGTGGATGTTGTGAACACTTGACAGACACATCCTGATGACTACTTGATAGTTTAGTGCACCATACTTTACGGCTTAGAATCAGGATTCCGATGACGTTTTGAACGCCATAGAACATATGAGATGTTCCAAGAGCTGAAATTGGGATTTTAGGCTCATGCCCGTGTTGGGAGGTGTGAGCCCTCTGACAAGTTCTTTTGCCAACAAGATGGAGGAGAATAGCTCAGCTAGTGAGCATGTGCTCAGAATGTTTGGGTGCTACAATCACTTAAAGCAGTGGGAGTTAAACTTCCAGATAAGATAGTGATTGATAGAGTTCTCTAGCCACTATCACTAAGCTACTAGATCTTCGTGATGAACTATGACGTGCAAGGGATGGAGTTGATCTCGGAGCTGTTCGCGGTGCTTAAGACCGCAAAAGGTAGAAATCAAGAAGGAGCATCAAGTGTTGATGGTTTAACAAGACCACTGGTTTCAAGAAGGGCAAGGGCTAGAAGGGAAACTTCATGGATGGCAAACCAGTTGCCGCTCCAGTGAAGGAACCCAAGGTTGAACCCAAACCCGAGACTAAGTGCTTCTATTGTAAGGGGAACGGTCACTGGTAGCGGAATTACCCCAAATGCATGGTAGATAAGAAGGCTGGCAACTTCAACAAAGTATATACGTGTTATTAATGTGTACCTCACTAGTACTCCTGGTAGCACCTGGGTATTGGATACCGGTTCAGTTGCTATTATTGGTGACTTGAAGCAAAAGCTACGGACTAAACGGAGACTAGCTAAGGGCGAGGTGACGATGTGTGTTGAAAGTATTTCCAAAGTTGACGAGATCAGCATCGCATGCTCCATCCGCCTTCGGGATTAGTACTGAACCTAGATAAATGTTATCAGGTGTCTATGTTGAGCATGAATATGATTAGATCATGTTCATTGCAATACGGTTATTCATTTAAATTAGAGAATAATGGTTATTTCGTTTACATGAATAATACCTTTCATGGTCATGCACCCTATGTGAATGGTTCATTGAATCTCGGTCGTGGTAATACACATGTTCACGCCAAAAGATGTAGAGTTAATAATGATAGTACCACTTTCTTGTGGCACTGCCGCTTAGGTCATATTGGCGTAAGATGCATGAAGAAACTCCATATCGATGGATGTTTGGAGTCACTTGATTTTGAATCGCTTGACACATGCGAGCCATGCCTCATGGGCAGGATGACTAAGACCCCGTTTTCAGGTACAATGAAACAGGCAAGTGACTTGTTGGAAATCATACATGCTGATGCGTGTGATCCAATGAGAATTGAAGCGTGCGGTGGATATCACTATTTTTTCATCTTCACTGACGATTTGAGTAGATATAGGTATATTTACTTAATGAAGCACAAGTCTGAAACGTTTGAAAAGTTCAAGCGATTTCAGAGTGAAGTTAAGAATCATCATAACAAGAAGATCAAATTCCTACGATCTGATCAATGAGAATTTCTGAGTTATGAGTTTGGCAAACACTTAAGACATTGTGGAATTGTTTCACAGTTGAAGCCACCTGGAACACCACAGGGTAATGGTGTGTCCGGACGTCGTAATCGAACCTTATGAAATATGGTGCGATCTGTGATGTCTCTTACCGATCTACCGATATTATTTTGAGGTTATGCATTAGAGACAGCTGCATTCACTTTAGATAGGACACCATATAAGTCTGTTGAGACGACGTCGTATGAACATTGGTTTGGCAAGAAACCAAAATTGTCGTTTCTTAATGTTTGGGGCTGCGATGCTTAAGGCTTCAGCCGGAGAAGCTCGAATCCAAAGCGGACAAACACATCTTCATAGGATACCCAAAGGTGACAGTTGGGTATACCTTCTATCTCAGATCCGAGGGCAAATTGTTTGTCGCTAAGAACGGGTCCTTTCTCGAGAAGGAGTTTCTCTCGAAAGAATTGAGTGGGAGGAAGATAGAACTTGACGAGGTTGTTGAACCTTTATTTCAACCAGAAAGTGATGCAACACAGAAAGATGTTTTCTGTGGTGCCTACGTCTGTTGAATAGGAAGTTAATGACAGTGATCATGAAGCTTCGGATCAAGTTGTTATCGAACCTCGTAGGTCGACAAGGATATGTACTACTCCTGAGTGGTACGGTAATCCTGTCTTAGATATCATGTTGTTAGACAACAATGAACCTACGAGCCATGGAGAAGCGATGGTGGGCCCGTATTCCAACAAATGGTTAGAAGCCATGAAATCCGAGATAGGATCCATGTATCAGAACAAAGTATGGACTTTGGTGGACTTGCCCGATGATCGGCAAGCCATTGAGATAAATGGACCTTTAAGAAGAAGACAGACGTGGGCTGTAATGTTACCGTCTATGAAGCTCGACTTGTGGGAAAGAGTCTTTTCACAGGTTCAAGGAGTTGACTACGATGAGAATTTCTCACCTGTAGCGATGCTTAAGTCCGTTGGAATCATGTTAGCATTGGCTGTATTTTTCGATTATGAAATCTGACAGATGGATGTCAAAACAAGTTTTCTTACCAGTTTTCGTAAGAAAAAGTTGTATGTGATACAATAAAAGGTTTTGTCGATCCTAAGGATGCTAAAAGGTATGCTGGCTCCAGCAATCCTTCTATGGACTAGAGCAAGCATCTCGGAGTCGGAATATATGCTTTGATGGAGTGATCAAAGCTTTTAGGTTTATACAATGTTTGCTAAAAACTTGTATTTACAAGAAAGTGAGTGGGAGCACTACAACATTTCTGATAAGTATATGTGGATGACATATTGTAGATCCGAAATGATGTAGAATTTCTGGAAAGCATAAACGGTTGTTTAAAGAGTGTTTTTCAAAGGAAGACCTGGATAAAGCTGCTTACAAATTGGGCATCAAGATCTATAGAGATAGATCAAGACGCCTGATGATACTTTCAAAGAACGCACACCTTGACATGTTTTCGAAGGAGTTCAAAATAGATCAGTCAAAGAAGGGCTTCTTACCTGAGTTGTAAGGTGTGAAGTTGAGTAAGACTCAAAGCTTGACCACGGCAGAAGAAATAAGAAGGACGAAGGTCGTCCCCTATGCTCTTGTCATAGGCTCTATACGGTATGCCATGCTGAAGTACCGCACCTAATGTGTGCCTTGCCACATGTCTGGCAAGAGGGTACAAAGGTGATCTAGGAGTGGATCACCAGATAGCAGTCAAAATTATCCTTAGAGGAATAAGGAAATGTTTCTCGGTTATGGAGGTGATAAAGAGTTCGACATAAAGAGTTACGTCGATGCAAGCTTAACACCTATCCGGATAGCTCTGATAGAGATACCGGATACGTATAATGGAGCAATAATTTGGAATAGCTCCAAGTGGAACGTGGTAGCAGCATCTACGATATGACATAAAGTTTTGCGAAATACATAGGGATCTGAATATGGCAAGACCCGTTGACTACAACCTCTCTCACAAGCATAACATGATCAAACCCAGAACTCTTTGAGTGTTTATCACATAGTGATGTGAACTAGATCATTGAGTCTAGTAGACTCTTGGATGTTGGTCACATGGCGATGTGACCTGTGAGTGTTAATCACATGGCGATGTGAACTAGATTATTGACTCTAGTGCAAGTAGGAGACTGTTGGAAATATGCCCTAGAGGCAATAATAAATTAGTTATTATTATATCATATTTCATTGTTCATGATAATCGTTTATTATCCATGCTAGAATTGTATTGATAGGAAACTCAGATACATGTGTGGATAAATAGACAACACCATGTCCCTAGTAAGCCTCTAGTTGACTAGCTCGTTGATCAATAGATGGTTACGGTTTCCTGACCATGGACATTGGATGTTGTTGATAACGGGATCACATCATTAGGAGAATGATGTGATGGACAAGACCCAATCCTAAGCCTAGCACAAGATCGTGTAGTTCGTTTGCTAAAGCTTTTCTAATGTCAAGTATCATTTCCTTAGACCATGAGATTGTGCAACTCCCGGATACCGTAGGAGTGCTTTGGGTGTGCCAAATGTCACAACATAACTGGGTGGCTATAAAGGCACACTACAGGTATCTCCGAAAGTGTCTGTTGGGTTGGCACGAATCGAGACTGGGATTTGTCACTCCGTGTAAACGTAGAGGTATCTCTGGGCCCACTCGGTAGGACATCATCATAATGTGCACAATGTGACCAAGGAGTTGATCACGGGATGATGTGTTACGGAATGAGTAAAGAGACTTGCCGGTAATGAGATTGAACAAGGTATCGGGATATCGATGATCGAATCTCGGGCAAGTACAATACCGCTGGACAAAGGGAATTGTATACGGGATTGATTAAATACTTGACATCGTGGTTCATCCGATGAGATCATCGTGGAGAATGTGGGAGCCAACATGTGTATCTAGATCCCGCTGTTGGTTATTGAACGGAGAGTTGTCTCGGCCATGTCTGCATGACTCCCGAACCCGTAGGGTCTACACACTTAAGGTTCGATGACGCTAGGGTTATAGGGAAAGTATGTACGCGGTTACCGAATGTTGTTCGGAGTCCCGGATGAGATCCCGGACATCATGAGGAGTTCCGGAATGGTCCGGAGGTAAAGATTAATATATAGGAAGTATGGTTTTGGCCACCGGAAGTGTTCCGGGCATCACCGGTAGTGTACCGGGACCACCGGAGGGGTCCGGGGGTCCACCGGGAGGGGCCACCAGCCCCGGAGGCCTACATGGGCCAATAGTGGGAAGGGACCATCCCCTAGGTGGGCTGGGGCGCCTCCCACCAAGGCCCAAGGCGCCTCCTAGAGGGGAGGGGGGCAAACCCTAGGGCAGATGGGCCTTAAGGCCCACCCTAGGTGCGCCTCCTCTCTCTCCCCCCTTGGCCGCAACCCTAGATGGGTTTTGGGGCTGCCGCCATCCCTAGGGAGGGAACCCTAGATGGGGGCGCAGCCCCTCACCTTCCCCTATATATACTTGAGGTATTGGGGGCTGCAACATACGCGAGATCATCTCCCTCTTGGCGCAGCCCTACCTCTCTCCCTCCTCGTCTCTCGTAGTGCTTGGCGAAGCCCTGCTGGAGTTCCGCGCTCCTCCACCACCACCACGCCGTCGTGTTGCTGCTGGATGGAGTCTTCCCCAACCTCTCCTTCTCCCCTTGCTGGATCAAGGCGTAGGAGATGTCACCGGGCTGCACGTGTGTTGAACGCGGAGGCGTCGTGGTTCGGCGCTTAGATCGGAATCAACCGCGATCTGAATCGCTTCGAGTACGACTCCTTCATCCGCGTTCTTGCAACGCTTCCACTTAGCGATCTACAAGGGTATGTAGATGCACTCTCCTTCCCCTTGTTGCTAGATTACTCCATAGATTGATCTTGGTGATGCGTAGAAAATTTTAAATTTTTGCTACGATCCCCAACATATGTGATATACATATTATTGATGTGTACCTTACCAGTACTCGTAGTAGCTCCTGGGTATTTGATACCGGTGCGGTTGCTCATATTTGTAACTCAAAACAGGAGCTGCGGAATAAGCGGAGACTGGCGAAGGTGTTGGGGAACGTAGTAATTTCAAAAAAAAATCCTACGCACACGCAAGATCATGGTGATGCATAGCAACGAGAGGGGAGAGTGTCATCTACGTACCCTTGCAGACCGACAGCGGAAGAGTTAGCACAACGCGGTTGATGTAGTCGTACGTCTTCACGGCCCGACCGATCAAACACCGAAACTACGACACCTCCGAGTTTTAGCACACGTTCAGCTCGATGACGATCCCCGGACTCCGATCCAGCAAAGTGTCGGGGAAGAGTTCCGTCAGCACGACTGCGTGGTGACGATCTTGATGTACTACCATCGCAGGGCTTCTCCTAAGCACCGCTACAATATTATCGAGGTCTATGGTGGAAGGGGGCACCGCACACGGCTAAGAATATGATCACCTGGATCAAGTTGTGTGTCTAGGGGTGCCCCCTGCCCCCGTATATAAAGGATCAAAGGGGGGGTGCGGCCGGCCAGGAGAGGGCGCGCCAGGAGGAGTCCTACTCCCTCCGAGAGTAGGATTCCCCCCCCCTTTCCTAGTTGGAATAGGATTCGGGAGGGGAAAGAGGAGAGAGAGAAGGAAGGGGGGCGCCGGCCCCCTCACCTTATCCTATTCGGACTAGGGGGGGAGGGGCGCGCGGCCCAGCCCTGGCCACCTCTCCTTTCTTCCACTAAAGCCCACTAAGGCCCATATACCTCCCGGGGGGTTCCGGTAACCTCCCGGTACTCCGGTAAAATCCTGATTTCATCCGGAACACTTCCGACATCCAAATATAGGCTTCCAATATATCAATCTTTATGTCTCGACCATTTCGAGACTCCTCGTCATGTCCGTGATCACATCCGGGACTCCGAACAAACTTCGCTACATCAAAATGCATAAACTCATAATATAACTGTCATCGAAACCTTAAGCGTGCGGACCCTACGGGTTCGAGAACAATGTAGACATGACCAAGACACGTCTCCAGTCAATAACCAATAGCGGAACCTGGATGCTCATATTGGCTCCCACATATTCTACGAAGATCTTTATCGGTCAGACCGCATAACAACATACGTTGTTCCCTTTGTCATCGGTATTTTACTTGCTCGAGATTCGATCGTCAGTATCTTAATACCTAGTTCAATCTTGTTACCGGCAAGTCTCTTACTCGTTCCGTAATACATCATCTCACAACTAACTCATTAGTTGCAATGCTTGCAAGGCTTATGTGATGTGCATTACCGAGAGGGCCTAGAGATACCTCTCCGACAATCGGAGTGACAAATCCTAATCTCGAAATACGCCAACCCAACATGTACCTTTGGAGACACCTGTAGAGCTCCTTTATAATCACCCAGTTACATTGTGACGTTTGGTAGCACACAAAGTGTTCCTCCGGCAAACGGGAGTTGCATAATCTCATAGTCATAGGAACATGTATAAGTCATGAAGAAAGCAATAGCAACATACTAAACGATCGGGTGCTAAGCTAATGGAATGGGTCATGTCAATCACATCATTCTCCTAATGATGTGATCCCGTTAATCAAATAACAACTCTTTTGTTTATGGTTAGGAAACATAACCATCTTCGATTAACGAGCTAGTCAAGTAGAGGCATACTAGTGACACTCTGTTTGTCTATGTATTCACACATGTATTATGTTTCCGGTTAATACAATTCTAGCATGAATAATAAACATTTATCATGATATAAGGAAATAAATAATAACTTTATTATTGCCTCTAGGGCATATTTCCTTCAGAAGGACGAGGTGACGATGCGCGTCGGGAATGGTTCCAAGGTCGATGTGATCGCCGTCGGCACGCTACCTCTACATTTACCTACGGGATTAGTTTTAAACCTCAATAATTGTTATTTAGTGCCAGCTTTGAGCATGAACATTGTATCAGGATCTCGTTTAGTACGAGATGGCTACTCATTTAAATCCGAGAATAATGGTTGTTCTATTTATATGAGAGATATGTTTTATGGTCATGCCCCACTGGTTAATGGTTTATTCTTATTTAATCTTGAACGTGATGTTACACATATTCATAGTGTGAATACCAAAAGATGTAAGGTTAATAATGATAGTCCCACATACTTGTGGCACTGCCGCCTTGGTCACATTGGTGTCAAACACATGAAGAAACTCCATGCAAATGGACTTTTGGAGTCTCTTGATTATGAATCATTTGACACGTGCGAACCATGCCTCATGGGCAAAATGACCAAGACTCCATTCTCCGGAACAATGGAGCGAGCAACCAACTTATTGGAAATCATACATACTGATGTGTGCGATCCAATGAGTGTTGAGGCTCGCGGTGGCTATCGTTATGTTCTCACCCTCACTGATGACTTGAGTAGATATGGGTATGTCTACTTAATGAAACACAAGTCTGAGACCTTTGAAAAGTTCAAGGAATTTCAGAGTGAGGTTGAGAATCAACGTGACAGGAAAATCAAGTTCTTGCGATCAGATCGTGGGGGAGAATATTTGAGTCACGAATTTGGCACGCACTTAAGGAAATGTGGAATAGTTTCACAACTCACACCGCCTGGAACACCTCAGTGTAATGGTGTGTCCTAACATCGTAATCGCACTCTATTAGATATGGTGCGATCTATGATGTCTCTTACTGATCTACCGCTGTCATTTTGGGGCTATGCTTTAGAGACTGCCGCATTCACTTTAAAAGGGCTCCGTCGAAATCCGTTGAGATGACACCGTATGAATTATGGTTTGGGAATAAACCTAAGCTATCGTTTCTAAAAGTTTGGTGATGTGATGCTTATGTGAAGAAACTTCAACGTGAAAAGCTCAAACCCAAATCGGAAAAATGCGTCTTCATAGGATACCCTAAAGAAACTATTGGGTATACCGTCCACCTCGGATCCGAAGGCAAGATCTTTGTTGCCAAGAATAGATCCTTTCTAGAGAAAGAGTTTCTCTCGAAAGAAGTAAGTGGGAGGAAAGTAGAACTTTATGAAGTATTGCCTCTTGAACCGGAGAGTGGCGCAGCTCAGGAAAATGTTCCTGAGGTGCCTGCACCGACTAGAGAGGAAGTTAATGATAATGATCATGAAACTTCAGATCAAGTTGCTACTGAACTTCGTAGGTCCACAAGGACACATTCCGCACCAGAGTGGTACTGCAACCATGTCCTGGAAATCATGTTGTTGGACAATGGTGAACCTTCGAACTATGAAGAAGCGATGGTGGGCCCAGATTCCGACAAATGGCTGGAAGCCATGAAATCCGAGATAGGATCCATGTATGAAAACGAAGTATGGGCTTTGACTGACTTGCCCGATGATCGGCGAGCCATAGAAAATAAATGGATCTTTAAGAAGAAGACAGACGCGGATGGTAATGTGACCATCTATAAGGCTCGGCTTGTCGCTAAGGGTTATCGACAAGTTCAAGGGGTTGACTACGATGAGACTTTCTCACCCGTAGCGAAGCTGAGTCCGTCCGAATCATGTTAGCAATTGCCGCATTCTATGATTATGAGATATGGCAAATGGACGTCAAAACGGCATTCCTTAATGGTTTCCTTAATGAAGAATTGTATATAATGCAGCCGGAAGGTTTTGTCGATCCTAAGAATGCTGACAAGGTGTGCAAGCTCCGACGCTCAATCTATGGGCTGGTGCAAGCATCTCGGAGTTGGAACATTCGATTTGATGAGATGATCAAAGTGTTTGGGTTTACGCAGACTTATGGAGAAGCCTGTGTTTACAAGAAAGTGAGTGGAAGCTCTGTAGCATTTCTCATATTATATGTGGATGACATACTATTGATGGGAAATGATATAGAATTCTTGGAAAGCATAAAGGCCTACTTGAACAAGTGTTTTTCAATGAAGGATCTTGGAGAAGCTGCTTATATATTAGGCATCAAGATCTATAGAGATAGATCGAGACGCCTCATTGGTCTTTCACAGAGTACGTACCTTGACAAGATATTGAAGAAGTTCAATATGGATCAGTCAAAGAAGGGGTTCTTGCCTGTGTTGCAAGGTACGAGATTGAGCACGGCTCAATGCCCGACCACGGCAGAAGATAGAGAAAAGATGAATGTCGTCCCCTATGCCTCGACCATAGGGTCTATTATGTATGCCATGCTGTGTACCAGACCTGATGTAAATCTTGTCGTAAGTTTGGTAGGAAGGTACCAAAGTAATCCCGGCATGGAACACTGGACAGCGGTCAAGAATATCCTGAAGTACCTGAAAAGGACTAAGGATATGTTTCTCGTTTATGGAGGTGACGAAGAGCTCGTCGTAAAGGGTTACGTCGATGCTAGCTTCGACACAGATCTAGATGACTCCAAGTCACAAACCGGATACGTGTATATTTTGAATGGTGGGGCAGTCAGCTGGTGCAGTTGCAAGCAAAGCGTCGTGGCGGGATCTACATGTGAAGCGGAGTACATGGCAGCCTCGGAGGCAGCACAAGAAGCAATATGGGTGAAGGAGTTCATTACCGACCTAGGAGTTATTCCCAATGCATCGGGCCCGATGACTCTCTTCTGTGACAACACTCAAGCTATTGCCCTTGCCAAGGAGCCCAGGTTTCACAGGAAGACCAGGCATATCAAGTGTCGCTTCAACTCCATTCGTGAAAATGTTCAAAATGGAGACATAGATATTTGTAAAGTGCATACTGACCTGAATATCATAGATCCGTTGACTAAACCTCTTCCTCGAGCAAAACATGATCAACACCAGAACTCTATGGGTGTTCGATTCATTACAATGTAACTAGATTATTGACTCTAGTGCAAGTGGGAGACTGTTGGAAATATGCCCTAGAGGCAATAATAAAATGGTTATTATTATATTTCCTTGTTCATGATAATTGTCTATTGTTCATGCTATAATTGTGTTATCCGGAAATTGTAATACATGTGTGAATACATAGACCACAACATGTCCCTAGTGAGCCTCTAGTTGACTAGCTCGTTGATCAATAGGTGGTTACGGTTTCCTGACCATGGACATTGGATGTCATTGATAACGGGATCACATCATTAGGAGAATGATGTGATGTACAAGACCCAATCCTAAGCATAGCACAAGATCATGTAGTTCGTCTGCTAGAGCTTTTCTGAATGTCAAGTATCACTTCCTTAGACCATGAGATTATGCAACTCCCGGATACCGTAGGAGTGCTTTGAGTGTACCAAACGTCACAACGTAACTGGGTGGCTATAAAGGTGCACTACAGGTATCTCCGAAAGTGTCTATTGGGTTGGCATGAATCGAGACTGAGATTTGTCACTCCGTATGACGGAGAGGTATCTCTGGGCCCACTCGGTAATGCATCATCATAATGAGCTCAGTGTGACAAAGTAGTTGGTCACAGGATCATGCATTACGGAACGAGTAAAGTGACTTGCCGGTAACGAGATTGAACGAGGTATTGGGATACCGACGATCGAATCCCGGGCAAGTAACGTACCGATTGACAAAGGGAATTGTATACGGGATTGCTTGAATCCTCGAAATCGTGGTTCATCCGATGAGATCATCGTGGAACATGTGGGAGTCAACATGGGTATCCAGATCCCGCTGTTGGTTATTGGCCGGAGAGTTGTCTCGGTCATGTCTGCATGGTTCCCGAACCCGTAGGGTCTACACACTTAAGGTTCGATGACGCTAGGGTTATTAGGAAGACTTGTATGTGATTACCGAATGTTGTTAGGAGTCCCAGATGAGATCCTGGACGTCATGAGGAGTTTCGGAATGGTCCGAAGGTGAAGATTTATATGTAGGAAGTTGTCATACGGTCACCGGAAAGGTTCGGGGGCATATGGTATTGTACCGGGGCCACCGGAGGGGTTCCGGGGGTCCACCGGGAGGGGCCACCTCTCTCGGAGGGCCTAATGGGCTGTAGAGGAAAGGGGAACCAACCCTACATGGGCTGGGCGTATCCCCCCCTTGGGACCATGCGCCTAGGGTTGGGGGGGGGGGGGAAACCCTAAGGGGGGCACCCCCCTTGCTGTTGGAAATATGCCCTAGAGGCAATAATAAATTGGTTATTATTATATTTCCTTGTTCATGATAATCATTTATTATCCATGCTAGAATTGTGTTGATAGGAAACTCAGATACATGTGTGGATACATAGACAACACCATGTCCCTAGTAAGCCTCTAGTTGACTAGCTCGTTGATCAATAGATGGTTACAGTTTCCTGACCATGGACATTGGATGTCATTGATAACGGGATCACATCATTAGAAGAATGATGTGATGGACAAGACCCAATCCTAAGCCTAGCACAAAGATCGTGTAGTTCGTATGCTAAAGCTTTTCTAATGTCAAGTATCATTTCCTTAGACCATGAGATTGTGCAACTCCCGGATACCGTAGGAATACTTTGGGTGTGCCAAACGTCACAACGTAACTGGGTGACTATAAAGGTGCACTACGGGTATCTCCGAAAGTGTCTGTTGGGTTGGCACGAATCGAGACTGGGATTTGTCACTCCGTGTGACGGAGAGGTATCTCTGGGCCCACTCGGTAGGACATCATCATAATGTGCACAATGTGATCAAGGAGTTGATCATGGGATGATGTGTTACGGAACGAGTAAAGAGACTTGCCGGTAACGAGATTGAACAAGGTATCGGGATACCGACGATCGAATCTCGGGCAAGTATTGTACCGATAGACAAAGGGAATTGTATACGGGATTGATTAAGTCCTTGACATCGTGGTTCATCCGATGAGATCATCGTGGAGCATGTGGGAGCCAACATGGGTATCCAGATCCCGCTGTTGGTTATTGACCGAAGAACGTCTCGGTCATGTCTGCATGGTTCCCGAACCCATAGGGTCTACACACTTAAGGTTCGATGACGCTAGGGTTATAGAGATATTAGTATGCGGTAACCCGAAAGTTGTTCGGAGTCCCAGATGAGATCCTGGACGTCACGAGGAGTTCCGGAATGGTCCGGAGGTAAAGATTTATATATGGGAAGTCTTGTTTTGGTCGCCGAAAAAGTTTCGCGCATTATCGGTATTGTACCGGGAGTGCCGAAAGGGGTCCGGGGGTCCACCAAGGGGGTCCACCTGCCCTGGGGGCCACATGGGCTGTAGGGGTGTGCGCCTTGGCCTATATGGGCCAAGGACACCAGCCCCAAGAGGCCCATGCGCCAAGAGATAAGGGAAAGGAAGAGTCCTAAAGGGGGAAGGCACCTCCTAGGTGCCTTTGGGAGGATGGACTCCTCCCTGGCCGCACCCTTCCTTGGAGGAAGGGCCAAGGCTGCCCCCCCTCTCCCTTGGCCCTATATATAGTGGGGGGAAGGGAGGGCAGCCACACCTAAGCCCTGGCGCCTCCCTCTCCCTCCCATGACACATCTCCCTCCTCCCGCAGCGCTTGGCGAAGCCCTGTTGGAATCCCGCTACTTCCACCACCACGCCGTCGTGCTGCTGGATCTCCATCAACCTCTCCTCCCCCCTTGCTGGATCAAGAAGGAGGAGACGTCGCTGCTCCGTACGTGTGTTGAACGCGGAGGTGCCGTCCGTTCAGCGCTAGGATCATTGGTGATTTGGATCACGATGAGTACGACTCCATCAACCCCGTTCTCTTGAACGCTTCCGCGCGCAATCTACAAGGGTATGTAGATCCACTCCTCCCTCGTTGCTAGATGACTCCATAGATTGATCTTGGTGACACGTAGGAAAATTTTGAATTATTGCTACGTTCCCCAATAGTGGCATCATGAGCTAGGTCTATTGCGTAGATTCTATGCACGAGTAGAACACAAAGTAGTTGTGGGCGTTGATTTTGTTCAATATGCTTACAGTTACTAGTAGAATCTTGTTTCGACGGTATTGTGGGATGAAGCGGCCCGGACCAACCTTACACGTACGCTTACGTGAGACCGGTTCCACCGACTGACATGCACTAGTTGCATAAGGTGGCTGGCGGGTGTCTGTCTCTCCCACTTTAGTCGGAACGGATTCGATGAAAAGGGTCCTTATGAAGGGTAAATAGCAATTGGCATATCACATTGTGGTTTTTGCGTAGGTAAGAAACGTTCTTGCTAGAAACCCATAGCAGCCACGTAAAACATGCAAACAACAATTAGAGGACGTCTAACTTGTTTTTGCAGGGTATGCTATGTGATGTGATATGGCCAAAAGGATGTGATGAATGATATATGTGATGTATGAGATTGATCATATTCTTGTAATAGGAATCACGACTTGCATGTCGATGAGTATGACAACCGGCAGGAGCCATAGGAGTTGTCTTTATTTAATTATGACCTGCGTGTCAACATAAACGTCATGTAATTACTTTACTTTATTGCTAACCATTAGCTGTAGTAGTAGAAGTAATAGTTGGCGAGACAACTTCATGAAGACACGATGATGGAGATCATGATGATGGAGATCATGGTGTCATGCCGGTGACGATAATGATCATGGAGCCCCGAAGATGGAGATCAAAAGGAGCAATATGATATTGGCCATATCATGTCACTATTTGATTGCATGTGATGTTTATCATGTTTTTGCATCTTGTTTACTTAGAACGACGGTAGGAAATACGATGCTCCCTCATAATAATTTCAAGAAAGTGTTCCCCCTAACTATGCACCGTTGCGAAAGTTCGTCGTTTCGAAGCACCACGTGATGATCGGGTGTGATAGATTCTTACGTTCGAATACAACGGGTGTTGACGAGCCTAGCATGTACAGACATGGCCTCGGAACACATGCGAAACACTTAGGTTAACTTGACGAGCCTAGCATGTACAGACATGGCCTCGGAACACAAGAGACCGAAAGGTCGAGCATGAGTCGTATAGAAGATACGATCAACATGAAGATGTTCACCGATGTTGACTAGTCCGTCTCACGTGATGATCGGACACGGCCTAGTTGACTCGGATCATGTAATCACTTAGATGACTAGAGGGATGTCTATCTGAGTGGGAGTTCATAAGATGAACTTAATTATCCTGAACATAGTCAAAAGGTATTCGCAAATTATGTCGTAGCTCGCGCTTCAGTTCTACTGTTTAGATATGTTCCTAGAGAAAATTTAGTTGAAAGATGATAGTAGCAATTATGCGGACTAAGTCCGTAAACTGAGGATTGTCCTCATTGCTTCATAGAAGGCCTATGTCCTTAATGCACCGCTCAGTGTGCTGAACCTCGAACGTCGTCTGTGGATGTTGCGAACATCTGGCATACACATTTGATAACTACGTGATAGTTCAGTTAAACGGTTTAGAGTTGAGGCACCGAAGACGTTTTGAAACGTCGCAAAACATATGAGATGTTTCGAGGGCTGAAATTGGGATTTCAGGCTCGTGCCCACGTCAAGAGGTATAAGACCTCCGACGATTTTCTTAGCCTGCAAACTAAGGGAGAAAAGCTCAATTGTTGAGCTTGTGCTCAGATTGTCCGAGTACAACAATCATTTGAATCGAGTGGGAGTTGATCTTCCAGATGAGATAGTGATGTTTCTCCGAGGTCATTACCACCAAGCTGCTAGAGCTTCGTGATGAACTATAATATATCAGGGACATACATGATGATCCTTGAGATATTCGCGATGTTTGACACCACAAAAGTAGAAATCAAGAAGGAGCATCAATTGTTGATGGTTGGTGAAACCACTAGTTTCAAGAAGGGCAAGGGCAAGAAGGGATACTTCATGAAACGGCAAATCAGCTGCTGCTCTAGTGAAGAAACCCAAGGTTGAACCCAAACCCGAGACTAAGTGCTTCTGTAATAAAGAGGAACAGCCACTGGAGCAGAATTACCCTAGATACTTGGTAGATGAGAAGGCTGGCAAGGTCGATAGAAGTATATTGGATATACATTGTGTTAATGTGTACTTTACTAGTACTCCTAGTAGCACCATGGTATTAGATACCGGTTCGGTTGCTAAGTGTTAGTAAACTCGAAATAAAAGACTGCGGAGTAAACGGAGACTAGCTAAAGGTGAGCTGGCAATATGTGTTGGAAGTTTTTTCCAAGCTTGATGTGATCAAGCATCGCACGCTCCCTCTTCCATCGAGGTTGGTGTTTGCGTTGAGCATAGACATGATTGGATTATGTCTATCGCAATACGGTTATTCATTTAATTAGAATAATGGTTACTCTGTTTATTTGAATAATACCTTCAATGGTCTTGCACCTAAAATGAATGGTTTATTGAATCTCGATCGTAGTGATACACATGTTCATGCAAAAAGATATAAGATAGTAATGATAGTACCACCTACTTGTGGCACTGCCACGTAGGTCATATCGGTATAAAACGCATGAAGAAGCTCCATGTTGATGGATCTTTGGACTCACTCATTTTTGAAAGGATTGAGACATGCGAACCATGTTTGTTAGTAGATATGCATGAAGAAACTCTATACAGATGGATCGTTTGGATTCACTTGATTTTGAATCACTTGAGACATGCAAATCATACCACATGGGCAAGATGACTGAAAGCCTCGGTTTCAGTAAAATAGAACTAGAAAGCAACCAGTTTGAAGTAATACATTTTGATGTGTGCAGTCCAATGAGTGCTGAGGCATGTAGTGGATATCGTTATGTTCTTACTTCACAGATGATTTGAGTAGATGTTGAGTATATTTACTTGATGAATCACGAGTCTGAATTATTGAAAGGTTCAAGTAATTTCAGGGTGAAGTTGAAAGATCGTCGTGACAAGAGGATAAAAGATCTATGATATGATCATAGAGATGAATATCTGAATTACGAGTTTGGCACAGAATTAAGACATTGTGGAAATTGTTTCACAACTAATACAGCCTGGAACACCATAGTGTGATGGTGTGTCCGAACATCATAACTGCACCCTATTGGATATGATGCATACCATGATGTCTCTTATCGAATTACCACGATAGTTTATGGGTTAGGCATTAGAGACAACCACATTCACTTTAAAAGGGGCACCACGTAATTCCGATGAGATGACACCGTATGAACTATGGTTTAGGGAAACCTAAGCTGTCATTTCTTAAAAGTTTGGGGCTGCAACGCTTATGTGAAAAAGTTTCAGGATGATAAGCTCGAACCCAAAGCGGATAAATGCATCTTCATAGGACACCCAAAACAGTTTGGTATACCTCCTGTCTCAGATCCGAAAGCAATAAGGGATTGTTTCAGGAATCGGGTCCTTTCTCGAGGAAAAGTTTCTCTCGAAAGAATTGAGTGGGAGGATGGTGGAGACTTGATGAAGTTATTGAACCGTCTCTTCAACTAGTGTGTGGCAGGGCACAGGAAGTTGTTCCTGTGGCACCTACACCAATTGAAGTGGAAGCTTATGATAGTGATCATGAAACTTCAGATCAAGTCACTACCAAACCTCGTGGGATGACAAGGATGCGTACTACTTCAGAGTGGTACGTAATCCTGTCTTGGAAGTCATGTTGCTAGACAACAATGAACCTACGAGCTATGGAGAAGCGATGGTGGGCCCGGATTCCGATAAATGGCTCGAGGCCATAAAATCCGGGAGAGGATCCATGTATGAAAACAAAGTGTAGACTTTGGCAGAACAGCTCGATGGTCGTAAGGTTGTTGAGTGCAGATGGATTTTAAAAGGAAGACGGACAATGATGGTAAATGTCACCATTAAGAAAGCTCGACTTGTCGTTAAGAAGTTTCCCGAAAAGTTCAAGGAGTTGACTACGGTGAGACTTTCTCACTCGTAGCAATGCTAAGAGTCTGTTGGAATTATATTAGCGATTACTGCATTATTTATGAAATCTTGCAGATAGGATGTCAAAAACATTGTTTCCTCGACGATTTTCTTGAGGAAAGGTTGTATGTGATACAACTGGAAAGTTTTGTCAATCCTGAAAGATGCTAATAAGTATGCAAAGCTCCAGCAATCCTTCTAAGGACTGGAGTAAGCATATCGGAGTTGGAATGTATGCTTTGATGAGATGATCAAAGATTTTGGGTGTATACAAAGTTTATGAGAAACTTGTATTTCCAAAGAAGTGAGTGGGAGCACTATAGAATTTCTGATGAATATATGTTGTTGACATATTTTTGATCAGAAATGACGTAGAATTTCTGGAAAGCATATAGGGTTATTTGGAAAGTGTTTTTCAATGAAAGCCTAGATTAAGCTACTTGAACATTGAGCATCAAGATCTATAAGGATAGATCAAAACGCTTAATGGTACTTTCAAATGAGCACATACCTTGACATGACTTGAAGGTGTTCAAGATGGATCAGTCAAAGAAGGAGTTCTTGCCTGAGTTGTAAGGTATGAAGTTAAGACTTAAAGCTTGACCACGGCAGAATAGAGAGAAAGGACATAGGTCGTCCACTATGCTTAAGACATAGGCTCTACAGTATGCTATGCTGTGTACCGCACCTAAAATGTGCCTTGCCATGAGTCAGTCAAGGGGTACAAGAGTGATCTAAGAATGGATCACAGGACAGCGGTCAAAGTTATCCTTAGTAACTAGTGGACTAAGGAATTTTCTCGATTATGGAGGTGGTAAAAGAGTTCGTCGTAAAGGGTTACGCCGATGCAAACTTTGACACTAATCCAGATTATTCTGAGTAGTAAACTGGATTCGTATAGTAGAACAGTTATTTGGAATAGCTCCAAATGTAGCGTAGTAGTTGCATCTACAAGATGACATAAGAAATTTGCGAAGTACATACGGATCTGAAAGATTCAGACCCGTTGACTATAACATCTCTCACAAGCATAACATGATCAAACCCAGAACTCATCGAGTGTTAATCACATGGTAATGTGAACTAGATTATTGACTCTAGTAAACTCTCTGGGTGTTAGTCACATGGGGATGTGACCTTGAGTGTTAGTCACATAGCGATGTGAGCTGGATTATTGACTCTAGTGCAAGTGGGAGACTGTTGGAAATATGCCCTAGAGGCAATAATAAATTGGTTATTATTATATTTCCTTGTTCATGATAATCGTTTATTATCCATGCTAGAATTGTGTTGATAGGAAACTCAGATACATGTGTGGATACATAGACAACACCATGTCCCTAGTAAGCCTCTAGTTGACTAGCTCGTTGATCAATAGATGGTTACGGTTTCCTGACCATGGACATTGGATGTCATTGATAACGGGATCACATCATTAGAAGAATGATGTGATGGACAAGACCCAATCCTAAGCCTAGCACAAAGATCGTGTAGTTCGTATGCTAAAGCTTTTCTAATGTCAAGTATCATTTCCTTAGACCATGAGATTGTGCAACTCCCGGATACCGTAGGAATACTTTGGGTGTGCCAAACGTCACAACGTAACTGGGTGACTATAAAGGTGCACTACGGGTATCTCCGAAAGTGTCTGTTGGGTTGGCACGAATCGAGACTGGGATTTGTCACTCCGTGTGACGGAGAGGTATCTCTGGGCCCACTCGGTAGGACATCATCATAATGTGCACAATGTGATCAAGGAGTTGATCATGGGATGATGTGTTACGGAACGAGTAAAGAGACTTGCCGGTAACGAGATTGAACAAGGTATCGGGATACCGACGATCGAATCTCGGGCAAGTATTGTACCGATAGACAAAGGGAATTGTATACGGGATTGATTAAGTCCTTGACATCGTGGTTCATCCGATGAGATCATCGTGGAGCATGTGGGAGCCAACATGGGTATCCAGATCCCGCTGTTGGTTATTGACCGAAGAACGTCTCGGTCATGTCTGCATGGTTCCCGAACCCATAGGGTCTACACACTTAAGGTTCGATGACGCTAGGGTTATAGAGATATTAGTATGCGGTAACCCGAAAGTTGTTCGGAGTCCCAGATGAGATCCTGGACGTCACGAGGAGTTCCGGAATGGTCCGGAGGTAAAGATTTATATATGGGAAGTCTTGTTTTGGTCGCCGGAAAAGTTTCGCGCATTATCGGTATTGTACCGGGAGTGCCGAAAGGGGTCCGGGGGTCCACCAAGGGGGTCCACCTGCCCCGGGGGCCACATGGGCTGTAGGGGTGTGCGCCTTGGCCTATATGGGCCAAGGACACCAGCCCCAAGAGGCCCATGCACCAAGAGATAAGGGAAAGGAAGAGTCCTAAAGGGGGAAGGCACCTCCTAGGTGCCTTGGGGAGGATGGACTCCTCCCTGGCCGCACCCTTCCTTGGAGGAAGGGCCAAGGCTGCGCCCCCCCCCCTCTCCCTTGGCCCTATATATAGTGGGGGGAAGGGAGGGCAGCCACACCTAAGCCCTGGCGCCTCCCTCTCCCTCCCATGACACATCTCCCTCCTCCCGCAGCGCTTGGCGAAGCCCTGTTGGAATCCCGCTACTTCCACCACCACGCCGTCGTGCTGCTGGATCTTCATCAACCTCTCCTCCCCCCTTGCTGGATCAAGAAGGAGGAGACGTCGTTGCTCCGTACGTGTGTTGAACGCGGAGGTGCCGTCCGTTCGGCGCTAGGATTATCGGTGATTTGGATCACGACGAGTACGACTCCATCAACCCCGTTCTCTTGAACGCTTCCGCGCGCGATCTACAAGGGTATGTAGATCCACTCCTCCCTCGTTGCTAGATGACTCCATAGATTGATCTTGGTGACACGTAGGAAAATTTTGAATTATTGCTACGTTCCCCAACACTTGCTTGGGGGGCAAGCCCCCTCCCCTTGGCCGCTGCCCCCCTCTAGATCTCATCTAGAGGGGGCCGGCTCCCTTCCTCCTTCCCCTATATATAGAGGGGTAAGGGGAGGGCTGCACACACACCATCCAAGGCGCAGCCCCTCCCCTCCCCAACACCTCTCCTCCTCTGTAAGAGCTTGGCGAAGCCCTGCCGGAGTACTGCTGCTTCACCACCACCACGCCGTCGTGCTGCTGTTGGAGCCGTCTTCCTCAACCTCTCCCTCCTCCTTGCTGGATCAAGGCGCGGGAGACGTCCTCGCTCCTACGTGTGTTGAACGAGGAGGTGCCGTCCGTTCGACGCTAGGATCTTCAGTGATTTGGATCACGACGAGTACGACTCCATCATCCCCGTTCTCTTGAACGCTTCCGCTCGCGATCTACAAGGGTATGTAGATGCACTCCTCTCCCTCTCGTTGCTAGATGACTCCATAGATTGATCTTGGTGATGCATAGAAAATTTTAAATTTCTGCTACGATCCCCAACACTTGCTTGGGGTCGACCCAAGCTTTGTCGGTGGGCGTCCTCTGACGGCGACGAGACAAGTATGGGCAGGGAGAGAGAAAAGTGACGACACAAGGGTCCCCCCTCCCCGCGTTGCCTTGGTTGCCAACGCACGGGTGGCGTGTTTTTGTGTGTGCAAATTTGATGTGCAAAAGGCAGTTTATGTATAAACTCTCTCCGTCACTTTTTTTTGCAGCGTCAAATTGTCAGGGCCAAGAAAAAATGTTGGATTGATCTGCAGCATGAGGCAACTATCATACTTCAACATTTAGATGCGCATCGCCGTTCTTTTTTCGTGGGGTGGATTTGTATAATTTTTGTGACATAGTGCAACAACTTTGACATGTTGCATGAACATTTTTTTTCAAATGGGACATTAATTTTGTGACATTCCTACCTTACTGTCTTATGCCATAAGATGTTGAATACAATTTTGTTGATAAAGACGTGAAGTTGGGAGAAAACATGTCTTGTTTTTTAGGAAATAAAAAACTCTGAAAAAAATAAAGAGGTACAAAAAAAAGTCCCACGCTCATGGAAGACCCCGCGATGGGAAGTCTACATAGTTTTTGGCCCAAAAAGAGAAGATTTTTCCTTTTGCGGATGGCCCAAAAAGAGAAGATGGTATACTCTGCATTGCTTCTAGCACTGTTCTTTTCTGGGTGTGGATTACGTATAATTTTTTATTTGCAACATGGGACAACTATCATACGTCAAACTTTAGACGCGTAGCACCGTTCTTTTTCGTGGGGTGGATTAGTATATTTCTTGTGACCTAGTGCAACAACTTTGACAAGTTGCATAAACATTTTTTTCTTTCAATTGGAACATTATTTTTGTGACAAGTGACATTCCTACCTTGCTGTCTTATGCCATAAGATGTTAAATACAATTTTTAAATTATTCTACTGATAAAGACGTGAAGTTAGGAGAAAACAAATCATGTTTTTCAGGACATAAAAAGCTCTGGAAAAATAAAGAGGTACAAAAAGAAAGTTGCGCACTCATGGAAGACGCCGCGATGGGAAGTCTACATAGTTTTTGGCCCAAAAAGAGAAGATTTTTTCTTTTTGCGGGCGGCCCAAAAAGAGAAGATGGTATACTCTGCATTTCTTCTAGCATTGTTCTTTTTTTGGGTGTGGATTACGTACAATTTTTGTGACAACTTTGACAAGTTGCATGAACATTATCCCCAAATGGAACATTGATTTTGAGATATTCCTACCTTATTGTGTTATGCCATATAAGATGTTAAATAATACTCTCTCCGTTTATTTTTATAAGGCTTCGTAGACGTTTCAGACAATGTGCAAAACAACTCAATTTCATTTATCTGAGACGACTTATAAAAGTGAACGGAGGGAGTGATTTAAAATTATCTTGATTGAGAAAAATCGGAACAAAATAACCCCGTGTTTTAGGAAATTAAAAAAACTCTGTAAAAATAGCAAGAAGATGGTTTACTCTGCAAAATAACATTTCTAACCGAATACAGAGAGAGAGAAAAAAAATGCGTGGTCGGCAGGATTCGAACCTGCGCGGGCAAAGCACACATGATTTCTAGCATTGTTCTTTTTTTGGGTGTGGATTACGTACAATTTTTGTGACAACTTTGACAAGTTGCATGAACATTATCCCCAAATGGAACATTGATTTTGAGATATTCCTACCTTATTGTGTTATGCCATATAAGATGTTAAATAATACTCTCTCCGTTTATTTTTATAAGGCTTCGTAGACGTTTCAGACAATGTGCAAAACAACTCAATTTCATTTATCTGAGACGACTTATAAAAGTGAACGGAGGGAGTGATTTAAAATTATCTTGATTGAGAAAAATCGGAACAAAATAACCCCGTGTTTTAGGAAATTAAAAAAACTCTGTAAAAATAACAAGAAGATGGTTTACTCTGCAAAATAACATTTCTAACCGAATACAGAGAGAGAGAGAAAAATGCGTGGTCGGCAGGATTCGAACCTGCGCGGGCAAAGCACACATGATTTCTAGCATTGTTCTTTTTTTGGGTGTGGATTACGTACAATTTTTGTGACAACTTTGACAAGTTGCATGAACATTATCCCCAAATGGAACATTGATTTTGAGATATTCCTACCTTATTGTGTTATGCCATATAAGATGTTAAATAATACTCTCTCTCTTTATTTTTATAAGGCTTCGTAGACGTTTCAGACAATGTGCAAAACAACTCAATTTCATTTATCTGAGACGATTTATAAAAGTGAACGGAGGGAGTGATTTAAAATTATCTTGATTGAGAAAAATCGGAACAAAATAACCCCGTGTTTTAGGAAATTAAAAAAACTCTGTAAAAATAATAAGAAGATGGTTTACTCTGCAAAATAACATTTCTAACCGAATACAGAGAGAGAGAAAAAAATGATTTCTAGCATTGTTCTTTTTTTGGGTGTGGATTACGTACAATTTTTGTGACAACTTTGACAAGTTGCATGAACATTATCCCCAAATGGAACATTGATTTTGAGATATTCCTACCTTATTGTGTTATGCCATATAAGATGTTAAATAATACTCTCTCTCTTTATTTTTATAAGGCTTCGTAGACGTTTCAGACAATGTGCAAAACAACTCAATTTCATTTATCTGAGACGATTTATAAAAGTGAACGGAGGGAGTGATTTAAAATTATCTTGATTGAGAAAAATCGGAACAAAATAACCCCGTGTTTTAGGAAATTAAAAAAACTCTGTAAAAATAATAAGAAGATGGTTTACTCTGCAAAATAACATTTCTAACCGAATACAGAGAGAGAGAAAAAAATGCGTGGTCGGCAGGATTCGAACCTGCGCGGGCAAAGCCCACATGATTTCTAGTCATGCCCGATAACCACTCCGGCACGACCACTTCGATGTTATTTTGTGAACTTAAGCCATCCCTATCGTTTTTAGTTGATTATCCTAATATACGAATTCTTAATCTTCTTTCTGGTTGTTGTAACCAAAAGTCGTAACCGTGGAACCGCTCTGTATTATTTGTTGCGTCTTGCGTGCCACTTATATGGTTCCAGCGATAGCTTCCACGCTTCTGCATGACACCTACATCTTGCGTTTCCTAGTACTCCTACTCCAGTTGCATGCACACGCAGGAAGCTAGCCTGAAGCTTCGTCGAGCGATCGATTCCGACGCCCTGCCCGCGAAATCGCCGGCTTTAATCACGCCGCATGCTGCACCCTACCACGCTAACACGACAGACTAGTAGATCTGACCTCCCGACCCGTCGATCGATCAATCAACACTCCGTGGCTCGGAGACTCGCCAGCGTCCAATCTCCTAGTCACCGGGCCGGATCCGTCGAGATCCGCCAACAGCCATGACGAGAGGGACGCACACATGCGCTCGTCAAATCGGAGGGAAACCCGGGGGTGATGGATCAGAGTCCTGCCGGTGTCCGCGCGGCTCGCCGTCGGCGACGGCCTCGTCTGCTTTGTCGGGGGCCGTCTTGCCATACTGGTATGGTACCGCCGCGCGCCTGCGGACTGGTCTGTGAACTCATGCATGGAGAAGGGATGGCGGCAAGTCGGCAGAGCCGCGGAATGGGTCGCCCCCACGGCGCCGCGACGGTTTTCTTTGTCCTGTCGCCTCTGGCGGGGCTCGGCGGGGGGCCCGGCCCGGAACGGCGTCTTACGCCGGTGGCGGCCATGCTGCTAATCAGACGGGGCGTCAAGTACCTCGAAGTAAAATATACTGCATCGGCGATCAATGATTGGAGGAATGGAACTGTTGCCGGGGGGTCCTGCCCGATCTTGATGCGACCTGACGCATGAGATTGAGAGGTGCCCATGTTGGATTTAGCAGTACTACTATCTTTCAAGACTAGTAGGACTAGATTATCTTGTAGTACTAGTATACTGTAATATGCTTACTGATAATCCCACGCGACAGCCAACGTCTCTGCACTTGCACTTACATTAACAGTGGATATCAGCAGTGGCATGGGAGCACGGCACAGGAGGATGTCACAACAGGAGATGCTATTGCTGTGCCGCGCCATCAGGCCACTGTGGGTGCCCCCGTTGAACCGATGGTCTGATGCTCTCTAAGCCACCGTGATGTGAGCGACGCCCTGGAGGCCTGAGCACGACCGCGCACGGAAGATCGGCGACGACGAGGGCGTCCGGCCAACGCAAACCCTGCACATCCCCAGTTGTGAGAAGATTCGATCGTTGGTTCGAGCCATTATATCCTGTTCTTTCCAACGACCTCCTCCGTCGCGTACGACGACGCAGGCCGACCACCCGCGGATTTTGTATAGGGAATGTTGTTTTCCCCGGGCCGGGCCGGGCAGTTGCCACAGTCCGGCAACAGGCGCGCCACGACGTGTCCCGCGTCCACACCGTACCAACGCCACTCCCCGCTGCTCTGCCGCCCGCCCACGCTTCGCTGCTTTTCTCCACACGCCACGCCCGCCGGCGGACGCGTCCTGCCCATCCTCTGCCCTCTATCTCTCTTGCTCTCTCTCTCTCTCTCTCTCTCTCTCTCTCTCTCTCTGCCCGCGCGCGCTCTCTTTCGGACTCTAGCTCGTGCGCGATGGCATCGGCAGTAGGGGGCGGCATTGACGGAGCAGCAGCGGGGACGACCAAGAAGAAGAAGAGAATCTCCGACTGCCTCGTCGACAGCGACGGCGGAGACGAGGTGGCGGGGGAGGACGCCATGCCGCCCTCGCCGCCTTCCCCCGGCACGCCGCGGCTGCGCATCCCGGTGTTCACCTGCGCGCGGCTCCGGTTCGTCAGGCTCGGCAGGAAAGGCGGCGGCGGGCGGAAGGATCAGGTCGCCGCCGAGAAGAGCGAGGCCGCGTCCACGGACTCCTCAGGTGCGTCTGCGTGCGCTCGTTGGTGCTCTCAGTCTACATGTCTAGTTACAGCTAGCCTCTGTTCGCTGAATCTCTGAGAATCACTTTGGCGTGCCATTGCATCGTCGCGCGCGTACGTGCAGCAGCAGGATGGAAAGCGCCGAGCAGCGGCGCGTCGCCGACGGAAACTGCCGGCATGGGGCTGAGCCTGCTGTTCCTCCTCGCCAAGACATGCGTAGAGCTAAACAAGATGGCCGAGGTGCGCGCGGAGATGGAGGCGCTCCTGCGGGAGATGAGGGACCAGCTGGTGGTCAGGACGACGAAGGTCGGCACGACGACTGCTTCGCCGTGCCAGTGCCACGCTTCGTCCCGTACGCGCACGGACGGCCAAGACGCCGGCGCCACTTCTTCGTCTTCTCCCGAACCGGCGCGTCCTCGCCATTTCCGTCGTGATAAGCGCGCTGGACGGAAGCGGAGAGACGGGCCGTTCTACGCGCTGACAGGAAACCCGCTGTTCGACCTCGAGCGAGAACCGTGTGGCCGCGCTGCCGCCTCCTCTTCTGCCATGGAGACCGCGAGCGAGACGTCGTCTGAAGTGGAGGACCCATCGGGCTTCATGGCTGGGGAGCAGTTTCAGCTCAACTGCCGCACCGAGCAAGGAACACCCGAGGTTTGAATGATTGATTCCTCTCGCGAATACACTGTGCTCTGCACTTTTGCTCATGATGTTGCGTAGCAGTTAACTCAAGGCAAATAATTGCGTGTTGTGTTTCTTTGTGTTCGTCTGAATGCAGTCGTCGTCGGACGGGCAGTCGTTCATCGAGCTGGAGGGGGGGTTCGGAGCCGGAGCCGGTAGAGGCGGCTACAGTGCAAGGCGGTGGCGAGATTCAGAGGACGGACAGGGGGAGGAGGAGGAGGAGGAGGGGCGCGGCGACGAGGGGGTGTCGGCGGTGGAGCTGGAGAGGCGGCTGCAGGAGCTCCTGCACCGGAGGAGCCGGGAGCGGATCGAGGAGCTGGAGGCGTCGCTGCGGCGCGCGGAGCGGAAGGTGATGGAGACGGAGATGGAGGCGCGGCTGTGGAAGGACACCGCCAAGCTGGCGCTGCAGCCGGGCACGCGCGGCGGTACGGGGCAGTGATCAATATCGACCGTACGTAGTACTTTACTTACTACGTACCTCGTGCGACAGTGAGTAGTGAATCTCTGGTGCATTTCCGAATCTAGGCGAGAGCCCGAACGTGCTATGTACATGCTGCGCACGTGCACGGGTGAACGGGAAAAGCTTTAGGTCCAGTTGACGCCTGGCTGGCTGATGATGTATATACTTGGTGCTGGCGGGTATACTGCAGAAATACCTTTTAAAGAACTTTTTGTTTGGTTCAGCTAAGCGCTGATCAACAATTACTTTGTTAATACGTTAGCTCCTGTGACATAAAATGTGTATCACTACAGAAACGTTTGGTTTGCAATTGCAAGTCTTGTTATCATGCCTAAGAGCAACTCCAACGCGCCGACCCAAACGGACGGCACTTTCGTCCACCTATTTGTCCGTTTGGGTCGGTCGCCCGCTCGGCGTCCGCGTTTTTTAAGATTTGGGTCGGCAGTGCGTCCGACGGCCGCGATCTATTTCGTGCCCGCACGCAAATTTTGAAAAAGGCCCGCAGCCATAGATCATGCCAGCGGCCATGTCGTCGCCCGAAGTTCATGTCGGCACCATGCCAGTGCCGGCATACAATGCCAGCTTCGAACACCACACAGTTTAGCTGGCGCACTTGCCAGCGGCCGACACACATGCCAGCACACAAAAAGGGGTGGGAGTTCGACCACGTCATTGTGGCCGTGGTCATGCCAGCACACTTGCCGACATACAGAAAAGGATGGCACTCGCCGCCATAGGTCACCCGTCGTCGAGCTTGAGCATGTCGGCCCGCATCTTCTCGAACCACAACCTCTTCCTTGGCGACACGGTGTTGAGATCCACCTTCATGATCTCCACCCTCGTCATCATGCTAGCGAGAGCCACTTCTTTCACCTTGGTCTTGGCATTGGCGGCCTCGATCTCTAGCATCTTGACTTGCTTCTCCGCCTCCATCTCAAGCATCCTTGTTTGCTTCTCCGCCTCCATTTCAAGCCTCCTCCTTTGGATCTCCATGAAGGCGTTCATTTGTTCTTCCTTGTCTTGCCGGCGCTTCTCCTCCCTTGAGTCCTTCTAGGTCATCATGTCCTCCACGGTTGCGATCAAGGCATTCGATGTTGCATCCCACTTGTCCTCCTTCTTGGAGTTGGTCTTCCCCCGCGGTCGTGGCTTCTCGCCGTCCCCAACGTCCTCCACGGCCTTCTTCCGCCCACGCGACATAAGGGCGGCATATTGCGCCTTGAACTTCTCCTCGTCTTTGATGACTCTCCAACAATGCGAGAGGTTGAAGGACTTGCCATCGTGTTGGAACTTAAATGCCTCCAAAGCTTGGAATGCCTACAAATGAATTGCACGCAAGCATATTGGCAAATGGATATGGAAATGGACATGCAAGCATAAACGGAATGACACAAAGAGGGGTGCTTGCTAGCATACCATGTCTTCCACGCCGATGCCGCTCGCGGGGCGTGCCTTGATGCTCTCAAGAGTGGCACAAAACTTGTTGCACTCTTGTTATACCACCTTCCAACGCTTCAAAATGGACACCCACCCACACGTGATTTGCATGTGATACGACGGAAACTTCTTGCGCTCATGGAACTCACGATGGACACGAGTCCAAAAGGTTGGTGCCTTTTGTTCAGCGTTGGTCTTGGGGTCTTGCCCAATGTCCCTCCAACACTCACAAAGGAGTTTGTCCTCGGCCGCCGTGTATGCCTTGGTCCGCCTTCTCATGATCCGATGACTACCTGATACCTCCTGAAACTCTTCCGGTGTCCAAATATCATCGTCCTATATATCAATCTTTACCTCCGGACCATTCCGGAGCTCCTCGTCATGTTCGTGGTCTCATACGGGACTCCGAACAACATTTGGTCACCAAATCACATAACTCATATAACATTATATCATCAACGAACGTTAAGCATGCGGACCCTACGGGTTTGAGAACTATGTAGACATGACCGAGACACCTCTCCGGTCAATAACCAATAGCGGAATCTAGATGCCATATTGGTTCCTACATATTCTACGAAGATCTTTACCGATCGAACCTTATGAATGAAGGAAATATGCCCTAGAGGCAATAATAAAGTTGTTATTTATATTTCCTTATATCATGATAAATGTTTATTATTCATGCTAGAATTGTATTAATCGGAAACTTAGTACATGTGTGAATACATAGACAAACAAAGTGTCCGTAGTATGCCTCTACTTGACTAGCTTGTTAATCAAAGATGGTTAAGTTTCCTAACCATAGTCATGTGTTGTCATTTGATAAACGGGATCACATCATTAGAGAATGATGTGATGGACAAGACCCATCCATTAACTTAGCATAATGATCGTATAGTTTTATTGCTATTGCTTTCTTCATGACTTATACATATTCCTATGACTATGAGATTATGCAACTCCCGAATACTGGAGAAACACTCTGTGTGCTATCAAAGGTCACAACATAACTGGGTGATTATAAAGATGCTCTACAGGTGTCTCCGATGGTGTTTGTTGAGTTGGCATAGATCAAGATGAGGATTTGTCACTCCGTGTATCGGAGAGGTATCTCTAGGCCCTCCCGGCAATGCTCATCACTATAAGCCTTGCAAGCAATGTTGATAATGAGTTAGTTGCGGGATGATGCATTATGGAACGAGTAAAGAGACTTGCCAGTAACGAGATTGAACTAGGTATGATGATATCGATGATCGAATCTCAGGCAAGTAACATACTGATGACAAAGGGAATGACGTATGTTGTTATGCGGTTTGACCGATAAAGATCTTTGTAGAATATGTAGGAGCCAATATGAGCATCCAGGTTCCGCGATTGGTTATTGACCGAAGATGTGTTTCGGTCATGTCTACATAGTTCTCGAACCCGTAGGGTCCGCACGCTTAACGTTCGATGGCGATTTTATTATGAGTTATGTGATTTGATGACCGAAGTTTGTTCGGAGTCTCGGATGAGATCACAGACAAGACGAGGAGTCTCGAAATGGTCAATAGGTAAAGATTCATATATAGGACGATAGTGTTTGGACACCGGAAGTGTTTCGGGTGATACCGGGTCATCGAAAGGGGTTCCGGGCAACCCCTGGCAAAGATATGGGCTTAATGGGCCTAGTAAGGGAACACACCAGCCCAGAAGGGGCTGGTGTACTTACTATAGGGCCAGCCACGTGGAGAGAAAGGGAAAGGAGAGGAGGAAAAGGAAAGTATGAAGTAGGACTCATATTTCCTTCCCCTCCCCCCTCCTTCCTTTCCCCCTTGTCCAAATATGGTAAGGGGGGCGAATTGGACTAGGGGCCCAAGTAGGATTCCTCCTACTTGGGCACACCCTAGGTTGCCTCCCTCCCTCTCCCTCCTTTATATATGTGGGGAGGGCACCCCTAGAACACACATCAATTGTTCCTAGCCGTGTGCGGCACCCACCTCCACAGTTACACACCTTGGTCATATTGTCGTAGTGCTTAGGCGAAGCCCTGCGCCGGTAACTTCATCATCACTGTCACCACACCGTCATGCTGGCGAAACTCCCCCTCGTCCTCAACTGGATCAAGAGCTCGAGGGGCGTCATCGAGCTGAACGTGTGTTGAACACGGAGGTACCGTACGTTCGGTGCTTGGATTGGTTGGATCGGGAAGACATTCGACTACATCAACCGCGTTACTAAACGCTTCCGCTTTCGGTCTATGAGGGTACATGGACAAACTGTCCCATCTCGTTGCTATGCATCTCCTAGATAGATCTTGCGTGATCATAGGTAAAATTGAAATACTGCGTTCCCCAACAGTGGCATCCGAGCCAGGTCTATGCATAGATGTTATATGCACGAGTAGAACACAATGAGTTGTGGGCGATAATAGTCATACTGCTTACTAGCAACGTCTTACTTTGATTCGGCGGTATTGTTGGATGAAGCGGCCCAGACCAACATTACATGACCGCGTTCATGAGACTGGTTCTACCGACGTGCTTCGCACACAGGTGGCTAGCGGGTGTCTGTTTCTCCAACTTTAGTTGAATCAAGTTTGACTACGCCCGGTCCTTGTTGAAGGTTAAAACAGCACACTTGACGAAAAATCGTTGTTGTTTTGATGCGTAGGTAAGAACGGTTCTTGCTAGAAGCTCGTAGCAGCCACGTAAAACTTGTAACAACAAAGTACAGGACGTCTAACTTGTTTTTCCAGGGCATGTTGTGATGTGATATGGTCGAGACGTGATGAGATATAAATTGTTGTATGAGATGATCATGTTTTGTAACCGTTATCGGCAACTGGCAGGAGCCTTATGGTTGTCGCTTTATTGTATGAAATGCAATTGCCATGTAATTGTTTACTTTATCACTAAGCGGTAGCGATAGTCGTAGAAGCAATAGTTGGCGAGCCGACAACGATGCTACGATGGAGATCAAGGTGTCAATCTGGTGACGATGGTGATCATGACGGTGCTTTGGAGATGGAGATCGAAGGCACAAGATGATGATGGCAATACCATATCACTTATTTTGATTGCACGTGATGTTTATCTTTTATGCACCTTATTTTGCTTAGTACGGCGGTAGCATTATAAGATGATCTCTCACTAAATTTCAAGGTATAAGTGTTCTCCCTGAGTATGCACCGTTGCTACAGTTCGTCGCGCCGAGACACCACATGATGATTGTTGGAAATATGCCCTAGAGGCAATAATAAAGTGGTTATTATTATATTTCCTTGTTCATGGTAATTGTCTATTGTTCATGCTATAATTGTATTAACCGAAAACCGTAATACATGTGTGAATACATAGATCATAACGTGTCCCTAGTGAGCCTCTATTTGACTAGCTCGTTGATCGATAGATGGTTGTGGTTTCCTAACATGGACATGAAGGAAATATGCCCTATAGGCAATAATAAAGTTATTATTTATTTCCTTATATCATCATAAAAGTTTATTATTCATGCTAGAATTGTATTAACCGGAAACATAATACATGTGTGAATACATAGACAAACAGAGTGTCACTAGTATGCCTCTACTTGACTAGCTCGTTAATCAAAGATGGTTATGTTTCCTAACCATGGACAAAGAGTTGTTATCTGATTAACGGGATCACATCATTAGTTGAATGATCTGATTGACATGACCCATTCCATTAGCTTAGCACCCGATCGTTTAGTATGTTGCTATTGCTTTCTTCATGACTTATACATGTTCCTATGACTATGAGATTATGCAACTCCCGTTTGCCAGAGGAACACTTTGTGTGCTACCAAACGTCACAAAGTAACTGGGTGATTATAAAGGAGCTCTACAGGTGTCTCCAAAGGTACATGTTGGGTTGGCGTATTTCGAGATTAGGATTTGTCACTCCGATTGTCGGAGAGGTATCTTCGGGCCCTCTCGGTAATGCACATCACTTAAGCCTTGCAAGCATTGCAACTAATGAGTTAGTTGCGGGATGATGTATTACAGAACGAGTAAAGAGACTTGCCGGTAACGAGATTGAACTAGGTATAGGATACCGACGATCGAATCTCGGGCAAGTAACATACCGATGACAAAGGGAACAACGTATGTTGTTATGCGGTCTGACCGATAAAAGATCTTCGTAGAATATGTAGGAACACACATGTTCATAATGTTGAAGCCAAAAGATGCAGAGTTGATAAAGATAGTGCAACTTATTTATGGCACTGCCGTTTAGGTCATATCGGTGTAAAGCGCATGAAGAAAGTCCATACTGATGGGCTTTTGGAACCACTTGATTATGAATCACTTGGTACTTGCGAACCGTGCCTCATGGGCAAGATGACTAAAACGCCATTCTCCGGTACTATGGAGAGCGCAACAGATTTGTTGGAAATCATACATACTGATGTATGTGGTCCGATGAATATTGAGGCTCGTGGCGAATATCGTTATTTTCTCACCTTCACAGATGACTTAAGCAGATATGGATATATCTACTTAATGAAACATAAGTCTTAAACGTTTGAAAAGTTCAAAGAATTTCAGAGTGAAGTTGAAAATCATCGTAACAAGAAAATAAAGTTTCTATGATCTGATCGTGGAGGAGAATATTTGAGTTACGAGTTTGGTGTACATTTGAAACAATGCGGAATAGTTTCGCAACTCACGCCACCCGGAACACCACAGCGTAATGGTGTGTCCAAATGTCGTAATCGTACTTTACTAGATATGGTGCGATCTATGATGTCTCTTACTGATTTGCCGCTATCGTTTTGGGGTTATGCTTTGGAGACGGCCGCATTCACGTTAAATAGGGCACCATCAAAATCCGTTGAGATGACGCCTTATGAACTATGGTTTGGCAAGAAACCAAAGTTGTCGTTTCTGAAAGTTTGGGGCTGCAATGCTTATGTGAAAAAGCTTCAACCTGATAAGCTCGAACCCAAATCGGAGAAATGTGTCTTCATAGGATATCCAAAGGAGACTATTGGATACACCTTCTATCACAGATCCGAAGGCAAGACTTTTGTTGCTAAGTTCGGAAACTTTCTGGAGAAGGAGTTTCTCTCGAAAGAAGTGAGTGGGAGGAAAGTAGAACTTGACGAGGTAACTGTACCTGCTCCCTTATTGGAAAGTAGTGCATCATAGAAAACTATTTTTGTGACACCTACACCAATTAGTGAGGAAGCTAATGATAATGATCATGAAACTTCAGAACAAGATACTACCGAACCTCGTAGATCAACCAGAGTGAGATCCGCGCCAGAGTGGTACGGTAATCCAGTTCTGGAAGTCATGCTACTAGATCATGATGAACCTACGAACTATGAAGAAGCGATGGTAAGCCCAGATTCCGAAAAATGGCTTGAAGCCATGAAATCTAAGATGGGATCCATGTATGAGAACAAAGTGTGGACTTTGGTTGACTTGCCCAATGATCGGCAAGCAATTGAGAATAAATGGATCTTCAAGAAGAAGACTGACGCCAACGGTAATATTACTGTCTACAAAGCTCGACTTGTCACAAAAGGGTTTCAGCAAGTTCAAGGGGTTGACTACGATGAGACCTTCTCACCCATAGCGATGCTTAAGTCTGTCCGAATCATGTTAGCAATTGCCGCATTTTATGATTATGAAATTTGGCAGATGGATGCCAAACTGCATTCCTGAATGGATTTCTGGAAGAAGAGTTGTATATGATGCAACCGGAAGGTTTTGTCGATCCAAAGGGAGCTAACAAAGTGTGCAAGCTCCAGCGATCCATTTATGGACTGGTGCAAGCCTCTCGGAGTTGGAATAAACACTTTGATAGTGTGATCAAAGCATTTGGTTTTATATAGACTTTTGGAGAAGCCTGTATTTACAAGAAAGTGAGTGGGAGCTCTGTAGCATTTCTGATATTATATGTGGATGACATATTACTGATTGGAAATGATATAGAATTTCTAGATAGCATAAAGGGATACTTGAATAAGAGTTTTTCAATGAAAGACCTCAGTGAAGCTGCTTACATATTAGGCATAAAGATCTATAGAGATAGATCAAGACGTTTAATTGGACTTTCACAAAGCACATACCTTGACAAGATTTTGAAGAAGTTCAAAATGGACCAAGAAAAGAAAGGGTTCTTGCCTGTGTTACAAGGTGTGAAGTTGAGTCAGACTCAATGCCCGACCACTGCAGAAGATAGAGAGAAAATGAAAGATGTTCCCTATGCTTTAGCCATAGGCTCTATCATGTATGCAATGCTGTGTACCAGACCTGATGTGTGCCTTGCTATAAGTCTAGCAGGGAGGTACCAAAGTAATCCAGGAGTGGATCACTGGACAGCGGTCAAGAACATCCTGAAGTACCTGAAAAGGACTAAGGATATGTTTCTCGTATATGGAGGTGACAAAGAGCTCATCGTAAACGGTTACGTTGATGCAAGCTTTGACACTGATCCGGACGATTCTAAATCGCAAACCGGATACGTGTTTACATTAAACGGTGGAGCTGTTAGTTGGTGCAGTTCTAAACAGAGCGTCGTGGCGGGATCTATGTGTGAAGCGGAATACATAGCTGCTTCGGAAGCAGCGAATGAAGGAGTCTGGATGAAGGAGTTCATATCCTATCTAGGTGTCATACCTAGTGCATCGGGTCCAATGAAAATATTTTGTGACAATACTGGTGCAAATGCCTTGGCGAAGGAATCCAGATTTCACAAGAGAACCAAGCACATCAAGAGACGCTTCAATTCCATCCGGGATCTAGTCCAGGTGGGAGACATAGAGATTTGCAAGATACATACAGATCTGAATGTTGCAGACCCATTGACTAAGCCTCTTCCACGAGCAAAACATGATCAGCACCAAGGCTCCATGGGTGTTAGAATCATTACTGTGTAATCTAGATTATTGACTCTAGTGCAAGTGGGAGACTGAAGGAAATATGCCCTAGAGGCAATAATAAAGTTATTATTTATTTCCTTATATCATGATAAAAGTTTATTATTCATGCTAGAATTGTATTAACCGGAAACATAATACATGTGTGAATACATAGACAAACAGAGTGTCACTAGTATGCCTCTACTTGACTAGCTCGTTAATCAAAGATGGTTATGTTTCCTAACCATGGACAAAGAGTTGTTATTTGATTAACGGGATCACATCATTAGTTGAATGATCTGATTGACATGACCCATTCCATTAGCTTAGCACCCGATCGTTTAGTATGTTGCTATTGCTTTCTTCATGACTTATACATGTTCCTATGACTATGAGATTATGCAACTCCCGTTTGCCAGAGGAACACTTTGTGTGCTACCAAACGTCACAACGTAACTGGGTGATTATAAAGGAGCTCTACAGGTGTCTCCAAAGGTACATGTTGGGTTGGCGTATTTTGAGATTAGGATTTGTCACTCCGATTGTCAGAGAGGTATCTCTGGGCCCTCTCGGTAATGCACATCACTTAAGCCTTGCAAGCATTGCAACTAATGAGTTAGTTGCGGGATGATGTATTACAGAATGAGTAAAGAGACTTGCCGGTAATGAGATTGAACTAGGTATAGGATACCGATGATCGAATCTCGGGCAAGTAACATACCGATGACAAAGGGAACAACGTATGTTGTTATGCAGTCTGACCGATAAAAGATCTTCGTAGAATATGTAGGAACCAATATGGGCATCCAGGTCCCGCTATTGGTTATTGACCGGAGACGTGTCTCGGTCATGTCTACATTGTTCTCGAACCCGTAGGGTCCGCACGCTTAAGGTTTCGATGACAGTTATATTATGAGTTTATGTGTTTTGATGTATCGAAGGTTGTTCGGAGTCCCGGATGTGATCACGGACATGACGAGGAGTCTCGAAATGGTCGAGACATAAAGATTGATATATTGGAAGCCTATGTTTGGATATCGGAAGTGTTCCGGGTGAAATCGGGATTTTACCGGATTACCGGGAGGTTACCGGAACCCCCCGGGAGGTATATGGGCCTTAGTGGGCCTTAGTGGAAGAGAGGAGAGGTGACCAGAGATGGGCCGCGCGCCCCTCCCCCCCTTGGTCCGAATAGTACAAGGAGAGGGGGCCGGCCCCCCTTCCTCCTCTCTCTCCTCTTTCCCCCCTCCGCGAATCCTATTCCAACTAGGAAAGGGGGGGAGTCCTACTCCCGGAGGGAGTAGGACTCCTCCTGGCGCGCCTCCTCTTGGCCGGCCGCCCCCCCTTTGAACCTTTATATACGGAGGCAAGGGGCACCCCTAAGGACATAAGTTGATCCACGTGATCATATTCTTAGCCGTGTGCGGTGCCCCCTTCCACCATAGTCTTCGATAATATTGTAGCGGTGCTTAGGCGAAGCCCTGCGACAGTAGTACATCAAGATCGTCACCACGCCGTCGTGCTGACGGAACTCTTCCCCAACACTTTGCTGGATCGGAGTCCGGGGATCGTCATTGAGCTGAACGTGTGCTAGAACTCGGAGGTGCCGTAGTTTCGGTGCTTGATCGGTCGGGTCGTGAAGACGTACGACTACATCAACCAAGTTAACGCTTCTGTTGTCGATCTACAAGGGTACGTAGATCACACTCTCCCCTCTCGTTGCTATGCATCATCATGATCTTGCGTGTGCGTAGGATTTTTTTGAAATTACTACGTTCCCCAACAGGACATTGGATGTCGTTGATAATGGGATCACATCATTAGGAGAATGAAGTGATGGACAAGACCCAATCCTAAGCATAGCACAAAATCGTGTAGTTCATTTGCTAGAGTTTTTCTAATGTCAAGTATCGTTTCCTTAGACCATGAGATTGTGCAAATCTCGGATACCATAGGAGTGCTTTGGGTGCATCAAACGTCACAACGTAACTGGGTGACTATAAAGGTGCACTACAGGTATCTCCGAAAGTGTCTCTTGGGTTGGCACGAATCGAGACTGGGATTTGTCACTCCGTATGACGGAGAGGTATCTCTGGGCCCACTCGGTAATGCATCATCATAACGATCTCAATGTGACTAAGGAGTTAGCCACGGGATCATGCGTTAAGGAACGAGTAAAGAGACTTGCCGGTAACGAGATTGAACGAGGTATGGGGATACCGACGATCGAATCTCGGGCAAGTAACATACCGATGGACAAAGGGAATTGTCTACGGGATTGATTGAATCCCTGACATCATGGTTCATCCGATGAGATCATCATGGTACATGTGGGAGCCAACATGGGTATCCAGATCCCGCTGTTGGTTATTGGCCAGAGAGATGTCTCGGTCATGTTTGCATGGTTCCCGAACCCATAGGGTCTACACACTTAAGGTTCGGTGACACTAGAGTTGTTATGGGAAATAGTATGTGGTTACCGAAGGTTGTTTGGAGTCCCAGATGAGATCCCAGACATCACGAGGAGTTCCGGAATGGTCCGGAGGTGAAGATTTATATATGGGAAGTCCAGTTTCAGTCGCCGGAATAGTTTTGGGGGTTATCAGTATTGTATCGGGACCACCGAAAGGTGTCCGGGGGTCCACCGGGTGGGGCCACCTGCCCCAGGGGACTTAGTGGGCTGAATACGGGAGGGAACCAGCCCCCTAGTGGGCTGGTGCGCCCCCAAGGGCCCAAGGCGCCTAGGGTAGGAAACCCTAGGGGAGGGGGCGCCTCCCACCTTGCTTGGGGGGCAAGCCTCCCCCTTGGCCGCCGCCCTCCTCTAGATGCATCTAGGGGGGCCATCCCTCTCTCCCTTCACCCTATAAATAGAGGGGGGATGGGAGGGCAGCCGCACCCCCTTCCCCTAGCACAGCCCTTCCCCCTCCAACACCTCCTCCTCCTCCGTAGTGCTTGGCGAAGCCCTGCCGGAGAACCACGAGCTCCACCACCACCACACCGTCATGCTGCCGGAGTTCTCCCTCAACTTCTCCTCTCCCCTTGCTGGATCAAGAAGGAGGAGATGTCCCCGGGATGTACGTGTGTTGAACACGGAGGCGCCGTCCATTCGGCGCTTGACCGGATCTTCCGTGATTTGAATCGCCGCGAGGACGACTCCATCAACCGCGTTCTTGTAACGCTTTTGCTTAGCGATCTTCAAGGGTATGAAGATGCACTCCCTCTCTCTCTCATTGCTAGCTACTACCTCTTAAGCATGCATTGATTTTCCCTTGAAGAGGAAAGGGTGATGCAGCAAAGTAGCATAAGTATTTCCCTTAGTTTTTGAGAACCAAGGTATCAATCCAGTAGGAGACTACACGCAAGTCGCCTAGTACCTGCACAAACAAACAAGAACCTCACAACCAACGCGATAAAGGGGTTGTCATCCCTTCACGGTCGCTTACGAAAGTGAGATCTGATAAAGAGAATAAGATAAATATTTTTGGTATTTTTGTTGTATAAGTTGGAAAATAAAGATTGCAAAATAAATAGTAAACTAGAATTGTAGATTGGAAACTTGTATGATATAAAGCAGACCCGGGGGCCATAGGTTTCACTAGTGGCTTCTCTCAAGATAGCAAGTATTATGGTGGGTGAACAAATTACTGCCGAGCAATTGATAGAAAAGCGCATAGTTATGATGATATCTTAGGCAATGATCATGAATATAGACATCACATCCGTGACAAGTAGACCAAAATGATTCTGCATCTACTACTATTACTCCACACATCGACCACTATCCAGCATGTATCTAGAATATCAAGTTAACGGAGTAACGCTTTAGGTAAGATGACATGATGTAGAGGGATAAACTCAAGCAATATGATATAAACCCCATCTTTTTATCCTTGATGGCAACAATACAATACGTGTTTGTTCCCTTTCTGTCACTGGGATCGAGCACCGCAAGATTGAACCCAAAGCTAAGCACTTCTCCCATTGCAAGAAAGATCAATCTAGTAGGCCAAAACTAAACCAATAATTCGAAGAGACTTGCAAAGATATCAAATCATGCATATAAGAATTCAGAGAAGAATCGAATAATATTCATAGATAATCAAGTCATAATCCCACAATTCATCGGATCTCGGCAAACACACCGCAAAAAGAGTTACATCGAGTAGATCTCCAAGAAGATCGAGGAGAACTTTGTATTGAGATCCAAAGAGAGAGAAGAAGCCATCTAGCTAATAACTATGGACCCAAAGGTCTATGGTAAACTACTCACACATCATCGGAGAGCTATGGTGTTGATGTAGAAGCCCTCCGTGATCGAATCCCCCTCCGGCGGAGCACCAGAAAAGGCCCCAAGATGGGATCTCATGGGTACAGAAGGTTGCGGCGGTGGAAAATGTGTTTCGTTGCTCTCCCCGGAGGTTTTAGGGTATAAGAGTATATATAGGCGAAAGAAATAGGTCGGTGGAGCTGCGAGGGGTCCACGAGGGTGGGGGGTGCGCCCTCCTGCCTCGTGGCTCCCTCGCTGCTTCCTTAACGTCCACTCCAAGTCTCCTGGATCACGTTTGTTCCAAAACAGATCCTCGCGAAGGTTTCATTCCATTTGGATTCCGTTTGATATTCCTTTTGTGCGAAACACCGAAATAGGCAAAAAAACAGCAATTTGCACTGGGCTTTCGGTTAATAGGTTAGTCCCAAAAATAATATAAAAATATATATTAAAGCCCATTAAACGTCCAAAACAGATAATATAATAGCATGGAACAATCAAAAATTATAGATACGTTGGAGACGTATCAAGCATCCCCAAGCTTAATTCCTGCTCGTCCTCGAGTAGGTAAATGATAAAAACAAAATTTTTGATGTGGAATGCTCCCTAACATAAATTTCAATGTAATTCTCTTTATTGTGGCATGAATATTCAGATCCAAAAGATTCAAGATAAAAGTTTAATATTGACATAAAAAATAATAATACTTCAAGCATACTAACTAAGCAATTATGTCTTCTCAAAATAACATGGCCAAAGAAAGCTTATCCCTACAAAATCATATAGTTTGGCCATGCTTCATTTTCGTCACACAAAATGCTCCCATCATGCACAACCCCGATGACAAGCCAAGCAATTGTTTCATACTTAGCCTTTTCAAACTCTTTCAACTTCCACGCAATATATGAGCGCGAGCCATGGACATAGCACTATGGGTGGAATAGAATATGATGATGGAGGTTGTGTGAGAAGACAAAAAAAGAAAGTCTCACATTGATGCAGCTAATCAACGGGCTATGGAGATGCCCATCAATTGATGTCAATGCAAGGAGTAGGGATTGCCATGCAATGGATGCACTAGAGCTATAAATATATGAAAGCTCAATAAAAGAAACTAAGTGGGTGTGCATCCAACTTGCTTCCTTACGAACACCTAGGGAATTTTGAGGAAGCCCATCCTTGGAATATACAAGCCAAGTTCTATAATGAAAAATTCCCACTAGTATATGAAAGTGACAACATAAGAGATTCTCCATCATGAGGATCATGGTGCTACTTTGAAGCACAAGTGTGGTAAAAGGATAGTAGCATTGCCCCTTCTCTCTTTTTCTCTCATTTTTTATTTGGGCCTTTTCTCTTTTTATGGCCTCCTTTTCTTTTTCTTTTCCTTTTTTTAATTTTTCGTCCGGAGTCTCAACCCGACTTGTGGGGAATCATAGTCTCCATCATCCTTTCCTTACTGGGACACTGCTCTAATAATGATGATCATCACACTTTTATTTACTTACAATTCAAGAATTACAACTTGATACTTAGAACAAAATATGACTCTACGTGAATGCCTCCAGCGGTGTACTGGGATGTGCAATGAATCGAGAGTGACATGTATGGAAAATTATGAATGGTGGCTTTGCCACAAATACGATGTCAACTACATGATCATGCAAAGCAATATGACAATGATGGATCATGTCATAATAAACGAAATGGTGGAAAGTTGCATGGCAATATATCTCAGAATGGCTATGGAAATGCCATAATAGGTAGGTATGGTGGCTGTTTTGAGGAAGGTAAATGGTGGGTTTATGGTACCGGCAAAAGTTGTGCGGTACTAGAGAGGCTATCAACGGTGGAAGGGTGAGAGTGCGTATAATCCATGGACTCAATATTAGTCATAAAGAACTCACATAATTATTGCAAAAATCTACAAGTAATCAAAACCAAGCACTACGTGCATGATCCTAGGGGGATAGATTGGTAGGAAAAGACCATCGCTCTTCCCCGACCGCCACTCATAAGGAAAGCAATCAAAGAACACCTCATGCTTCAAATTTGTCACACAACGTTTACCATACGTGCATGCTACAAGACTTGCAAACTTCAACACAAGTATTTCTCAATTCCACAATTACTCAACTAGCACGACTCTAATATTACCATCTTTATATCTCAAAACAACTATCAAGTATCAAACTTCTCATAGTATTTAATGCACTCTATATGAAAGTTTTTATTATACCCATCCTGGATGCCTATCATATTAAGACTAATTTTGTAGCTAAAGAAAATTACCATGCTGTTATAAAAGACTCTCAAAATAATATAAGTGAAGCATGAGAGATCAATAATTTCTATAAAATAAAACCACCACCGTGCTCTAAAAAGGTATACGTGAAGCACTCGAGCAAAATTATCTAGCTCAAAAGATATAAGTGAAGCATATAGAGTATTCTAATAAATTCTGATTCATGTGTGTCTCTCCAAAAGGTGTGTACAGCAAGGATGATTGTGTTAAAATAAAAAGCAAAGACTCAAATCATACAAGACGCTCCAAGCAAAACACATATCATGTTGTGAATAAAAATATAGCCTCAAGTAAAGTTACCGATAGATGAAGACGAAAGAGGGGATGCCTTCCGGGGAACCCCCAAGCTTAGGCTTTTGGTTGTCCTTGAATTTTACCTTGGGGTGCCTTGGGCATCCCCAAGCTTAGGCTCTTGCCACGCCTTATTCCAAAATCCATCAAATCTTTACCCAAAAACTTGAAAACTTCACAACACAAAACTTGAACAAAAAATCTCATGAGCTCCGTTAGTATAAGAAAACAAACCACCACTTTAATGTACTGCAATGAACTCATTATTTATTTATATTTGTGTTAAACCTACTGTATTCCAACTTCTCTATGGTTCATACCCCCCGATACTAGCCATAGATTCATCAAAATAAGCAAACAACACACGAAAAACAGAATCTGCCAAAAACAGAACAGTCTGTAGTAATCTGTAGGTTTCGAATACTTATGTTACTCAAAAAATCCTAACAAATTAGGATGACCTAAATAATTTGTATATTAATCTACTACAGTTGGAATCAGTATTTTATCGCTCTCTGGTTAAAAATGAAAATTATTCTTGTGAGTGCATACTTTCAGTTTTTTTCAGCAAGATCAAACAACAATCATCCAAGAAGATCCTAAAGGCTTTACTTGGCACAAACACTAACTAAAACATAAAAAACACAATCATAACAGAGGATAGATGATTTATTTATTACTAAACAGGAACAAAAAGCAAGGAACAAAAATAAAATTAACAAGCGCTATCGTTTAACGCCCCTAGCCAGGCATAGAGATTTCAATGATGCTCACATGAAAGACAAGAATTGAAGCACAAATAGAGCATCATAAAACATGTGACAAACACATCTAAGTCTAACATACTTCCTATGCATAGGCATCTTATAGGCGAACAAATTATCAAGGCAAGCAAAAACTAGCATATGCAAGGAAGCGGAAAGAAACAATAGCGATCTCAACATAACGAGAGGTAATTTAGTAACATGAAAATTTATACAACCATATTTTCCTCTCTCATAATAATTACGTGTAGGATCATAAGAAAATTCAACAATATAGCTATCACAAAACATATTCTTAACAAGATCCACATGTATGCAAAGTTGGCACTCTTCCAAAATAGTGGGATTAACATTAACTAAAGTCATGACCTCTCCAAACCCACTTTTATCAAAAACTTCATAAGATTGAACATTCTCCAAATATGTGGGATCTAAAGTTGACACTCTTCCAAACCCACTTTCAATATTATTGCAAACATTATTATCAATCTCATATTCATCATGGGGCTTAAATAAATTTTCAAGATCATAAGAAGAATCACCCCAATCATGATCATTGCAACAAGTAGAGGACATAGCAAAACTAGCATCCCCAAACTTAGGGTTTGCATATTATTAGCACAATTTACATCAACAGTATTTATAATAAAATCATTGCAATCATGCTTTTCATTCAAAGATCTATCGTGAATCTCTTCATAAAGTACTTCATCACAATTTTTGGATTCACGGATTTCAAGCAAAACCTCATAAAGATAGTCTAGTGCACTCAACTCACTAGCAATAGGTTCATCGTAATTGGATCTCTTAAAAGATTAGCAAGTGGATGAGGATCCATAAACTTTTAGCAAGCAAAGATGCAAGCAAAAAGAAGGCACATGGTAACACAAGATTGAACGGAAGAAGCAGGGCGAAAGAAAAGGGCAAAGTTCAAGTGAGGGAGAGGAAAACGAGAGACAAATGGAAAATAATGTAATGCGAGGGATAAGAGTTGGTGATGGGTACTTGGTATGTCTTGACTTGAGCGTAGATCTCCCCGGCAACGGCGCCAGAAATGGCTAGTTGACGAGAGATCAAATCTCGACTTGACTTGGTGCAAATCTCCCCAGCAACGGCGCCAGAAATGGCTAGTTGATGGGAGATCAAATCTCGACTTGACTTGGTGCAAATCTCCCCGGCAATGGCGCCGGAAATCCTTCTTTCTACCTCTTGAGCATGCGTTGGTTTTCCCTTGAAGAGAATAGGGTGATGCAGTAAAGTAGCATAAGTATTTCCCTCAGTTTTTGAGAACCAAGGTATCAATCCAGTAGGAGACTACACGCAAGCCGCCTAGTACCTGCACAAACAAACAAGAACCTCGCAACCAACGTGATAAAGGGGTTGTCAATCCCTTCACGGTCACTTGCGAAAGTGAGATCTGATAAAGATAAAAATATAATTTTTTTTGGTATTTTTGTTGTATAAATTGGAAAATAAAGATTGCAAAATAAATAGTAAACTAGAATTTTAGATTGGAAACTTATATGATAAAGTAGACCCAGGGGCCATAGGTTTCACTAGTGGCTTCTCTCAAGATAGCAAGTATTACGGTGGGTGAACAAATTACTGCCGAGCAATTGATAGGAAAGTGCATAGTTATGATGATATCTAAGGCAATGATCATGAATATAGGCATCACGTCCGTGACAAGTAAACTGAAACGATTTTGCATCTACTACTATTACTCCACACATCGACCGCTATCCAGCATGCATATAGAGTATTAAGTTCATAAGAACGGAGTAACACTTTAGGCAAGATGACATGATGTAGAGGGATAAACTCAAGCAATATGATATAAACCCCATCCTTTTATCCTCGATGGCAACAATACAATATGCATTGGTTCCCTTTCTGTCACTGGGATCGAGCACCGCAAGATTGAACCCAAAGCTAAGCACTTCTCCCATTGCAAGAAAGATCAATCTAGTAGGCCAAACTAAACCAATAATTCGAAGAGACTTGCAAAGATATCAAATCATGCATATAACAATTCAGAGAAGAATCAAATAATATTCATAGATAATCAAGTCATAAACCCACAATTCATTGGACCTCGGAAAACACACCGCAAAAAGAGTTACATCGAATAGCTCTCCAAGAAGATCGAGGAGAACTTTGTATTGAGATCCAAAGAGAGAGAAGAAGCCATCTAGCTAATAACTATGGACCCGAAGGTCTGTGGTAAACTACTCACACATCATCAGAGAGGCTATGGTGTTGATGTAGAAGCCCTCCGTGATCGAATCCCCCTCCGGTGGAGTGCCGAAAAAGGCCCCAAGATGGGATCTCACGGGTACAAAAGGTTGCGGCGGTGGAAAAGATGTTTCATTGCTCTCCCAAAAGGTTTTAGGGTATAAGAGTATATATAGGCGAAAGAAATAGGTCGGTGGAGCTGCGAGGGGCCCACAAGGGTGGGGGGCGCACCCACCCCCTGGGGCGCGCCCTCCTACCTCGTGGCTCCCTCGCTGCTTCCTTGACGTCCACTCCAAGTCTCGTGGATCATGTTTGTTCCAAAAAAAGATCCTCGCGAAGGTTTCATTCTGTTTGGATTCCGTTTGATATTCCTTTTCGGCAAAACACTGAAATAGGCAAAAAAAACAACAATTTGCACTGGGCTTTCGGTTAATAGGTTAGTCCCAAAAATAATATAAAAAGGTATATTAAAGCCCATTAAACATCCAAAATAGATAATATAATAGCATGGAACAATCAAAAATTATAGATATGTTGGAGATGTATCACTAGCATCTCCTAGATTGATCTTGGTGTCACGTAGCAAAATTTTGAATTATTACTACGTTCCCCAATAGTGGCATCATGAGCTAGATCTATGCGTAGATTATATGCACGAGTAGAACACAAAGTAGTTGTGGGTGATGATTTGTTCAATTTGCTTACCGTTACTAGTCTTATCTTGATTCGGCAGCATTGTGGGGTGAAGCGGCCCGGACCGACTTTACACGTATGCTTATGTGAGACTAGTTCCACCAAGTAACATGCACTTGATGCATAAGGTGGCTAGCGGGTGTCTGTCTCTCCCACTTTAGTCGGATCGGATTCGATGAAGAGGGTCCTTATGAAGGGTAAATAGCAATTGGCATATCATCGTTGTGGCTTTTGCGTAGGTAAGAAGCGTTCTTGCTAGAAACCCTTAGCAGCCACATAAAACATGCAACAACAATTAGAGGACGTCTAACTTGTTTTTGCAGGGTATGCTATGTGATGTGATATGGACAAAAGGATGTGAGGAATGATATATGTGATGTATGAGATTGATCAAGTTCTTGTAATAGGAATCATGACTTGCATGTCGATGAGTATGACAACCGGCAGGAGCCATAGGAGTTGTCTTAGTTTATTGTATGACCTGCGTGTCAATGAAGACGCCATGCAATTACTTTACTTTATTGCTAACCATTAGCCATAGTAGTAGAAGTAATAGTTGGCGAGACAACTTCATGAAGACACGATGATGGAGATCATGCCGTGCCTCGAAGATGGAGATCAAAGGCGCAAGATGATATTGGCCATATCATGTCACTTTATGATTTGCATGTGATGTTTGTCATGTTTACATGTTATTTGCTTAGAAGGACGGTAGCATAAATAAGATGATCCCTCACTAAAATTTCAAGAAAAGTGTTCCCCCTAATTGTGCACCATTGCGAAGGTTCGTTGTTTCGAAGCACCATGTGATGATCGGGTGTGATAGATTCTAACATTCGCATACAACGGGTCTAAGCCAGATTTACACATGCAAAACACTTAGGTTGACTTGACGAGCCTAGCATGTACAGACATGGCCTCGGAACACGAGAGACCGAAAGGTCGAACATGAGTCGTATAGTAGATGCAATCAACATGGAGATGTTCATCGTTGATGTCTAGTCCGTCTCATGTGATGATCGGACACGACCTAGTCAATTCGGATCATGTATCACTTAGATGACTAGAGGGATGTCTATCTGAGTGGCAGTTCATTAAATAATTTGATTAGGTGAACTAAATTATCATGAACTTAGTCTAAAATATCTGTACAATATGTCTTGTAGATCAGATGGCCCACGCTAATGTTGCCCTCAACTTCAACGCGTTCCTAGAGAAAACCAAGCTGAAAGACGATGGTAGCAACTATACGGATTGGGTCCGTAACTTGAGGATCATCCTCATAGCTGCCAAGAAAGCATATGTCCTTGAAGCAGCGCTAGGTGACGCACCTATTTTCCCAGCAACTCAAGACGTTATGAACGCCTGGCAGTTGCGTAGTGATGATTACTCCCTGGTTCAATGCGGCATGCTTTACAGCTTAAAATCGGGGCTCCAAAAGCGTTTTGAGCAACACGGAGTATATGAGATGTTCCAAGAGATGAAAATGGTTTTCCAAGCTCATGCCTGGGTCGAGATATATGAAGTCTCTGACAAGTTGTACAGTTGTAAGATGGAGGAAAACAATTCTGTCAGCGAGCATATACTCAAAATGTCTGGGTTGCACAACAGCTTGTCTCAGCTGGGAGTTAACTTCCAGATGACTCGGTCATTGATAGGATCCTACAGTCGCTTCCACCTAGCTACAAGAGATTTGTGATGAACTACAATATGCAAGGGATGGAGAAGTCCATTCCCGAGTTATATTCAATGCTGAAATCAGCGGAGGTGGAAATCAAAAAGGAACATCAAGTGTTGATGGTGAATAAAACCACTAGTTTCAAGAAAGGCAAGGGTAGGAAGAACTTCAAGAAGGAACGCAAGGGAGTTGCCGCGCCCGGTAAATTAGTTGTCGGGAAGAAGCCAAATAATGGAACCAAGCCCGAGACTCAGTGCTTTTATTTCAAGGGAAATGGTCACTAGAAACAGAACTGCCCCAAGTATTTAGCGGATAAGAAGGCTGGCAACGCCAAAGGTATATGTGATATACATGTTATTGATGTGTACCTTACCGGTGCTCGTAGTAGCTCCTGGGTATTTGATACCGGTGCGGTTGCTCATATTCGTAACTCAAAACAGGAGCTACGAAATTGTTGGGGAACACAGTAATTTCAAAATTTTCCTACGCACACGCAAGATCATGGTGATGCATAGGAACGAGAGGGGAAGAGTGTTGTCCATGTACCCTCGTAGACCGTAAGCGGAAGCGTTATGACAACGCGGTTGATGTAGTCGTACGTCTTAACGATCGACCGGTCCTAGTACCAAAAGTACGGCACCTCCGCGATCTGCACACGTTTGGCTCGGTGATGTCCCACGAACTCACAATCCAGTAGAGTGTCGAGGGAGAGCTTCGTCAGCACGACGGCGTGATGACGGTGATGATGATGCTACCGGAACAGGGCTTCGCCTAAGCACTGCTACGATATGACCGAGGTGGATTATGGTGGAGGGGGGCACCGCACACGGCTGGAAATAATCAACTTGCACTACAAAAAAATACACTTCCGTGATGATACGTGTTTGTCACAGTAGGTCACGTTTTCTGTCATGCATGTACATCCATGAAAAATTTATGACAGAATCAAGATAGTCATACCTGTGCTGTCGTAGAAGTGTTCCATGACATTACCAAAATTATCATCACAGAAGTGTCCACTTCCATGACAATAAATCACGCGTCACAGAAGTGCTTTCGTCAAGGGTGACCGACACGTGGCATCCACCGTAACGGAACACCGTTAAGCTATCGAGTCCGGTTTTGGATCCGATAACCCGTTAACAGCCCGGACCAATGGGGATTTTCCATGTGTAAAATTCTGATTGGCTGACGGAAACACGTGTCAGCTCCGTGTTGGCACAGGTGTCACTCATCCAACGGGTGAGATGCGCCTATGATATGTTGACACGTGGACCGGCCCAAAAGTGGCCCATAAAGTTTAAATGGGCTGGCCCAACTAAAGGCCAACAAGATTTTGCGGTCCATGATGGGCCAGCTGTGACGCCCCGAGAACGTTGCCCAAGATCTATTGGTTCCATCAGTGGCAGAATTTCACCTCATAGTTTTGAGATGTTCCCCATAAGCCCACTACAAGCTTACTCTTTTCGTTGTTGGTTTTCCAACAACTCCGTTCGACCCTTCTCCTAAGGATGCCTTTTCAAGCTCAATTGTGGCAGAAGTTGGCATTTTCTCCTCCATTCTTTTATTTCAATTATCTATCTTCTATTCTTTCTCCCGGAGGCTTTGTGATGTTGCTCTCCTCAACCCATATTCTTGTTTTGTCAGGATCATGTTCTTTCGTGCTTATCCATTTATCCGGAGTGTTGTGTCCTCTGCTCAAGTCCTTTTCATCCTATCAAGTCTTGCATCTCTTTTCAAACGGAGTGCTATTCGAATTTGTTCTTCCTTGTTCCTTGCTTATCTCGTTTCAACCAGAGTGGTTTCAATTCCTTCTTCTCCGTTGTGCTCAGCATTCATAGTTTTGCAACCTCCAAGGTTCTAGTAAGGTTCCTTGTTCTTTTTTTCTAACAGAGTGTTCTCAACTTCGTTCATCTCCGTTGATTTTTTTCTTTCAAGTTTTCAACATCTCAAGGTTCCTTGGTTTCACTCGTTTGTCAAAGAAGCAACTTAGTTTTACCTCTTCTCTTCCTCTTCCGTTTTCCCTCTGGTGCCATCCTAGATGTCGGGACGAGATCCTCTCGTAGTGGTGGAGTGTTGTAACGCCCCGAGAACGTTGCGCCAGGTGTCTTCCAGTTATTCGCTGTTGTTGCCTTCTCATTTGTTTGCGTTTCTTGCATTTCATATCATGTCATCATGTGCATCGCATTTGCATACGTGTTCGTCTCATGCATCCAAGCATTTTCCCCGTTGTCCGTTTCTCAATCCGACACTCCTATGTCATCCGGCATCCCCTTTTGTCTCTTTTCGTGTGCGGGTGTTAAACGCTCTCAGATTGGACCGAGATTTGCCAAGCGGCCTTGGTTTACTACCGGTAGACCGCCTGTCAAGTTTCGTGCCATTTGGAGTTCGTTTGATACTCCAACGGTTAACTGGGAAACCGTAAAGGCCTCGTGTGTGTTGCAGCCCAACACCCCTTCAAAGTGGCCCAATAACCCATCCAAACCTCCTCCATCCTCTCGGTCGTTCGATCACGATCACGTGGCCGAAAACTGCTCCTCATTAGGACTCTCCTAGCTCCCTCTACCTATATATATGTGACTCCCCCCGAAATTTTCGCGGATGAAACCCTAGCCCCGCTCCTCTCGCGCCGCCGGACAAAAATCCCCGCGTCGGACATGTCCGCGCCGCCGTCCTCGACGAATCCGCCGCTGCCACATCACCACCGCCGGCCTTCTCTCTCCTCTGCGGCCCGCCCAGGCCCAGGGCTAGCCCACCGAAGCCCATTGGGGCCCTGGGCCGCACTCGCGCGAGCCCGCGTCGCCGGATCTGCGCGCCGCCGCCGCGCCCTTTGCCGGACTTCGCCGGAGCACCCCGCCGACTTGCCGACGTTCGTCGTCCACCACCGCCTCAACACCACCGGAGCACGCCGCCACCTCGATGCACGCTTGCCACATCAGGTCGCCGGCCACCGCGCCTGTCCCCATCTCCTTCTTCCTCCTCTGTCTGACCTCTCTCACCTTGCTCTCTCTCTCTCTTCCCTCCCTGCAGGATCCTCCATCGCCGCCCGTTAAGCTCCGATCGACGCCGGCGGCCGTCACCGATGCCGGGAACGGTGGTCCCGCCCCGTTCTCCACCGGATCCGGCGGATCTGGCTGCCCGCGCTGCCTCGCTTTCGTCCCGCTCCTCAGAGCCCTAGCGCCGCCGGACTCGTCCCCGGTCGGGAGGAGGACGACACGCGCCAACCGCCTCCCCTGCAGCGTCCGTGTGGGCCGGCCCATCTCCAGCCGGCCCAGCTCCCTCCTCTCCATTCTGGGCCAGGCCCATGGTGAGCCATCCCTCTAAACCTCGCTCGTGCGCACTTTACCTATCCTGCGCCCATGTTTTTTTTTTGAGTCCCCAGATCCATATAATTTATGCCCCTGTTCATCGCATCATAATTTCTCATCTGTAGCTCCGTTTCGCGCGTGTGTTATGTCAAATTGTTCATCATGATGTCCTCTTCATTTCGTTCCATTGCATCATGCTTGTTTGAGTCCATCTTGATGTCCTAATAACTGTTGCAAGAGTGCTTCATAATGTTAGTTCCTGATTTTTATCAGATTATGAGCATTTGTCATTTTTGCCATGATTATTGTGTGCTGCATATGGGCATGAGCTCTGCATGTGTTTTGGGCTATGCCATGCCATCTTTACAGGAGTGTATGCCATGTATTTTTGTGATCAATGTGGTGACTAGCATAAGCATGCAAAGTAGCTCTCGTGATGTTGCTGATTTCAGGACTTATAATTCTTCTAAGTCATTTCCCTGATGTTATTTTTATGCCATGTATTCATGTTGCTACAGAGTGATCCATGCCTCTTTTGAGCATGTTCAGTAAGGATGATTTTGAGATATTGTTATGCTCTATCCATCCGTGTCTTTGCTTGCAATTATGGAGAGCCCTAGCATGACTCAATCTTGCTCTACGTTTGCTATAAAATGTTCCTGGCAGATTGTTTACGTGTTAATCAATTTTGCCAAGGTTGTTGTAGTTGATCCATGCATGCTATGAGTTTGTTCTTGCCATGGTTAGCTTCTTGATCATGTCTTCTTGCTGGGAGTATGCTTAGTTTGTCATGCAATGCCTTGTGTTGAGTGCATCGAGCTCGCAAACATGCCGTCGTAACTCTGTTTTTGCCATGTCCTGTTTTCTGCTAAGTTTGAATCTATTAACGAAACTTGCTGTGTTTACATGGGTGCCATCATATCTTCTGCTCCTTTTTGGCTTATGGTCAGTTAGGGACTTTTGTTATATGCTTTGAGTAGATTCATGCCATGCCTTGTATTGCTATGATCTGATCCTGTAGTATGTTGTTATCTTGCTCTAAACATTGCTTCCTGATGTTAATTCCTGGCATGTTGTTATTTTCAGTAAGTCTGTGATGCTGTTATCTTTTGCCCTTTTGCCATGCTTGTTTGAACCTGCTATTGTGTGATTTAGCCGTAGCTCAGTGTTCATCTTTTGTCAAGCATCTTGAGTAGATCACTGCCATGTGCTTTGTTGTTATGTTAGAGTGCAGTAGCTTAGTTTCTTGTTGCATTCTAGATGGCATCGTGCTGTTAATCGCAGAATTGTGCCATTCTTGTTTTGCTTGTCATTTGCAAACCGTGCATCCGATTCCGGTGATCTTTATATCGATTTCGACCGAAATCAACTCATCTCTCCAGCGGCACTCTTGGTTTGCCAAGTTGATGCCTTGTTCAATCTTTTCCTTTCGGAGCACGCATATGCATTGCATATCACATCCCACATATCATGTCATGTTTTGCATCATGTTGCTTGCGCATTGCACCATGGTTGATTGTGGTTTTCCTTTGCTTGTGTTCTTGCCTTGGGTAGAGCCGGGAGACGAGTACCTGATCGAGGAACCCGTTGAGTACGCTTACGAGGTTCAAGCTTTCGTCTTCTCAGAGAACTTTGCAGGCAAGATGATCATACCCTCAAAATCACTTCTATCTTTGCTTGCTAGTTGCTCGCTCTATTGCTATGCCTATGCCGCAATACCTACCACTTGCTTTATCATGCCTCCCATATTGCCATGTCAAGCCTCTAACCCACCTTGTCCCAGCAAACCGTTGTTTGGCTATGTTACCGCTTTGCTCAGCCCCTCTTATAGCGTTGTTAGTTGCAGGTGAAGATGGAGTTTGTTCCTTGTTGGAACATGATTATTGTTGGGATATCACAATATCTCTTATTTAATTAATGCATCTATATACTTGGTAAAGGGTGGAAGGCTTGGCCTTATGACTGGTGTTTTGTTGCACTCTTGCTGCCTAGTTTCCGTCATACCGGTGTTATGTTCCTTGATTTTGTGCTCCTGATGAGGTTGGGTGTTATGGAACCCCTTGATAGTTCGCTTTGAATAAAACTCCTCCAGCAAGGCCCAACCTTGGTTTTACATTTGCCTCACCTAGCCTTTTTTCCCTTGGGTTTCCGGAGCCCGAGGGTCATCTTTATTTTAACTCCCCCCGGGCCAGCGCTCCTCTGAGTGTTGGTCAAACCTGTCTGCCGCCGGTGGCCACCAGGGGCAACTCTGGGTTGGTCTACCGGAAGTTTGGACAATCCGGCGTGCCCTGAGAACGAGATATGTGCAGCTCCTATCGGGATTTGTCGGCACATTCGGGTGGCTTTGCTGGTCTTGTTTTACCATTGTTGAAATGTCTTGTAACCGGGATTCCGAGTCTGATCGGGTCTTCCTAGGAGAAGGAATATCCTTCGTTGACCGTGAGAGCTTGTGATGGGCTAAGTTGGGACACCCCTGCAGGGTTTTGAACTTTCGAAAGCCGTGCCCGCGGTTATGGGCAGATGGGAATTTGTTAATGTCCGATTGTAGAGAACTTTACACTTAACTTAATTAAAATGCATCAATCGCGTGTGTAGTCGTGATGGTCTCTTTCCGGCGGAGTCCAGGAAGTGAACACGGTGTTGGAGTTATGCTTGAATGTAAGTAGTTTCAGGATCACTTCTTGATCACTTCTAGTTCACGACCGTGCTTTGCTTCTCTTCTCGCTCTCTTTTGTGTAAGTTAGCCACCATATATGCTAGTGCTTGCCGCAGCTACACCTCACTACCTTTTTCCTACCCATAAGCTTAAATAGTCTTGATCGCGAGGGTGTGAGATTGCTGAGTCCCCATGACTCACATATTACTTCCAAAACCAGTTGCAGGTGCCGATGATACTGTGCAGGTGACGCAACCGAGCTCAAGGAGGACCTCGAAGAAGATCGTGTTCGTTGTGTTGTTTCGTTTCCAGCTGTTCAGTAGTGGAGCCCAGTCGGGGCGATGAGGGATCTATTGCATTAGGGGTTGTCTTTCTTTATTTGGTTTCGTAGTCGGACCTTGATTGTATTCTGGTTGATGTAATGCTATATTTATGTATTGTGTGAAGTGGCGATTGTAAGCCAACTCTGTACCTCTTTTTCTTATTCAGTACATGGGATGTGTAAAGATTACCCCTCTTGCGACATGGCTACAATGCGGTTATGCCTCTAAGTCGTGCTCCGACACGTGGGAGATATAGCCGCATTGTGGGTGTTACAAGTTGGTAATCAGAGCCTTCCCCGACTTAGGAGCCCCCTACTTGATCGAATCGTTGGCGTTGTTGAGTCTAGAAAAATGTTTTGAATCTTATAGGATTATATATATATATATATATATATATATATATATATATATATATATATATATATATATATCGGAGAGTAGGATTCTTTTTACTCCTCAGTCCCTTCGTCGCTCTGGTGAGGCTTCCTGACGTAGAGTTTTGACTTTCTCTTCTCAAATTTCACTAAAAAAATTTTAGGATCACGCGGGTATCTTGGAATCGTTCCGATGGTTTTGTGACGAGAACATTGTTCTTGGTGCCTCCTGATATTTAGCGGTTGTGGCAGTGTCCCCGGGAGTTGAGCTCCGAGGTGTTGTCATCACAATTTTATCGTTGCAATTCTGGAATACCTGAGTCCGCCGACATCGAAAATCTCTTTTATGCAGTTGTTGGTGAGATAACCTCGACGCCACCCGGTACTGGGGCGGGAGTTCGGGAGTATTGCCATAATTCGTATAACGGATGCTTTTCGAAGGTTGAGGTAAATGATTTCTGAAGGTTTCTTGGTTATGTGTTGAAGGATGGATACAACTGGATGTAGGATTTGCTAGTTTTGGGTGAGATATTATGCTTCCCCTGTATCCCCAACACCCGATTGCATAACTAGAAAGTTTCAGGAGTTTATAAGTGGGAATTCAAGTAGCTCCTAGAATATCTTTCCAACACACACATGATACGATATGGGGTCTATCATATGTTTGTTTCCGTCTTATTCTGCAAGCCAATCCTTTGTTTTTGTTTTGAGTTGTGGTATTCGAGTTGCTTCGAAGGCAAGTGTTGATTCCATACTTTTCCTAAGTGGTGTTCTCATATTTCTATGTGAATACTAAACCTTCTTGATCTTCGAGTTTGCCATCTCAATTTCTTCTAAACTGGTGTGTCTCTCTTCAAGTGGATCCGATCATTTCAACATTTGCAAGATCCAACCTCAGTTTTCTCAACGTTATTTGTTTCGTCCGTCCCAAGTTGTCTTTGTTTTTCCCATCCTCCCTCCCTTTTTCTTCAAGGACTCAGATTTCTGAATCAAGTATCCATTTTATTCATGTGTAGTCTCTTCATTCTTTTTCTTTCAATGTTCGTATCCGGTGATTCTCATGAAGATTCTAACGGAGCTTCTAGTTATCATTCTTCGTTCTCTTTTCTTCTCCGGTGGATCCAATTCAAGCTTTGTTGATCATATCCTTTTCCTTGTTTCAAATACCTTCTCATGCCGGTGCACCTCATAATCATTCCACGCTTGCTATTCTATTGTTCCGGAGTGCTCAAGATATCTCGAAGTTTCGTGTTTCCACTCTACATTCGTTCAACCTATTTCGAGGTTGTTATCTCATTCAAGCCATTTAATTCAACTGGCGCAATCTCTCTTTTAAATTGTTCAACGATGTACCTTTGAGTGGGCCCTAACCCACAGGTCTTTTCCCAGGATCTTACCTGACTCTTCTAATCTTCCCGGAGCTACTCTCACATTCTTTTCCAAGTTTGACGTAAGAATGAATTATCATCAGTCAAATGCCTTTCTCCAAAATCTTTCTAACTCTTTTCTTTGTTGGCCCAACCTTTCTATTCGTCATTCCAGAGTGCCTCAACAATTCTTGGTGCTGTTCTCATCGTCATTCTCAACATTTGAAGACCGAAGAAGAGTTTCTCTTCAATCATATCTGTTCTCTTGAAGACTTGTGGTTCTAGCTTTATGCCATTCTCTCATAATTGTTTTTGATCGTGAGAATTCTTTTCACCCATTCGGAGCAATTCAAGAGTTTTTCAGTTTGTTTCTCCGGAGGCTATCATCTCAGAATTATTCATTACAGCTTTCAGCTCTCATTCTCCAAATCTTACCGGTGCATCATTCAAGTATTCTCTTATCAGCTCATGATCTCTTCGTTCTCATGTATCTAAATTCTCTGAAGTATCTTCATTCATTCTCTAATTCTTTCTGGTGTTTCATTATATTTTCTTCGTTCATTTTCAATTCTTACGGTGGTTTGCTCACGATTCTCTTCCATGGTTATCATATTATTCATTCGTTGTTTCAATCCTACTAGTGGATCATTGAAGACCTTCTCAAGTTTGCGCTATATCTATCTTAATCCTTTCTACGAGAATAAGTAGTATGCCAAATCCGTTGCTTCTCATCAATTTAATTGGTGAAGGATAAGCATAATGCAATTCTTATTATTGTTTCATTGAGTGAATTCAATTCCTTATTCCGGAGGTTCATCATATCACATTCTCGGTTCGAGATGCTTTATCTTTTCTTCTAGAGTTCCAAGTTTCCACTTTATCTCATCGAAAAGATCCATCCAATCATTGCGAAGCTACAATCTTATTCTTTCCATCCTTCACTTCTTTTGATCATTCTTTTATTACCAGAGTTCTTCATGGAGGTTACATGATGATTCATCAAGGATTTAATTCTTTCTCGAAGTGCTCATCAAGATTCTTTTCAGAGGAGATCAAGTTTTCTTCATCTTGCAATTCGAAGTGAAATTCTTGCATATCTCATCTTTTGAGGTGGTGTTATGTCATTGTTGATAATTTCCCTTCGTGTTTCATGGATCACAAGTTTTTCAAGAGTGACATAGTTAAATCCATCATTTTCTCTTCGCTCAAGTCATCTTTTCAACCCATCAATTTCTTCGAGCATGAGCTCTTCTCATTCCATCAACCTCTTCATTGGAGTTATCTTGGGCTATTTTTCACCTAAAGCTTTCTCTAAGGAATGTTGATAATTGTGGTGCCTATCAATGACCCAAGATCTTCATTTATCCTCCCGGTGACATAAGTTTCTCGTCTCCTTGTTGATATCAATCCAATCTATTGGTTCCGTCAGTGGCAGAATTTCACCTCATAGTTTTGAGATGTTCCCCATAAGCCCACTACAAGCTTACTCTTTTCGTTGTTGGTTTTCCAACAACTCCGTTCGACCCTTCTCCTAAGGATGCCTTTTCAAGCTCAATTGTGGCAGAAGTTGGCATTTTCTCCTCCATTCTTTTATTTCAATTATCTATCTTCTATTCTTTCTCCCGGAGGCTTTGTGATGTTGCTCTCCTCAACCCATATTCTTGTTTTGTCAGGATCATGTTCTTTCGTGCTTATCCATTTATCCGGAGTGTTGTGTCCTCTGCTCAAGTCCTTTTCATCCTATCAAGTCTTGCATCTCTTTTCAAACGGAGTGCTATTCGAATTTGTTCTTCCTTGTTCCTTGCTTATCTCGTTTCAACCAGAGTGGTTTCAATTCCTTCTTCTCCGTTGTGCTCAGCATTCATAGTTTTGCAACCTCCAAGGTTCTAGTAAGGTTCCTTGTTCTTTTTTTCTAACGGAGTGTTCTCAACTTCGTTCATCTCCGTTGATTTTTTTTCTTTCAAGTTTTCAACATCTCAAGGTTCCTTGGTTTCACTCGTTTGTCAAAGAAGCAACTTAGTTTTACCTCTTCTCTTCCTCTTCCGTTTTCCCTCTGGTGCCATCCTAGATGTCGGGACGAGATCCTCTCGTAGTGGTGGAGTGTTGTAACGCCCCGAGAACGTTGCGCCAGGTGTCTTCCAGTTATTCGCTGTTGTTGCCTTCTCATTTGTTTGCGTTTCTTGCATTTCATATCATGTCATCATGTGCATCGCATTTGCATACGTGTTCGTCTCATGCATCCAAGCATTTTCCCCGTTGTCCGTTTCTCAATCCGACACTCCTATGTCATCCGGCATCCCCTTTTGTCTCTTTTCGTGTGCGGGTGTTAAACGCTCTCAGATTGGACCGAGATTTGCCAACCGGCCTTGGTTTACTACCGGTAGACCGCCTGTCAAGTTTCGTGCCATTTGGAGTTCGTTTGATACTCCAACGGTTAACTGGGAAACCGTAAAGGCCTCGTGTGTGTTGCAGCCCAACACCCCTTCAAAGTGGCCCAATAACCCATCCAAACCTCCTCCATCCTCTCGGTCGTTCGATCACGATCACGTGGCCGAAAACTGCTCCTCACTAGGACTCTCCTAGCTCCCTCTACCTATATATATGTGACTCCCCCCAAAATTTTCGCGGATGAAACCCTAGCCCCGCTCTCTCGCGCCGCCGGACAAAAATCCCCGCGCCGGAGATGTCCGCACCGCCGTCCCCGACGAATCCACCGCCGCCACATCACCACTGCCGGCCTTCTCTCTCCTCCGCGGCCTGCCAGGCCCGGGGCAAGCCCGCCGAAGCCCATCGAGGCCCGGGGCCGCACTCGTGTGAGCCCGCGTCGCCGGATCTGCGCGCCGCCGCTGCGCCCTTTGCCGGACTTCGCCAGAGCACCCCGCCGACTCGCGGCGTTCGTCGTCTACCGCCGCCTCGACACCACTAGAGCACGCCGCCGCCTCGATGCACACTTGCCGCATCAGGTTGCCGGCCACCACGCCTATCCCCGTCTCCTTCCTCCTCCTCTGTCTGACCTCTCTCACCTCACTCTCTCTCTCTTCCCTCCCCGCGGGATCCTCCATCACCGCCTGTTAAGCTCCGATCGACACCGGCGGCCGTCACCGATGCCGGGAACGGTGGTCCCGCCCAGTTCTCCACCGGATCTGACGGATCTGGCCGCCTGCGCCGCCTCGCTTTCATCCCGCTCGTCGGAGCCCTAGCGCCGCCGGCCTCGTCCCCGGTCGGGAGGAGGACGACACACGCCAACCGCCTCCCCTGCAGCGTCTGTGTGGGCCGGCCCATCTCCAGTCGGCCCAGCTCCCTCCTCTCCATTCTGGGCCAGGCCCATGGTGAGCCATCCCTCTAAACCCCGCTCGTGCGCACTTTAGCTATCCTGCGCCCATGTTTTTTCTCTTAAGTCCCCAGATCCATATAATTTATGCCCCTGTTCATCGCATCATAACTTATCATCCGTAGCTCCGTTTCACGCATGTGTTATGTCAAATTGTTCATCATGATGTCCTCTTCATTTTGTTCGATTGCATCATGCTTGTTTGAGTCCATCTTGATGCCCTAATAACTGTTGCAAGAGTGCTTCATAATGTTAGTTCCTGATTTCTATCAGATTATGAGCATTTGTCATTTTTGCCATGATTATTGTGTGCTGCATATGGGCCTGAGCTCTGCATGTGTTTTGGGCTATGCCATGCCATCTTTACAGGAGTGTATGCCATGTATTTTTGTGATCAATGTGGTGACTAGCACAAGCATGCAAAGTAGCTCTCGTGATGTTGCTGATTTCAAGGACTTATAATTCTTCTAAGTCATTTCCCTGATGTTATTTTTATGCCATGTATTCATATTGCTACAGAGTGATCCATGCCTCTTTTGAGCATGTTCAGTAAGGATGATTTTGAGATATTGTTATGCTCTATCCATCCATGTCTTTGTTTGCAATTATGGAGTGCCCTAGCATGACTCAATCTTGCTCTACTTTTTCTATAAAATGTTCCTGGCAGATTGTTTACGTGTTAATCAATTTTGCCAAGGTTGTTGTAGTTGATCCATGCATGCTATGAGTTTGTTCTTGCCATGGTTAGCTTCTTGATCATGTCTTCTTACTAGGAGTATGCTTAGTTTGTCATGCAATGCCTTGTGTTGAGTGCATCGAGCTTGCAAACATGCCTTCGTAACTCTGTTTTTGCCATGTCCAGTTTTCTGCTAAGTCTGAATCTGTTAACGAAACTTGCTGTGTTTACATGGGTGCCATCATATCTTCTGATCCTTTTTGGATTATGGTAAGTTAGGGACTTCTGTTATATGCTTTGAGTAGATTCATGCCATGCGTTGTATTGCTATGATCTGATCCTGTAGTATGTTGTTATCTTGCTCTAAACATTGCTTCCTGATGTTAATTCCTGGCATGTTGTTATTTTCACTAAGTCTCTGATGCTGTTATCTTTTGCCCTTTTGCCATGCTTGTTTGAACCTGCTATTGTGTAATTTAGCCGTAGCTCAGTGTTCATATTTTGTAAAGCATCTTGAATAGATCACTACCATGTGCTTTGTTGTTATGTTAGAGTGCAGTAGCTTAGTTTCTTGTTGCATTCTAGATGGCATCGTGCTGTTAATTGCAGAATTGTGTCATTCTTGTTTTGCTTGTCATTTGCAAACCGTGCATCCGATTCCGGTGATCTTTATATCGATTTCGACCGAAATCAACTCATATTTCCAGTGGCACTCTTGGTTTGCCAAGTTGATGCCTTGTTCTATCTTTTCCTTCCGGAGCACGCATATGCATTGCATATCACATCCCGCATATCATGTCATGTTTTGCATCATGTTGCTTGCACATTGCACCGTGGTTGATTGTGGTTTTCCTTTGCTTGTGTTCTTGCCTTGGGTAGAGCCGGGAGACAAGTACGTGATCGAGGAACCCATTGAGTACGCTTACGAGGTTCAAGCTTTCGTCTTCTCAGAGAACTTTGCAGGCAAGATGATCATACCCTCGAAATCACTTCTATCTTTGCTTGCTAGTTGCTAGCTCTATTGCTATGCCTATGCCGCGATACCTACCACTTGCTTTATCATGCCTCCCGTATTGCCATGTCAATCCTCTAACCCACCTTGTCCTAGCAAACCGTTGTTTGGCTATGTTACCGCTTTGCTCAGCCCCTCTTATAGCATTGTTAGTTGCAGGTGAAGATGGAGTTTGTTCCTTGTTGGAACATGATTATTGTTGGGATATCACAATATCTCTTATTTAATTAATGCATCTATATACTTGGTAAAGGGTGGAAGGCTCGGCCTTATGCCTGGTGTTTTGTTCCACTCTTGCCGCCCTAGTTTCCGTCATACCGGTCTTATGTTCCTTGATTTTGCGTTCCTTACGCGGTTGGGTGTTATGGGAACCCCTTGACAGTTCGCTTTGAATAAAACTCCTCCAGCAAGGCCCAACCTTGGTTTTACATTTGCCTAACCTAGCCTTTTTTCCTTGTGTTTCCGGAGCCCGAGGGTCATCTTTATTTTAACCCCCCGGGCCAATGCTCCTCTGAGTGTTGGTCCAACCTGTCAGCCGCCGGTGGCCACCAGGGGCAACTCTGGTTTGGCCTACCGGAAGTTTGGACAATCCGGTGTGCCCTGAGAACGAGATATGTGCAGCTCCTATCAGGATTTGTCGGCACATTCGGGTGGCTTTGCTGGTCTTGTTTTACCATTGTCGAAATGTCTTGTAACCAGGATTCCGAGTCTGATCGGGTCTTCCTAGGAGAAGGAATATCCTTCGTTGACCGTGAGAGCTTGTGATGGGCTAAGTTGGGACACCCCTGTAGGGTTTTGAACTTTCGAAAGCCGTGCCCGCGGTTATGGGTAGATGGGAATTTGTTAATGTCCAGTTGTAGAGAACTTGACACTTAACTTAATTAAAATGCATCAACTGCGTGTGTAGCCATGATGGTCTCTTTCCGGCGGAGTCCGGGAAGTGAACACGGTGTTGGAGTTATGCTTGAACGTAAGTAGTTTCAGGATCACTACTTGATCACTTCTAGTTCACGACCGTGCTTTGCTTCTCTTCTCGCTCTCTTTTGCGAAAGTTAGCCACCATATATGCTAGTGCTTGTTGCAGCTCCACCTCACTACCTTTTTCCTACCCATAAGCTTAAATAGTCTTGATCGCGAGGGTGTGAGATTGCTGAGTCCCCGTGACTCACAGATTACTTCCAAAACCAGTTGCCGGTGCCGATGATACTATGCAGGTGACGCAACCGAGCTCAAGGAGGAGCTCGAAGAAGATCGTGTTTGTTGTGTTGTTTCGTTTCCAGCTGTTCAGTAGTGGAGCCCAGTCAGGGCGATCGGGGATCTATTGCATTTGGGGTTGTCTTTCATTATTTGGTTCCGTAGTCGGACCTTGATTGTATTCTGGTTGATGTAATGCTATATTTATGTATTGTGTGAAGTGGCGATTGTAAGCCAACTCTGTACCTCTTTTTCTTATTCAGTACATGGGATGTGTAAAGATTACCCCTCTTGCGACATGCCTACAATGCGGTTATGCCTCTAAGTCGTGCTTCGACACGTGGGAGATATAGCCGCATTGTGTGTGTAACACCGGCCCAGCAAAAGGCCCACGAGATTTTGCGTATCATAATGGGCCAGCCCAGCTAAAGGCCAATGAGATTTTGCGGGCAATAATGGGCTGGCCGAGCTAAAGGCCCACAAGATTTTGCAGACCATAATGGGCTGGCCTAGCTATAGGCCCAACATTCTCAGTTAAGGCCTGTACGGCTAGTGTCAAATCGGCCAGTCAACGGCCTGTCCTAAACTTGTCGTCATCGCGGCCCATGGTCACTTCTGGCCCGTTAACAGTCCGCTAAGTATATGGGCCAAATTACGGCCTGGTGTATTTCCGGGATGTTAAAGGTCCTGCTTCATTTGGGCCCATTTACAAGCCATTGAAACTTTCGGCCCATAAACGACCGTGAAGGATTTGGATCATATTCGGCCATGTCTGACATTCGGCCTGTTAGAGGCCCACTATAGATTTGGGCCACTTTTGGCCTGTTGTGATTTTCGGCCTATTAACGTCGGACGAAATCCATGGGCCATATGTGGCCCAACGTCACATCGGGCCCATTAACAACCCATATAAAAATGACGATAATCTAGCCCGACCGAACTTCCGGCCTATTAAAGGCCCGTGTATTAGGTCGGTGCATTTACGACCCGTCCGAATTTCGGCCTGTGAAAGATCCGCATCGTAAATGGGCCACCATTTTGGCCTGCTAAGACCAGTGGGTTATTTGGCATAATCAGGGCCCAATATCACTTTCGGTCTTTTAAAGGCCCATGTTTTTTATGGGCTCGAGATATTTACACCTGTAAACGGCTTATTGTTACTGAGGGCCCAAATTATGTTTAGCCCTATTAAAGGCTCACTATGGGCACAGGCCTACCAGAAAAATATGAAATCTTATGCTGATTTAGGCCCAGATATTTTTAGTGGGCTGATATGTCTTCGTCGTATCTATAAGTTTTGATTGTTCCATGCCAATATTATACAACTTTCATATACTTTTGGTAACTTTTTATAATATTTTTGGGACTAACATATTGATCCAGTGCCCAATGCCAGTTCCTGTTTGTTGCATGTTTTTTTGTTTTGCAGTAAATCCATATCAAACAGAGTCCAAACGGGATAAAAACTGACGAAGATTTTTTTGGAATATATGTGATTTTTGGGAAGAAAAATCCACGCGAGACGATGCCCGAGGGGGCCACGAGGCAGGGGGCGCGCCCTGGGCCCTCGTGGCCACCTCGTAAGGCGGTTGATGCCCTTATTTGTCCGCAAGAAAGCTAATATCTGGATAGAGATTGTGTTAAAATTTCAGCCCAATCGGAGTTACAGATCTCCGAGAATTTAAGTAACGGTGAAAGGGCAGAATGAGAGAACGCAGAAATAGAGAGAGACAGAGAGACAGATCCAATCTTGGAGGGGCTCTCATCCCTCCCATGCCGTGGAGGCCATGGAACAAAGGGGAAACCCTTCTCCCATCTAGGGAGAAGATCAAGGAAGAATAAGAAGGAGGGGGCTCTCTCCCCCTCGCTTCCGGTGGCGCCGGAACACCGCCGGGGGCCATCATCATCACCGCAATCTACACCAACACCTCCGCCATCTTCACCAACATCTCCATCACCTTCCCTCATCTATCTACAGCGGTCCACTCTCCCACAATCCACTGGACCCTCTACTTGAACATGGTGCTTTATGCTTCATATTATTATCCAATGATGTGTTGCCATCCTATGATGTCTGAGTAGATTTTCATTGTCCTATCGGTGGTTGATGAATTACTATGATTGATTTAATTTGCTTGTGGTTATGTTGTTGTCCTTTGCTTCCCATCATATGAGCCCGCGTGTGGATCACACCATAGGGTTGGTTGTATGTTGATAGGACTATGTATTGGAGGGCAAGAGTGACAGAAGCTTCAACCTAGCATAGAAATTGATGCATACGGGATTGAAGGGGGACCAATATATCTTAATGCTATGGTTGGGTTTTACCTTAATGAACGTTAGTAGTCATGGATTCTTGCTAATAGTTCCAATCATAAGTGCATAGAATTCCAAGTCAGGGATGACATGCTAGCAGTGGCCTCTCCCACATAAAACTTGCTATCGGTCTAGTAAAGTAGTCAATTGCTTAGGGACAATCTCACAACTCCTACCATCACTTTTCCACACCCGCTATACTAACTTTATTGTTTCTTTATCTAAACATCCCCTACTTTTTATTTACGCGCTCTTTATTATCTTGCAAACCTATCCAAAAACATCTACAAAGTACTTCTAGTTTCATACTTGTTCTAGGTAAAGTGAACGTTAGGCATGTGTAGAGTTGTATCGATGGTCAATAGAACTTGAGGGAATATTTGGTCTACCTTTAGCTCCTTGTTGGGTTCGACACTCTTACTTATCGAAAGAGGCTACAATTGATCCCATATACTTGTGGGTTATCAAGACCTTTTTCTGGCGCCGTTGCCGGGGAGTTATAGTGTGGGGTGAATATTCTCGTGTGTGCTTGTTTGCTTTATCAGTAAGTAATTTTTATTTGCTGCTCTAAGTTGTTCTCTATCTTTGGTTATGGATATGGAACACGAAATACCAAAAAAATTAGGTGTACCTGCTACTCATGGAGATGGGGAACCTCCTAAAACCCTCGATGCTGGTTATGTGAAAAATATTATGTACTACTTTGATAATACTAAGAAAACCCCATTCAATTATGTAATGGGGGACACGTTCGATCAACATGAATACTTTAGGCATTATCTCTTGACTCAAAAAGGGAAACTATTATGGGATCAAATTCATATGTGGCATTGGTATGCTCGGGAACTATGCTTGAGATATGACTATACTTGTTGCTCTAGGATGAAGGCTCCACACCTTCCCTTTTCATGCAAATTTAATGATGATAAAACGTTGGCATATTATGCTAATGGTATATATGATTACTATGATGTGGAACAAATAGAAGAATTTGTTGCTTTTATGGGTGCTTATGAAATTGAATCTTTGTTTAAAGAGTGTGAAAATCTTGATGATGCTGTTTACAGACCTGAAAATTTAGCCATCCTTAAATATTGCTATGAGAATTATGAATTCAATTCTGATATTGATGATTTTATTGAGAGAGCCGTTGTCCAAGAAGAGACTACTATTTCGTAGGAGTCTATGGAAGAAGGAATTGATGAAACTATGAACTCTTTGGATGAAAAAGATGAGGAGGAGAGCGAAGAACAAAAGGAGGAAGAGCGGATTGATCACCCGTGCCCACCTTCTAATGAGAGTAACTCTTCAACTCATACATTGTTTAATTTCCCTTCGTGCTTACCGAAGGATGAATGCTATGATGATTGTTATGATCCCGTTGATTCTTTTGAAATATCCCCTTTTCATGATGCTTGCTATGCTTGTGGCCAAGGTGCCAACATGAATTATGATTATGGAGATGAACTTTCTATAGTTCCTTATGTTAAACATGAAATTGTTGCTATTGCACCCACACATGATAGTCCTATTATCTTTTTGAATTCTCCCGACTAAACTATATCGGAGAAGTTTGCCCTTATTAAGGATTATATTGATAGGTTGCATTTTAAAGTTGCACATGATAATTTTGATGAATATAATATGCATGTGCTTGCTGCTCCTACTTGCAATTATTATGAGAGAGGAACTACATCTCCGCCTCTCCATGTTTCCATTATGATAAAATTGCAAGAAACTGTTTATACTACGCATTGGCCTTTACTATGTGTGCATGAATTGTTCTTTTATAACATGCCGTTGCATAGGAAGAGAGTTAGACTTTGTCATTACATGATATATGTTACTTTGTGATCACTACTAAATTACAAATCATTGTTAATTAAAATTGGCTTTGATATACCTTGGGATCCGGGTGGATCCATTACTTGAGCACTATATGCCTAGTTTGATGGCTTTAAAGAAAGCGCTGCCAGGGAGACAACCTGGAAGTTTTAGGGAGTCATATAATTCTGTTGTGTGCTTTATAAGGTTTAAAAATAAAAATAATGTGCCAAGATTTGCCTTTAGGATGTTTATTTTGCTTGTTGGTTTGTACGGTGCAGGACAGAAACTTTGGCTGTAGTGCGCGATTTTACATTTTTTACTGGAACGTCAAACGGTTTTGAAACGTTTTGCACTGTCTTTTTTTACAAATTTTTTATTTTTCCTAATTTTGGTAGAATTTTGGAGTACCATAGGTATGGTGAATGTTCAGATTATTATAGACTGTTCTGTTTTAGACAGATTCTGTTTTTGATGCATAGTTTGCTTGTTTTGATGAAACTATCAATTTATATCAGTGGATTAAGCCATGGAAAAGTTATATTACAGTAGCTACAATGCAAAAACAAAATATGAATTGGTTTGCAACAGTACTTAGAGTAGTGATTTGCTTTATTATACTAACGGATCTTACCGAGTTTTCTGTTGAGTTTTGTGTGGATGAAGTGTTCGAAGATCGAGGAGGTCTCGATGTGAGGAGAAGAAGGAGAGGCAAGAGCTCAAGCTTGGGGATTCCCAAGGCACCCCAAGTAAATATTCAAGGAGACTCAAGCATCTAAGCTTGGGGATGCCCCAGAAGGCATCCCATCTTTCTTCAACAAGTATTTGTATGTTTTCAGGTTCGTTTCGTTCATGCGATATGCGCAATCTTGGAGCGTCTTTTGCATTTAGTTTTCATTTTTATTTTATGCACCATGCTGGTATGAGAAAGTACTTGGTTGATTTATAGAATGCTCTTTGCACTTCACTTATATCTTTTGAGTATGGCTTTATAGAATGCTTCATGTGCTTCACTTATATCATTTGAAGTTTGGATTGCCTGTTTCTCTTCACATAGAAAACCGTTTGTAGAATGCTCTTTTGCTTCACTTATATTTGTTAGAGCATGAGCATATATTTTGTAGAAAGAATTAAACTCTCTTGCTTCACTTATATCTATTTAGAGAGATGACAGGAACTGGTCATTCACATGGTTAGTCATAAAATCCTACATAAAACTTGTAGATCACTGAATATGATATGTTTGATTCCTTGCAATAGTTTTGCGATATAAAGGTGGTGATATTAGAGTCGTGCTAGTTGAGTAATTGTGAAATTGAGAAATACTTGTGTTGAGGTTTGCAAGTCCCGTAGCATTCACGTATGGTGAACCGTTATGTGATGAAGTCGGAGCATGATTTATTTATTGATTGTCTTCCTTATGAGTGGCGGTCGGGGACGAGCGATGGTCTTTTCCTACCAATCTATCCCCCTAGGAGCATACGCGTAGTACTTTGTTTCGATAGCTAATAGACTTTTGCAATAAGTATGTGAGTTCTTTATGACTAATGTTGAGTCCATGGATTATATGCACTCTCACCCTTCCATCATTGCTAGCCTCTTCGGTACCGTGCATTGCCCTTTCTCACCTCGAGAGTTGGTGCAAACTTCGCCGGTGGATCCAAACCCCGTGACACGATACGCTCTATCACACATAAACCTCCTTATATCTTCCTCAAAACAGCCACCATACCTACCTTCATCTCTTTTAAACCATGTAAGGTGAAATGATACGTTAAGACAATTGTGTATAAAAGTGAACAGAGTAACTGACATTGGCTGCAAACCAAGTAGTTAAATGAACACATCATAGTACCAATCAGTTCAAAGGCAGGAGGAGTAAGGACTTACAACAGCGGCTTGAACTGGTGTGCTCATGCCCTTCATCTTACTGGTGTGGCAATCCTTGAAGATTTGCACTGCATTGGTTCAGGTTCTTTTTGGTCCGCACAGGCTTTCCTCTGTATTTGGAACAAGTCAATATAGATATGATAATATGGCACAGAAAAAACAAGGAAGTAGCAGCTATTTACAAGAGCCTCGCAGTGTGCAATATAGCTACGAGATCCTGTTGTCTGTTGGAATTTCACTTTAGAACGGTTGGTCTTGTTCTTCAAACAGTTAGCCTAGAAGAAGATACACTTGTAAGGAACATACATAAATACAAGTTTAATATGTGGTCTGATCAAATACATATAGCCTACCTGATACTTTGGATCAGACCAGTGTTTAATGAGGGCTGTCCAGTCTTCATCTGTAATATATTCCAATGGAGATGTTTGAGCGATTTCATTGTTAGCCTTGCCTTCAAAGTGAGATTTTCTAAGGTGGTACCGATACTGCCGCAGAGCAGACTGAAAAACATGAGTGCATGCTTGTTTAGTTGCATCATCTATCAGATCCAACTTGAACCTCATCTGTTGAAAAAAGAATGTGAGTCTTATTAGGAGGAAGCTAGAAAGTATGAGACAGAGCAAGACAATATTACTAATTGCGATGAATAACATTACTTACGGATAAATGGTCAAGGAATGTGTTAAACTAGGTATTGTCTTTCTCATTCCTGTACTGGATCCACGTTGGGAGGATACGTGCATGACACCTAACAGCAACGGCTACCTCTGATACTAACTTGGCTGACTCTGTAGCATCATGTGGCCTTTTTAAACCTGCCTCAAAATGGATCTCCGTTCTTCCTCCTTTATATTTTGTTAATCTGTCAAGCATTATCCTTGATGTCTGTTTCCGCTTGCGTCGTGGTGCTAGTTCAACAACGAATATGGAAAGTGTTAGTGTACATGTGAGAGTACATATAAAGGAGCATGCAACTGCAACTTGACTCGGTCAGGTACCGTCTTGGTGTTGATGCTCATGAGGTTCATCTGATCTTGCCAAGTCCTGTTGTGTCAGCAGTGCTTCAGAAGTAGTGTTAGGTGTGAAGGCAGCTTGGGAACTGACCAGTTCTGGAGCAAACGAACGAGTAACTCGTTGAGATGCTGGTATAGTTGAAGCGGATGCTGCAGCTAGTGGAGCAGGTGATACTATGTTTATAGATTTAGCCGGTGGTCTTGGACCTTCTACTGCACTATAAGTACTAGCAGAATCTGGACGGCAGATCCTTTTCCGTTTCACCCGACGAGTAACACCGCTCCCTACTATATTATTTTCCTTGCTCTTTTTTGACTTTGCCATGTCAAGTCGTACCCACAACACAAAAGAATAAAATCGCTCTTCAGAACTCATTGATGCATGATACAGACAAGCAATACTTTGATGTAAGACAACCGTATGAGGATGGAATATGTAAGAAAAATAGGACTGCATGACATATTCACATCTACGATGTGTAAGCTAAGCAGAAGGATTTTCAAGAAAATAGAAGTAATGCAAGCTAGACACCATATGAAAGATGCAACCAATATTACTCTGCCAAGTTAAAAGTGTCTTGTCATAAGTGGCAATTCAAAAAAATTAGAAGCAGTACAACGTAGAAATCAATGCAAGATGCAACCACTATCAAACTACCATGTTAAAAGTGTCCAATCATGAGTGACTGATGCAGGATACACAACAACAGTACTTTGATGTAAGAACATGGTATGATAGATAGATGTAGTGTATTCTAGACACAGAACGCCATGTCATATGCACATGTATAACGTATGAACTCAGCAGGTGCAATTTAATCAAAATAGAAGAAATATAGGCTAGACAACATATGCAACATGAAACCAATTATCACACTGTCAACTTAGAGCAAGCACCCGCGATGGTGGAGTACGGGAGATGAACTCATCATGTAGACTCGGGACTTCAACTTCATTAGTAGTAGTAGTGACAAATCTAGAGTCTCTCTGTTTGCGTCGGTGCGGAGGACCACCATCATCCCCTAACTTACTCTTTTCCTTCCTATGAAAGATGCAACCAATATCACTCTGCCAAGTTCAAACTGTATGCCCTTTCAACAAATTAGAAGCAGTACATGCTAGAAATCATATGCAAGACACAACCAATATCACAGTGGCGACTTAAAGGTGCCTTATCATAAGTGACTGATGCGGGATATGCAAGAATAGTAGTCTGATGTAAGAACATCGTGTGATCAGATATAGCATGTTCTAGAAACAGGAACATATGTCATATTTACAGGCATTATGTGTAAAGTAAGCATATGCAATTCAACAAAGTTAGAAGCAATACTCCCTCCGTTTCTTTTTACTCCGCATATAAGATTTGGTCAAAGTCAAACTGCACAAAGTTTGACCAAATTTATATAAAAAAATATGAACATCTACAATACTAAAACTATATAGTGTGAACATACGTTCCATGGTGCATCTGATAATATTGATTTCATATTATGAATGTTTATATTTTTTAATATAAAGTTAGTCAAACTATACAAAGCTTGACTTTGACCAAACCTTATATGCAGACTAAAAATAAACGGAGGGAGTACAAGCTAGACAGCATACGCAACATGCAACCACATATAATAGTGCCAAGTTAGAGCAAGCACCTGTGATGGTGGAATAGGGGAGATGTGCTCATCATCTACACAACTACGTTGACTGTCTAGCCTTGCATTTTCTTGCGAATCTTGTTGGGAGGATGGCAGAGTAGAATCTATAGAGAACCTCCATTTCAGTTGCTCGGAAGGATCACCATCATCCAATGCCTTGCCAATTTCCTTCAGCTTTATTGATTTTGCATTGTGAGGTCAAACCAACAAGAAAAAGGAATATAATTAGCTCTTTAGAACTCATTCATGCATGATACTGATGAACACTACTCTGATGAAAGGCAAAGTCATGATACGAGGATGGAATATGTACGAAAAAATGGATGGCTTGACATATTCACACCTATGATGTGGTAACTAAGCAGAAGGCACTTCAACAAATTAGATGCACTGCAAACTAGACACCATATGAAATGTGCAATCAATATCACTCTGCCAAGTTAAAACTATCTCGTCATAGGTGGCGTTCATCAAACTAGAAGCAATACATGCTAGAAATCATATTCAAGATGCAAACCAATATCACACTGCCAACTTAAAGGTGTTCCATCATAAGTGACTGATGCAGGATACACAAGAAGAGTAGTTTCATGTAAGAACGCGGTGTGATAGACAAATATAGTATGTGCCAAAAATAGGAAAGCGTGTCATATTCACACGTATCATGTGTAAGCTAAGCAGATGCAGTTTACACTAATTAGGAGCAATACAAGCTAGACACCATATGCAACATGCAACCAGATATCACACTGCCAAGTTAGAGCAAGCACCTTGGATGGTGGAGTAGGGGAGCAGAGACTTGGACCTTGTAATGCACTATCAGTACAAGGAGAATCGGCACAAATGCTCCGTTTACGTTGCTGCAGAGGACCACCATCATCGCCTTCCTTACTCTTTTCCTTCCTCTTTCCTGATTTTGCCTTGTCAAGTCAAACCCACAAGAAAAAGGAATAAAATTTGCTCTTCAGAACTCATTGATGCATGATACTGATGAACACTACTTTCATGTAAGGCAGCCGCATGATAGGAGGATGTAATATGTATGAAAAACAGGACGGCGTGACATATTGACATGTATGATGTATAAAGTGTAAACTAAGCACAAGGTGCTTGAACTTGTTAGAATCAATGCAAGCTAGAAACCATATGAAAGATGAAACCAATATCACTCTGCCAAATTAAAAGGGTGCCCTAACAAATGTATTTGACCAAATTAGAAGCAATACATGGCAACAGGCTTGAAATAATATGCAATATTCAACGAATAAAGGTGACTCATCGTAAGTGATTGATGCAGGATACAGAAGAGAGGTAGTTTCATGTAAGAACAAGGTTAACACATAGATGTAGTGTGTACCAAAAATAGGAAGGCATGTCATATTCACAAGTATAATGTGTAAACTAAGCAGATGCAATTTACCCTAATTAGAAGCATTACAAGCTAGACACCGTATGCAACATGCAACCACATATCACACTGCGAAGTTAGAGCAAGTACTTGTGATGGTGGTGTGGGGGAATTGCGGTCAACAACTAGAGAGCTACATTGACTATCTTCATTTAGCCTTGCTATTTCTTGAGAATCATGTGGGGAGGATGACACTGCACTCTTTAAACGAGTATGGTGTCTCACAGTAACCCACTCGGGTGACTGTCTCATCATAAGTGATTGACGAGGGATACAAAAGAGCATTAGTTTGATGTACGAACATGGTTAATAGACATATGTAGTATGTATCAAAAACAGGAAGGCATGTCATTATCAAAGGTATAATGTGTGAAGTAAGCAAATGCAATTTAACCAAATTGGAAGCAATACAAGCTAGACACCATATGCAACATGCAACCACATTTGACAACACGAAGTTAAAGTAAGCACCTTGGATGGTTGTGTGTGGCAATTGAGATCATCAACTGCAGAGCTATGTTTACTGTCTGCAACTGCTGACACTGCATCCTTTAGAGCGCTAAAAATCTTAGTGCTTATCTTCGAATTACACTGGAGCGACTTCTGTCTTTTCTTTTTAGCATTCATCAACACTGCGCCAGAGTCTGAAATACCCATGCATAAAAAACAATAGTGTGAGTATGGGTGAAGTGTGTGCACAATCAGTACAGCGTAAAGGTAGCAGATAGCAGGTCGGTGAGAAATAAATGACGGGAGACATATGATAGCTCTACAACATGCATGGCACACTAAATTACTACAGGATTCTATGAAAATAACATTCGACTGAAAACAAATAGGTCAGTCCATTTTTTCTGCACCGTCCGATGTACAAAGAACGAGCAGATCTCCTTCATCTACCTCCAACCAGTCAGTGTTGACGATCTTCCTCGAAACGGCAGTGACCACCAGCCTAGTCCCCTGCCTGTGCCCTCCCCTCAACCTCACCGCACCGCCGTGCTTGGCACCGCCCCCCGGCCATCCATTCAAGCCCTGCCGACCTCCAGATCAGGCGCAAGTAGCTCCTGCGCCCCACACCCCTATGATAGACACCGATGCGCCGGTTCCCCGGCGAACATGCGGACTAGGTGTTCCGCGCGCCTAAGCGGGTGCTGCTTCTTTTAATTGCGGTTTGACTAACCCTGAATTGAAATCCAGGCAGGCTACTAACCTCTAGCAAAGGTGAAATAGTAAAGGGAGCAAACCTTATGCATTTAGTATCACGAAGAAGATGCAGCAAGAAGCGCTCAACTAGTTTCTTTCACGAGACGAATACGATGTGAGCAGAGACATAAGGTTTGCACGAATAAGGGAAGAGGAGTACCTCTTTCTGCTGGCAGTGATGTGTCCTCCTTCTATTTTTCCAACGATCTTCTTGTGGTTCGCTTGAAACGAGAAGTTGTGGAGGACGGTGCAGCCTTGGACGAACCCATGGCCAAGTTGTTGAGTGTGGTGCGGTGGTCGTCTGTCAGCGGCGGGGAAGCAGATCCGAGGCGGCGAACGACGGCGTAGTGGGAACAACTCCGGTGCGGTGGATGGTTGCGACAGTGGAGCGGCAACAGTGAGGCGTGGGACGGCGTGGTCGGAGTAGTTCTGGTACGGCGCATGTCGGCGTCGGCGTCGTGAGGTAGCTCTACCTCGGCTTCAGCTGCTAAGTCCTTGAGGGCGTTGCGGTTGCGGTTGCGTTGGACGACGATGTCGGGGTACCGGCTCCGGCATGATGGAGGAGGGCGGCGGTGGATTGGGCGCTATGGGGTGGAGGATGGAGGAGGCTGGGGTTTCGCGGCTGGTGCAGAGGGCGTTTTGGCGCCCACGGAGTATGAATGGGGAAACGGAGGGGGGAAGGGAACTTAAGGGGGAACAATGTTTCGGTTTGGGACGCGCTTGTTTGAAATTTGGGGAAAGTTACAAACATTGCCCCCATCTAAAATTTCGGACATATTGCGGGTTGCGGGTTGCCTAGATATTGTCATAATTATTCGCTTTTCTATCAATTGCTCGACAGTAATTTCTTCACCAACTTTAATACTTATGCTATCTTGAGAGAAGCCACTAGTGAAACCTATGGCCCCCGGGTCTATTTTCCATCATACAAGTTTCCAATCTACTTTATTTTCCTATCTTTTACTTTCAATCTATATCATAAAAATACCAAAAATATTTATCTTATTATCATCTCTATCAGATCTCACTCTTGCAAGTGGCCGTGAAGGAATGACAACCCCTTTATCGCGTTGGTTGCGAGGTTCTTATTTGTTTGTGTAGGTATGAGGTGACTCACACGTGGTCTCCTACTGGATTGATACCTTGATTCTCAAAAACTGAGGGAAATACTTACGCCGCTCTACTGCACCACCCATTCCTCTTAAAGGGAAAACCAACGCAGTGCTCAAGAGGTAGCAAGAAGGATTTCTAGCACCGTTGCCCAGGAGATCTACGCCAAGTCAAGACATACTAAGTACCCATCACAACTCTTATCCTTCGCATTACATTATTTGCCATTTGCCTCTCGTTCTCCTCTCCCCCACTTCACCCTTGCCGTTTTATTCTCCCTCTTTTCCTTTCGCCCTCTCTTTTCGTTCCCTTCTCCTTTTCAATTTGCCTCTTTTGCCCGTTTCTTGTTTGCTTGTGTGTTGGATTGCTTGCTTGTCACGATGGCTCAAGATAATACTAAATTGTGCGACTTTGCCAATACCAACAATAATGATTTTATTAGCACTCCGATTGCTCCTCTTACTGATGCTGAATCTTGTGAAATTAATACTGCTTTGCTGAATCTTGTCATGAAAGATCCGTTTTCTGGTCTTCCTAGTGAAGATGCCACTACCCATCTAAACAAATTTGTCGATTTGTGTGATATGCAAAAGAAGAAATATGTGGACAACGATATTGTTAAACTTAAGCTATTTCCGTCTTCGCTTAGAGATCGTGCTAAAGCTTGGTTTTCGTCTTTGCCTAGAAATAGTATTTATTCATGGAATAAGTGCAAAGATGCTTTTATCTCTAAGTATTTTCCTCCCGCTAAGATCATCTCTCTTAGAAACGATATTATGAATTTTAAGCAACTTGATCATGAACATGTTGCACAAGCTTGGAAGAGGATGAAATCAATGATACGTAATATGACCATCTCATGGTTTGTATTTATGGATGATTAATACAAAAAATTTATGCCAGATTGAATTTTGCTTCTAGAAATCTTTTAGATTCGGCCGCGGGAGGCACTTTAGGGAAATCATTTTAGGAGAAGCTACCAAACTCCTAGATAATATTATGGTTAATTATTCTCAATGGCACACTGAAAGATCTACTAGTAAAAAGGTGCATGCAATTGAAGAGATTAATGTTTCGAGTGGAAAGATGGGTGAACTTATGATTTTTTTTGCTAATAAGAGTGCTCCTAATGATCCTAATGATATGCCTTTGTCTACTTTGATTGAGAATAATAATGAATCTATGGATGTGAATTTTGTTGGTAGGAACAATTTTGGTAATAACGCGTATAGAGGTAATTTTAATTTTAGGACGTTTCCTAGTAATTCCTCTAATAATTATGGTAATTCCTACAACAATTCTTATGGAAATTATAATAAGATGCCCTCTGATTTTGAATCTAGTATTAAAGAATTTATTACTTCGCAAAAGAGTTTCAATGCGAAGAGTTTCAATGCTTTGATTGAAGAAAAATTGCTGAAGATTGATGAGTTGGCTAGGAACGTGAATATAATTTCTCTTGATGTTGATTCTTTGAAACTTAGATCTATTCCACCTAAGCATGATATCAATGAGTCTCTCAAATCCATGATAATTTCCATTGATGAGTGCAAAGAAAGAACCGCTAGGATGCGTGCAAAAAGTGATTGTTTTGTAAAAGCGTGTTCTTCTAGCTTTCATGATAATAAGGATGAAGATCTAAAAGTGATTGGTGTGTCCCCTATTAAACCTTTGTTTAGAAATATGAATCTTGATAATGATGGGACTGGATATGAGTCAACTTTAGTTAGAAGGGTCCCAAAAATTCAGAGTTTTTCGATCTTGATGCAAATGTTGATAAAAGTGGGATTGGAGAGGTCAAAACTTTAAATAGCAATGAATCCACTATATTGGGTTTCAAGGAATTTAATTATGATAATTGCTCTTTGATAGATTGTATATCCTTGTTGCAATCCGTGCTAAATTCTCCTCATGCTTATAGTCAAAATAAAGCTTTTACTAAACATATCGGTTTTGCTTTGATGCAATCTTATGAAGAAAAACTTGAGTTGGAAGTTTCTATCCCTATAAAACTTTATGATGAGTGGGAACCTACTGTAAAAATAAAAATTAAAGATCGTGAATGCTATGCTTTGTGCGATTTGGGCGCTAGTATTTCCATGATTCCAAAAACTTTGTGTGATTTGCTAGGTTCCCGTGAATTTGAAGATTATTCTCTAAACTTGCACCTTGCGGATTCCACCATTAAGAAACCTATGGGAAAGATTAATGATGTTATTATTGTTGCAAATAGGAATTATGTGCCCGTAGATTTCATTGTTCTTGATATAGATTGCAATCCTTCATGTCCTATTATTCTTGGTAGACCTTTCCTTAGAATGATTGGTGCAATTATTGGTATGAAGGAAGGGAATATTAGGTTCGAATTTCGGTTAGGGAAAGGCATGGAACACTTCCCTAGAAATAAAATTAAATTAGAATCTATTATGAGAGATACTTATGGGTTACCTACCAAAGATGGCAATACCTAGATCTATCCTCCCTTTTATGCCTAGCTAGAGGCGTTAAACGATAACACTTGTTGGGAGGCAACCCAATTTTATTTTTGTTCTTTGCTTTTTGTTCCTTTTAGTAATAAATAATTTATCTAGCCTCTGTTTTGGTTGTGTTTTTTGTGTTTAATTAGTGTTTGTGCCAAGTGGAACCGTTGGGAAGACTTGGGGGAAGTTTTTTTTGATCTTGCTGTAAAAAACAGAAACTTTAGCGCTCACGAGAGTTGCTGCCATTTTTTACTGGAGAGTTATATTTAGTTAATTATTTTTTAAGATGATTAATAGATAAATTACTCACGTCCAGCAATTTATTTTAGAATTTTTGGGGTTCCATAAGTATTCGAAACCTACATATTACTACAGACTGTTCTGTTTTTGACAGATTCTGTTTTGTGTGTGTTGTTTGCTTGTTTTGATGAATCTATGGATAGTAAAAGAGTTTATAAACCATAGAGAAGTTGGAATAAAGTATATTTAACACCAATATAAATAAATAATGAGTTCATTACAGTACCTTGACGTGGTGGTTTGTTTTCTTTTACTAACGGAGCTCACGAAGATTTTCTTTTAAGTTTTGTGTTGTGAAGTTTTCGAGTTTTGGGTAAGGATTTGATGGATTATGAAACAAGGAGTGGCAAGAGACTAAGATTTGGGATTCCCATGGCACCCCAAGGTAAAATACAAGGACACCAAAAATCCTAAGCTTGGGGATGGCCCAGAAGGCATCCCCTCTTTTGTCTTCGTTCATCGGTAACTTTACTTGGAGCTATATTTTTATTCGGCACATGATATGTGTTTTGCTTGGAGCATCTTGTATGATTTGAGTCTTTGATTTTTAGTTTACCACAATCATCATTGCTGTACACACCTTTTTGGAGAGACACACATGAATTGGAATTTATTAGAATACTCTATGTGCTTCACTTATATCTTTTGAGCTATATAGTTTTTGCTCTAGTGCTTCACTTATATCTTTTAGAGCAAGGTGGTGGTTTATTTTATAGAAATAATAGATCTCTAATGCTTCACTTATATTATTTTGAGAGTCCTTTAGAACAACATGGCAATTTGCTTTTCGGCATAATAAAAACTTTCATATAAGTGCATTGAATACTAAGAGAAGTTTGGTACTTGATGATTGTTTTGAGATATGGAGATAGTGATATCAAAGTTGTGCTAGTTGAGTAGTTGTGAATTTGAGGAATACTTGTGTTGCAGTTTGAAAGTCCCATAGCATGCACGTATGGTAAACGTTGTGTAACAAATTTGAAACATGAGGTGTTATTTGATTGTCTTCCTTATGAGTGGCAGTCGGGGACGAGCGATGGTCTTTTCCTACCAATCTATCCCCTAGGAGCATGCGCGTAATACTTGGTTTTTGATGACTTGTAGATTTTTGCAATAAGTATGTGAGTTCTTTATGACTAATGTTGAGTCCATGGATTATACGCACTCTCACCCTTCCATCATTGCTAGCCTCTTCGGTACTGTGCATTGCCCTTTCTCACCTTGAGAGTTGGTGCAAACTTCGCCGGTGCATCCAAACCCAGTGATACGATACACTCTATCACACATAAACCTCCTTATATCTTCCTCAAAATAGCCAGCATACCTACCTATTATGGCATTTCCATATCCATTCCGAGATATATTGCCATGCAACTTTCCACCATTCCGTTTATTATGACACGTATCATCATTGTCATATTGCTTTGCATGATCATGTAGTTGACATCGTATTTGTGGCAAAGCCACCATTCACAATTCTTTCATACATGTCACTCTTGATTCATCGCAATCCCGGTACACCGCCGGAGGCATTCATATAGAGTCATATCTTGTTCTAGTATCGAGTTGTAATCATTGAGTTGTACATAAATAGAAGTGTGATGATCATCATTAATAGAGCATTGTCCCAAATAAAAAAGAGAAAAAAAGAAAGGCCAAAGAAAAAGAGAAGCCCCCCCC